>NC_090389.1:49686973-49999485 GCF_036365525.1 Heterodontus francisci
GCAACCCAGGTTCAGTTCTGGGTACTGTCTGTGTGGAGTTCGTAAGTTCTCCCTCTGACTGCGTGGGTTTCCTCCCACAGCCAAAGACTTGCAGGTTGATACGTAAATTGGCCATTGTAAATTGCCCCTAGTGTAGGTAGGTGGTAGGAGAATTGAGGGAAGGTGGGGATGTAAGGGAATATGGGATTAATGTAGGATTAGTATAAATGGGTGGTTGTTGGTTGGCACAGACTCAGTGGGCCGAAGGGCCTGTTTCAGTGCTGTATCTCTCTATGAAGGCAAAGAAATTAGCCAAACATGTTTTCTTAGGTTTAAAGAAAAAAAGGTTGAACTTTAATGAACTTAAACTCTAATTCGGTTAACACCTACGGATACATGACGCGCCCATGCTAGCATGCATATGCGATACACACACGCAGATAGAGACAGAAAAGAGCAGAATAAATAAAGTGGGAAGTTTGAGCCAATATCTGAAGATGGTTTTGGTTACTGTTCTTCGAGCTTGATGTAGAGTCCTTGATTGTAGGTAGGTCTTGCTTTTCATTGGAGCCCAGTATTCTTCTTAATCCTTGTTCGATGTAGGAGACTTTTCTCTCTTGTGGTTCATGTGTCCTCAATGGATCCAGAGGCTTGTGAGAAAGAGATGGGAGCAGACAGGACAGGTCTTCTCACTCCAGGAGCAAACAGTCTTTGAGTTCAAAAACCCTATGGCTAGTTCAAAAAACCCTGGACCAGCCAGTTAGTCATGTGACCAGCTGGTTTAACCAATCCTGGCTTTTATGGATTATCACCTTAGCAGTCTCTGGAATGCTCTTCCTTCAATGTCTGGTGATCAAAATCCATTGTGGGTTGAATGTGTCAGGAAATGGTCCTTTTGTCTCCACAAGCACTGTCTGTTAGTATGCAAATGTTTTTCAGCGAAGTGTCTGGCAGCCCTTGAAACAGGCCTTCTCTTCTTCCAGCAAGTTTTAAATCAGTGTTCATATGACAAAATTAATATGCCTCATTCTTGGCAGGTGGGTGCATGCATGACACTCTGTGACCCTCAACAAATGCTACCCATCCATCCACTCAACATATTCCATTACACTCACTCATTGGTTTCTTCTTTCCTTCCTTGCAGGAAAAAACAGCACAGAACACCAGGGAGAGGCAGAGAACCAGAGGTGGTCCTCCCGCCATCTCCATACTGACTGCTGTGGAGGAGGATATACTGGAGATAAGCCAAGTCTTGACATACCTGGCCATTGGAAATGGAGACACGTGGGCCTCCAAACTACCTGGTGACAGAATTACATATCACACGGTCACATGGTATACAACACTCATGTTGACTTGATGCCAGCACTGATGTGCACAATGTTAACTTAACAGCTCTTACCTTGACAGTTCCAACTCATGTCTTTCCTCTCCCACATGCCCATAAAGCATCCAGCAGGAAGTGGTGCAGAAGACGTTTCAAAGGAAGTCACTCACTCTGACAATGCACCATACAGGATTCATGCAGACCATGCACCAGCTCAGAAACACACAGCTCTGTGGGACTGGCAAGACAGATAGTTGGGTTTTCATAAATCATCTCACACATCACAAGTGAGCAACAGCAGGTGGTAGAGACAGAAGCAGCAGTGGAGAGTTCCCATCAGAGGGCAGAGAATGTGCCAAGCTCTGCTCAGCTGGACACAGATGCTGAGCCTCAAGGGCCATCAATGAAGGGGATAATTCTGGAGCAGCAGCAGAATATGTATGAGGTGCTGGCAGCCTTTCCACCCACACTGTTCACACTTGGACAGAAATTGGAGGAGTATGTCTCAAGCATGAGTGCCATGATGTCGCAGACCTTCTTGATGACGTCTTCGTCTACGGAAAGAGTGGCCACCTGCATAGAGCATCAAGCACAGCAGTCAAATGAGTGGGTATTGGCTTTACAATGAATTGCATACTCTGAATGCCACTTTAAACAGGATTGAGGAAAACCTCGCCTTGGCCCTTCAGTGCTTCACTGATGTGTAGCAAAGTACTCTTCGGATCATTGCTGGCAGGGAAGTGCGAGTGGGTCATGAGAGGGAAGATGGAGAAAAGGAACATGGAAGTGGCAACTTTCTCGCCTGTTGCCTATGCCCTCAGTCTGTACCCCACATGCTGCCTCCTTTCCTGATTGACAAGTGTGACCAGCACATGTGCAGATGGGGTAGTCTTTGGTGGGGCCCTCATGGACTCCAAAACCCTGAGGACATTGGCCAAGAGCATCTCAACGGTCAGAGTAGGGATATGAGAAACCTGCCTTTATCTCTGCTGTAGTCACAAGGGTTGCACCATATTGGAGTAAAGGAAGAGTAAAGATTTGTAGTTGCACAAGGGTATGCGCATGGGTGTTTAACACAATATTAGATTACGTTACTGTTCAATTTGCCACATAAAAATTATTTGTTTGCCACATTTTCCCACATTACCCATTTTTGCCTGCTGCCTTGCAAGTGCCCTTCTTATTTGTGATGGATGGTAAGACAATCATTAAATAGGTGTCTGATTGGAATGCTTTCTTAATTGTCGGACTGCTTTATGTTGGGGGATGCAGGGAGCCAAATGGGTTCAGAATATGGCTGTCAAATAGATGCACTAGTTCAATCTAACTAAATTGTGCCAGAATTAGGCCAGCCCTAGCTGCCTGCATAGTAATGTGCACTGCTGCTGGTGCCCCTGCCACATCACATTCATCTCCTCCTCTAAAGAAACACTCTACTCAGCACCTTCTTACGCTTGGGTGACCGCTTTGCGGATCACTTTTGCTCAGTCCGTAAGCATGACCTTCAGCTTCCGGTTGCTGGCCATTTCAACACTGCCCCCGCACCCCGCCCCCCTCCACCCCGTTGTCATGCTCACATTTCTGTCCTGGGATTGCTGCAGTGTTCCAGCGAGCATCAACACAAGCTCGAGGAACAGCATCTCATTTACCGATTAGGCACGCTACAGCCTGCCAGACTGAACATTGAATTCAATAATTTCAGATCATGACGGCCACCCCCCCCCCTCCCCCCTCCCTCCACCTTTTTATGTTTAGTTATTTTTTCTTTTTCTTCTCTTTTTTTTTTCTTTTTTATTTGGTTATTTTATTTTAGTTTTTTTAGTTTGTTTCTATTGTGCCTACCCACTGTTTCTGTTTTTTAATTTTTTTTTCATGTTTTGAGTGCTTTGTCCTTTACAGTCAATTCACACCCTCTCCGTACTAACGCTTTATCTTTCAGCACACCATTAACATAACGTTTGCCTTTGTTCCATGACCTTCTGGTCAGTTATTCTCTGTGACCTTGTCCTATCAATACCTTCTCTTTTGTTATCTCTTGCCCCACCCCCGCTTTACTTGCTTAAAAGCTTTTACATTTCTAATATTTGTCAGTTCTGAAACGTTAACTGTGCTTCTCTCTCCACAGATGCTGCCAGACCTGTGGAGTATTTCCAGAATTTCTTGTTTTTATTTACTTTCTACCGCCTGTAGCTCCAAGCCTTGCTACTGCGCTATGTTCTGCAGAGCACAGCGCACCACTATCATTCTAAAGACCTACGCTGATGCATACTGAAAGACCCCAGATCTGTCCAGGCTCTTAAAGAGCATCTTCAGCATTTTGATTGCTTGCTTGATGACAGTCCTTGTGGTCATTTGACTTTCATGGTGTAACTCCTAGGCCTTTTTGCTGGGCTCCTAATGGGCGTCATCAGTCATGCCTTCAGTGAGTAGTCGTCGTCTCCAAAAAGTCAGCCGCTAGCTCTGTTTAGAGATGTGAAGAGCTCAGAAAGGGTGGACTGGAGCAGGACGAAAGCATAATGGCAATTCCCTGGGAACCTTGCACACACATGCATGATCTTTTTGTGATTGCACACAGCTGCACATTGGTGGAGCGGAAGCCGTTGCGGTTGATGAAGATTCCAGTGTGATGTGAGGGAGCCTTTATTGCCATCTGTATGCAGTCAATAACTCTCTAGACCTATGGGAGGCTGTCCCGAGCTGCACAACTAAGCATCTGCTTATTCTGATTGGCCTCATTGATTGCAAACTGCACATAATTGCCGCCCCTGGCAAACATGACATCGGTCACCCGTTTGATACAATTACATACATACATACGAACATACGAATTAGGAGCAGTAGTAGGCCAATTGGCCCCTCTAGCCTGTTCTACCATTCAATAAGATCATGGCTGATCTGTGTGTCTCGAATTCCAGACTCCCATCTACCCCCTGATAACCTCTGATTCCCTTGCCTAACAAGAATCTATCTACCTCCGCCTTAAAATTATTCCATCTGTATTACTTGCTGTATCTGTATACTACATTTTTGTGACTCATGCACGAGAACACCTAGATCCCTCTCCACCTTGGAGTTCTGCAGTCGTTCTCCATTTAAGTAGTACTCTGCTTTTTTATTCTTCCTGCCAAAGTGAACAACTTCACATTTTCCCACATTATACTCCATCTGCCAAATTTTTGCCACTCACTCAACCTATCTATATCAGTCTGCAACCTCCTTACGTTCTCTTCACAACATACTTTCCAACCTATCTTTGTGTCATCTGCAAATTTAGGTACCATGCCATCGCTCCACTCATCTAAGTCATTGATATAAATTGTAAAAAGCTGAGGCCCCAGCACAGACCCCTGCCGGACTCCACTCGTCACATCCTGCCAATCAGACAAGGACCCATTTATGCATACTCTCTGTTTTCTGCTAGCCAGCCAATCTTCTAATCATGCAAATATGTTACCCACTACACCATGAGCTCCTACCTTTTATGTGGCACCTTGTCAGATGCCTTCTGGAAATCCAAGTACAGTATGTCAATGGGCTCCCCTTTATCCACAGCACATATTAGTCTTTCAAAGAACTCCAGTAAATTGATTAAACATGATCTCCCTTTCACAAAGCCATGCTGACTATTCCTGATTACCTTGAGTTTTTATAAGTGCCCAGCTATAGCCTCCTTAATGATCGATTCTAACATCTTCCCCACGACAGACGTCAAGCTAACTGACCTATAGTTACCTGTTTTCTGCCCCCCCCCCCCCACCCCCCTCACCCTGCCCTTCTTGAATAGAAGGGTTATATTTGCTATTTTCCAGACTGATGGAACCTTTCCAGAATCTAGCGAATTTTGAAAAATTAACAACAATACATCTACTACCTCATTAGTCACCTCTTTTAAGACCCAAGGGTGAAGTCCACCAGGATCTGGGGACCTGTCAGCCCCAGCTCCACCAGTTTGGTCAGTACCACTTCTCTGGTGATTGTAATTTCGCTAAGTTCCTCTTTCTCTTCCACCTCCTGATTTACAGTTATTACTGGAATGTTTTTTGCATCCTCGATAGTTAAGACGGAAGCAAAATATTTGTTCATTTCATCCGCCATTTCCTTATTATCTACTATTAGCTCCCCATTCTCACTCTCTAGAGGACCAACACTCACTTTACTTACTCTTTTCCTTTTTAAATACCTCTAGAAACTCTTGCTATCCATTTTTACATTTCTAGCTAGCTTTCTCTCACACTCTAATTTTTTTCTCCTGATTAACCTTTTAGTCATTCTCTGCCATTCTTTATATTCTGACCAATCATCTGACCAGCCACTCATTGTGGCACAATTATGTGCCTTTTCATTAAGTTTGATGCTTTCTTTAACTTCTTTAGTTAACCACGGATCGTGGGTCCTCCCCTTAGAATTTTTCTTTATAGTAGGAATACACATATCCTGAGTATTCTGAAATAGCCCTCTGAATGTCTGCCACTGCTTCTTTATTGATTTATCTCCTAGCCTAGTAACCCAGTTCACCTCAGCTAGCTCAGCTTTCATGCCCACACAGTTGCCCTTATTTAAGTTTAAAATACTAGTCTCAGTCTCACTCTTCTCTCTTTCAAACTGGATGTAAAATTCAATCATATTGTGTTCACTGATACTTAAAGGTGCCTTTACTCTGAGGTCATTAATTTATCCTGTCACATTACACAATACCAAGTCTAATATAACCTGCTCTCTGGTTGGTTCCAGAATGTGCTGCTCTAAGAAACTATCTTGAAAGCATTCTATGAACTCCTCATCCAGGTAACTATTGCCAATTTGATTTCTCCAGTTTATATGTACATTAAAATCACCCAAGAGACAAAAAAGATAGGAAAAGGAGCCCCTCTTTCCCCCTCTGCAACGAAATCCCACATGCACCAAATTCCAACTTCGCTCTGGCAATATCTCTCACGCAGGCACATGTCTCTTCCCACTGTGTCCCTTGACTCCATTCAGCTAAGAATTGGTCTGCTTTAAATAGAGATTCTGATGACTCACGAACTCAGCTTCTGCTACAATAATTAGCACCTATTGAACCTAACTACTTTCAACTGATTGGCAGATAACTGCCAATGCTGGTCACTTCTTGTTTAACAAGGCTAGTTACCTAACCAGGAAATTTTAAAGCCTGACTCTTAAACAAAAATTTAAGCTTGACAAAAACTTACCAGAACTTACCACATGCACCAAATTCCAGCTTCACTCTGGCAATGTCTCACTCAGGCAAATGTATCTTCTCACTGCGTCCCCTCAATTGTTGTCAGCAGATTCTGAAATACGGCAAAAATCTCCTGCAGATTCCTGGAAGGAGCCAGAGGTGAAGAAGTATGGGAGGTGGTCACTTTGACAGCCACTGGCAAAGTGTGGCAATCAGGCAGATGATCTTCTTCCAGCAGGCTGAAAATGGCTACGATCACCTAACACAATCTGCCCCCAACCACAATCTGCCCCCCAATCATGATCTCTTCCTCTCGACCATGGTCTCTTCCCCCCCTCCACCACAATCTTACCTCCGACCACGATCTGATCCCATCACAATTGCCTTGCCAATGATGCTCACATCCCATGAAATAATTTTTTTTAAACCTGACCAGGATCTGCCCTCCACCTTAATTTGCACCCCCCCCATTCCATGACCCTTGCCCGCTGACTGCAAGAACCCCACAACTGCAATCTCTCCCTCCCTAACTGCTCCTTGGCTGTATCCTCGTACTGCAGGCTTTCCTGTCGAACAAGTAGACAGACTGTCAATCAAGCTGGCTGTTGAGTGGGAACCCTGCTGAAAAAATTGAAAAGGCATCCTGCACTTAATATCTGCAGGATGTCTGGAAAGTCCCAGATTTCCCACCCAGACTGCCTCTCCCTGCTTCTTCCCCCAATTCTTACCCACAACTATTGGAACCACAATGTCAATCATTTAGCAGGTGAGGTAGGACTTTTAGCAGGAGTTACAGAAAACGGTATATTTTGCAGCGAACAAAGTCTATTTACTCAGCAAAGAGTAATCAGAATCTATTTAAGCAGCACAATACTACAGTCTATTTTCGCAGCAAACAGAGTCTATTTAGTCCCTATAAACTACAGCAAACAGAACTTATGATCTAAACTGCAACAAAGTCTCCCAATAAAAGCAGGATTATGTCTCCAGCAAAATGCAGTGAGTGGAGGATAGTTACATAATACAAATCGTGTGTGTAAAGTCAATCCCAGTCATTTGTTGCATTGCAGTCTCCAAATGTGATTGAAGGGGGAGTTATCCATTCAGCTCCATTCTGGCTGAGGCAAGTGTCTATATGTAGCCAAACCTTTATGCTTAAACAGAGAGTTGTTTAAATGTTTTGTGAAGCAGCTTTGCCTGTGTTCTGAAATTATTTAAAACTTAATATTCCAAACTCATCCAAAACTCTGCTACGAGCATTCTGCACCAAATCCAGCTGGCCCATCACCCCTATTCACGCCGAACTACATTTGCTTCAGGCCCACAACCCCTTAAATTTAAAATTTTTATTTTTGTGATTAAATCTTGCCCATCACCACTTCCTATCTCTATTCGTTTCAAGTAAATGGAAATGAGAAGTGCGCGAGTTGTATAATAGGTAGCTGAATTGATATCACACGTTTTACACCATCATCCAAAGTCAAGATTATCCCCAATTACTCAGACTGAGATTGAGATTTATACACTGCAACTGATGTCAAGATCAGCTGAGATAGGTGGAGGTGAGAAGTTTCCAGCCTAAAGGAACTGGAGAGTTTTATTAGTGATTTCTGCAGCTGCAAAATGCCATATCCTCTTCAATTTTGTTATCATTCGATGTACCTAGATCTGGACTTGCTTTTCCCTACCTTTGACAGGGTCAGACCATTGGTAGATTTTCTACCGACCTCTTACCAGCAGTGAGGATTTATCAAAAGGAGGAATCCATTCCTCACGGACATGTCATTATATGCCATTATTATGGAGGAGCAGCAGCATAGGGTGGAACAAAGAAGAGTCAGGCAACATTTAAGGAAGATACACTCTGCCAAATATTATCTCTCCCACAGAATATAAAGCTAAGAAGTCAAATGCGAACCTTACTGGGATGTGGTTTATAAGAAAAGTGCGCTTCACCAAAGAGGGAATATGATAGTGCTGTCATCTACTATGTGAAGACCTGCAGCCATTCACATTTGCCCACATTGCTATCCCTGTGGCTACAAAGGTGACCATTGCAATCAGCCTTTATGGCACAGACTCATTTCAGGCACCCATGAACAATCTCTGTAATATCAGTAAGGCCTTAGTGAAATATACACTCATCAAATTACTACACACTTTACAGGAGAGCTGGTGAATTCATTACCTTTGGCATCACATGAAGGCAGCAGTGAGATAGAGTTGTCCACGTCTATGAGGTTGTTGGCCTTCCAAGGTCCAGGATGCACCACAGAACAACCCCTCAACTACCTCAATGGGGAGGTCTTCCACTCCTTCAATATACAGATTGTGAATTATAACATGCAGAGGATCCTGCATGTCACATGCTGGATGTTATAATATGGCATTCATCCTTTGAAGTTTGATCCTTCCTGGCCTCTTCAGGGAAGAAAATCAGGTCAAGGGATAGCTTCTGGGTCTACCCTCTGCTCCCATGGATAATGATGCCACTTTGAGTGGAAAAATAGAAGCAGATCAGTGCTACAATGAGACACTTGACTCGACAAGAGGACCTTTTTTAGAGTTAAATTTTGAGTAGTTTGAAAGGGGATTTGAAGTATTCTCTAGATCGTGTGTCACACAATGTTGTAGCCTGCTCTGTCTTGCGTAATTTCCCCACTCAAAAAGGGTTGGACTTTGGAGTTCAAATTACATGGAGGCGAACATCACATTGACTTTCACTCAGAGGACTAATGGACAACAACAGCAAGAGGCTTCAGAACACATTTCGTCACTTAAGTATTTTCTTCTGTGTAACACAGTCTATCTTTAACACTGCCTTAGGTCCTTCTTCTGCACTTTCAAATAATGGAACATTTGGTTAAGTCACTACCCATCCTGCAGCAGAACAATACATCAACCCCACCAATGTCCCCTACATAAGCGTGCCAATAGTCACCATCTGACTGAATAACTTAGCACCAAATAAATGCACGCTTTCATGTATGACTCTAACCTCCAAGAATAACAAAGCACATGTAATAAAAAAATTATTACAATGAAGTTTAAAATGGAGACCAGACAATCTACTCTTTCCTAAAACTCTACTTCCCCAGATAGCTAGAATTCAACAATTCCAGTCCTCATAGGTGCAACCTGAGGGCAACAGTTGAGATAGGGGCAACTGGAGATAGGGACAACTAGAAAGAAGGACAACTAGCAATAGTTGACTGTTCATGCTCTACTAAAGGGTCGTAGAACTGAGTTGGTCCTCATCTCATGGCAGTTTGCTACTGGTCGAGAACATCTGCTGGCTTCACTCTGAAGCTTGCTCCTCAGCAGCTTGCTGTTATCACCCTCATTCCAATTGTGTGCTGCTCTGAGGGAGAGGTCCAGAGGCTTGGCATATGCTGCTGGCCTGAGAGACGCCAGTAACAGACAAGCTGACTCCAGCCAATGCCATTCCACTGGGCCCTGGATCTATGTCTACTTGGGTCTAATGACAGCTATCAGTTCTTCAAAACCCTTAGAGACAGCAGCATGTATCGTGGCCACTGTATTTTGGAAGCCAATTTGGAGGCTGTTCTCTATTTTCTCCCCTATTGATACCAGAACTGCAGTCTGTGATTCTGTGGATTTGAAGGCACTGACTGATCACAGACTATGTCTTGTGGGAGGAGGAGGAAGGGGTGAAGCGGCTCTGCTGGAAATTCCAATGAAGCTATCACACACTCTATTGATGTTTGCAATGAAGAAAAACTGCCCTGCTGTTATCACAATTAAGAGCTGTGGACTCAGGAGCCATACTTGTTCATTGCCACATATTATTGGAGATTTATCTGAGAGCTTGTACAATGTTCCTCAAAACCCTTCTTCTCAGGCTCATAAGAACATAGGAATATCGGAAATAGGAACAAGAGCACGCCAATTGCCCCTCAAGCATGTTTCACCATTCAATGAGATGATGGCTGATCTGCGACTTATTTTCATAATGCCTTTATCCCATATCTCAAACTACCTCTGGTTAACAAAAGTCTATTAATCTCAGTTTTAAAATTAACAATTGATCTAGCATCAATTGCCATTTGCAGAACAGAGTCCTTTGTGTGTCGAAGTGTTTCCTAATTTCACTCCTGAAAGATCTGGCTCTAATTTTTAGACAATGCCCCCTAGTCCTAGACTCCCCAACCAGCAAAAATAGTTTCTCTCTATCTACCCTATCTGTTCCCCTTAATATCTTGAAAACTTTAATCAAATTACCCCTTAATCTTCTAAATTCCAGGGAATACAACTATAGTTTATGTGATCTCTTCTCGTACTTTAACCCTTGGAATCAGGTATCATTCTGCTAAATCTGCGCTTCTCTCCCTCCAAGGCCAATATAGCCTTCCATTGACCAATAGCAGCCTTCTCCTCAGCCTCTGCTAGAAAGGTGGCATGAGCCTCTCTTACCTCCCACCTCTCTAGTTCCCTCATGCATTGTGAATAGCTCATTACCATGTCATGATTAATGCTATCTATTTGCTCCAGATTAAAGTAATATCTTGGGGGTGAAGAAGCAAGTGACACAGGAGGGTTGAGTGGAGAGGGTTGGGTCAGAGTAACAGGATATCTGTTCAAGGTGGGGTTGAACCCAATTTAGGAACATAGGAATGAGAGTAGACCATTTACCTCCTCAAGCTTGTTCTGCCATTCAATTAGACCATGGTTCATCTGTATATCATCATCCTGCTCATCATGATTGTTATAGCTGACAAGGAGATAGTGGTCTCTGTGATGGTGTTCCTTCTCCCCGACATCTTCATTCTCTATTCCCCCTGCCCCCAACATTTATTGTGATGAATTAGCAGGAAAAGAAGGTAGACACTAAAAATGGGTAAGCATTGAACTTTTCAGATTAAGAAGACAGAGAAAGAGATTGAAACTTATGTCCATTTAGTACTTCAGAGATACCAGGGCAGTAGTGCAGATGTTCCTTCACTAACCATGCCTTGGCAATATGCCAGAAGACTTTCCATCTCTCATGCCAAGAGCAGAGTGGCTCCTCGTGAATTCTATGGACATATTCTTGCACGGATTAAGTCATTTTAAGATGGGCCTATCTCCTCTGGTGGTCTGCCTCTCATGCACCTATTCCTCTTTCAAAACGTTACAGTTAATGAAGAGAAGCTAGCAGTTGAGTGAGTGCAAAGAAGCATGGGAGAGTTAAAGTAAGAGATGCACAAGTATCAGCCGTTAAACTGGAGAATATCTAAATCTATTCCACACCCCACCCCAAACATCACAGCTCACCTATTAGGTTTGCTGGGATACATCAATATGTTTCCCTCGTCTGGGAAACATCTAATAGTGCATCACATAAAAACCAACATTGAAGTGCTCATGACAGGCAAGGGGAAAATGTAGAAGCAAAACAAACTTTTGTGAGTGATGAGAATATTTGCAATTTTACCATTGATTCTTAAGCCTTTAGCTGTGCCTGCAATGTATTTAACTTTCTGAAACAGTTCTAAAATGGTACTTGTTATGGAACATGTTATGAAAGTGCTTCCATTTTTAATATTATTTGAAGACACATTAGATTATGTAACCATGTTCCGGGAGCAGCTCACGAGAGCCTGCAGAGTGGGTCCGGAACACCTGAAAGCTTCCCAAACAACTATAAAGAAATGAGCAGACAAGCATGCCAAGACCCGAACATTTCAAACAGGGGATGAGGTGTTAGGATTACGGCCTTTACAGGGTGAACTGCTGAAATCACGGTTCAGTGGACCATATAGTCAAAAGGATTGGTAAAGTAAACTATTTGATTGACACCCCAGATCACCGGAAAAAGAATTGGTTGTGTCACATCAATGTGTTGAAACAATATCACCGCAGGGAGGTGGATAAGCAAGCACAGGTATATCAGGTAGTAGGGGCAGTGAAGGATGAAAGGGATAGTGAGGATGAGGCAGAAGGAGGCCTAGACAATTCTCAAATTGAACCTGATACTATCTGGTTACCTTCTTTTCTTTCTTTCTTTCTTTTGGGCCTCCTTATCTCGAGAGACAATGGATACGCGCCTGGAGGTGGTCAGTGGTTTGTGAAGCAGCGCCTGGAGTGGCTATAAAGGCCAATTCTGGAGTGACAGGCTCTTCCACAGGTGCTGCAGAGAAATTTGTTTGTTGGGGCTGTTGCACAGTTGGCTCTCCCCTTGCGCCTCTGTCTTTTTTCCTGCCAACTACTAAGTCTCTTCGACTCGCCACAATTTAGCCCTGTCTTTATGGCTGCCCGCCAGCTCTGGCGAATGCTGGCAACTGACTCCCACGACTTGTGATCAATGTCACACGATTTCATGTCGCGTTTGCAGACGTCTTTATAACGGAGACATGGACGGCCGGTGGGTCTGATACCAGTGGCGAGCTCGCTGTACAATGTGTCTTTGGGGATCCTGCCATCTTCCATGCGGCTCACATGGCCAAGCTGGTTACCTAAAACTGAATTATTAGGGAGACTTCATATTTAGCTACAGAACAACAAGAAGACCTAACAAGACTACTCACAGCATTTAAAGGACTCTGTAGGGATAAACCAGAATGTAGCCATACATGATGTGGACATAGGAGAATCCTGTCCTATATAACAGCATCCTTATTGCTTAAGTCCAGAGAAACAGGCCCAGGTGAAAGCAGAAATCTAATACATGTTGGAAAATCACCTAATTGAACCCAGTCAAAGCAGCTAGAGTTCCCCAGTCGTATTACTGCCTAAACCTGATGGTTCAACTAGATTTTGTATAGACTGCAGAGAGGTTAATGCAGAAACGGAGGCAGACTCCTACCCAATTCCTCACTTGTAAGACTGTATTGACAGAGTTGGCAGTGCCACATTTCGTACAAAAATAGATTTGTTAAAGGGATATTGGCAGGTTCCTTTAACACATCGAGCTAAAGAAATATCGGTCTTTGCCACGCCAGACGGTCTTTTCCAATGCCAAGTGATGCCATTCAGGCTAAAAAATGCCCCAGCAACTTTTCAAAGACTAATGAACCAAGAGGTAGCCAGTGTTCCTAAGTGTGTGGTTTACCTTGACGATGTGCTGGTATACAGTGACACTTGGAAGGACTACTTGGAACAACTAGAATCTCTGTTCAGAAAATTACAGTTGGCAGATTTGGTGAAAACCTTGTCAAAAGTGAATTTGCAAAACATCATGATTCTTTGGGCTCAGTTTTCCTGGTCCCAGCGTGGTGGGCTGGGAGGCAGGGGTGGGGTCGGAAAAATTGTAGGGAGCCATGATGGGACAGCTCCCCGAAGCAGTCCCGCCTCTGGGACTGCATGCTTAGTGGCTGCCCACCTCTGTTCAACGGACAGCCGCTTAAGGTCAATTCCTCAGGGCCACCGGCATTTTGCCAGCAGTGGAACCAAGGGGGTGACCACTAGCTTCATGGAAGCAGCCTCCTTGTGGCAGCCCAGGGCCATTGGAGCTAGAGCGGTGGCCTTCACTGCCTGCAGCCCCAGTAGGCCATCCGGAGGGGGCTGCCTGCTTGGCTTCTCTGGTTTTTAATTTTTAACTTACCTTTCCATCCTCGCATTCTCCTAGCTGCCACAACAGTGCCCACCTTTCTCCTTGGGACTGCTGAAGTTCTAGAGCTGCCAGCCCTCTCATTGGACCAGTAGCATCTACATCCCACCCGCCATCCTTAAATGGATGGTGAGTCTGGAGGCAGCCAATTAGCAACAGCTTCCAAGAAAATAGCTGAGCCGGTTCCACCGCCAACAAGCGCAGGATTGGGACCCCCATTTCGTCTCAAGGCCCGTGGTAAAATCCTGCCTTTTATGACTGGCCTTTTCAAGTCTTTAATGGGGAACTCAACCCTATGTAAAACACAGTATAGGGAAACAGTTTTCTCACAAACACATTACTCTGTCAAGACCTCTGAACCATGACCTCTCTTGTTAAGAAAATCAAGACTGGGTAACAATTCACAATTGAACTCAATATTGAAGTTACATATGAACATCAAAATTGCAGTGAAATAAAGTTATTATCACTAATGTTATTGAAGCCTAAGCTTAAATAAATTAAAGAAATGCAAAACAGATAAGATAGCACAATTGATCTTTAAAATGTAAGTGGTTTAAAGTTACTATTATAATGGACAATACAACACTTACCACTGAACCACACGTTAACTATGGAAGAAGTTCAGAAACCTTGCAGAAAATCTGGTCTGAAAATAAATATCTAAAATCTGCTGTCATGAATCCATCAAAGCACATCTAAAACCTCAACATGGCACCAAATAAAAATCATGGAATATTTTATTTGGAGATTGCAACTTGAGCATGACTGAACTTACTTCAGCAACATTTAACCCATTATAGTGCAGAATATGAAGAAAGATAAGACTATTCATCAACCTCAAGGTCCATATCTGTAGCTTGTTTAATCTCTTACCTGTAACCTCTAGTTTTGTAAATTGAACCAGGGTTATAGTGATAATCATAAGCTACTAGTGTTCAAGGGAAGCTACCTAAATATATTGCTAGTTCCACCAGAACCAAACCTAATCATTATACATGACAACAGATGTATATGAACTTTTCTGCCTCCCAACAGATAAAAAAGTATAAAAATCATCTTCAAAATAAAGCATGTTCATCATTTGTGTAAGAATATGGGTTTATGAGGGTATTTTGAGGGATTAGACATTGCAAGACTGAAATATCCCGAAGTTTTCTGTTAGAACGGCTGTTCTGCAAAATGTATGACTTTTGGACTCTCAGGATTATGCACAATCACAAGTGTCCTTGTTATTGAAAAAAGGAAAAACAGTGTCTTCACGCATTATCTCTTATCTCTCCAGTCTGCAGGAATGCACTGAGAACTTTTGATATTTGTTGAAATATAATCAATTATAATTCCCTTTTAGTACTTTTCAACAATATGCTTTGCTAGATTGCAGTTTAATATTAAGTTGCTAGTCTATAGGTTTATTACTTTAGTTGTATTCTCATCTGTTGAAATTAGGGAAAAGCAAGTTAAAATATGCTCATGGTCCTGGGTTGTATCAAGAATGGAAACAGAAAACAAGCACAGAAAAAGCTTGTGCTAAGGCTTAAAAGTAGATGAGGGAGGTCCAAGGCCTGTGCTTGACCACAGAATTTGCTCTGTCGATGATTGGATAGATTTATCTGCTATTCTGGTTTTTGAGGTATGTCGTAGAAGGTTAGGGTCATTCTCTGTGTAGAAGGGTCTGGAAGAACACCAGGTAGTGTGGACACATATGTGAACAGAAGGAATGGGCCACATCTTCTTTCCAAAGGACAATAACGGGTAATTCTCAACTGCTCTTTGTAAATTGTTGCTCGAATACTGTAAAGTATAAGTCGCATTTATACTTAAATAAAATCATAACTGTTGTCAATATGGAGTCAGGTTTGAACTATTAGACAGGCAGTATGAAGGAACTTCAAATTTATTTCATTGGACATTTGAAAATAATCTGCCATATAAATTTAACAAGCTTAATTATGGTACAAAGCCATTGTTCATCACAGAAAGACATATAATGACCTTTTGCAACAACTAAGCATTCAAAGACATGTAATGTTATTTTGTCATTTTAATTAATGACTATTTCTAATACAGCAAACATTTTCTTTGACAGTCTTAGCAAAAAATGATGAGTAATTTTATTACTTTCAATATATAGAAATGTTGCACTATTGCTCAACCTAATGGTTATCATAAACTGCTGGCTACTTACTAACATCTGAACTCAGTGAAATATAAGCACAGCACCCAAGGAGTACACAAATAGTTGTAACAGCAACAAAGAAGCTTAACAGCAACTTTCAGGCTCTAATGCAAATTTTTGGATTTATGAAGTGTAGAGATTTAATCAAGCCAAACCTAAAGATTAATTAAAATACCCCTTCCCGATATCAACTGTGGGGTTTACACATGGTCAGTTCCAAACATAGGTCTTTTATGTGTCAGTCAAGCATAAATGTAAGCAATATTTATCTTATTTTAAAACTTACATGGTATACTGTACTTGCATTTATTGCTTCCTGATTGAAAAAGACGAAAAGGAACTGACAGAAGAAAACAGATTAAAGGTGCAGGACTCTGTCCATATGCGTTTGCATTGGATCATACAAGTGCAGACCTGTGAACAACTGATGCAAATTGGCACTTTTTATTTGCATCACTGTACAAACAGCCAAAACTGCCCTAGCAGACAAGGATTAACAGAGGGTTTAATGCTCATAAGTGCACGAACTACAGGCTTTAAAAATGATGGCTTAGATTTTCCACACAAGTTTTTCCAGCACAACTCCAGTAGAATACATCAAGAAATTCTTCAAGAAACATTTTGCTGGTTCCAAGTCATCCAATCAACTCCATCACTTTCCATGGGAAGTGATATAAGATGTATAATTCATAACCCAGATCTGGTGGGTATATTATAATTAGAGGTGAATAACAGCAATATATAAAATGATGTGATGCCAGTCATTTGTGCCATAAGTCAAATATGTTTACCGCACAGGAGGTCATTTGGCCAATTATGTTTGCGCCAGCTCCAGAGTAATCCAAAACATTCCAACCGCCCTGTTCTCATTCTTTAGCCTTGTGTCTTCCTCTGTTTCAAATATTTTCAAATTTTCCTTAATAAATGCAATGATCTTTGCTTCAATAACTCCCATTGACAAAGGATTCCATGAAGGTTCACCAGACTAATTCCTGGGATGACGGGAATGTCCTATGCGGAGAGATTGAGAAGGCTGGGCCTAAATTCTCTCGAGTTTAGAAGAATGAGAGGTGATCTCATTGAAACATACATAATTCTTACCGGGCTCGACATGGTAAATGCAGGAAGGATGATTCCCCTGGCTGGGGGTCTAGAACGAGGAACGCAGCCTCAGAATAAGGGATAGCCCATTTAGGACTGAGATGAGGAGGAATTTCTTCACTCAGAGGGTGGAGAATCTGTGGGATTCTCTACCCCAGAAGGTGTGGAAGCTCAGTCATTTAGTATGTTCAAGACAGAGATCGATAGATTTCTACATATTAAAGGCATCAAGGGATATGGGGATAGTGTGGGAAAATGATGCTGAGGTAGAAGGTCAGCCATGATCTAGCTAAATGGTGGAGCAGGGTCAGGGGGTGAATGGCTTACTCCTGCTCCTATTTCCTATGTTCCTATGCTGCAACAACTCTTTGCATAAAGACATTTCCTGTAAACTATCGCGTAACTCTCAGTGTCAGTTTTAAATTAATAAATAAACTTAATAAATTTAATTAATAAACCTCTCATCACCAACATCCTAACCAGAGGATAGAGTCTCTCCCCATTCAATTCATCAAACCACTTCATAATTTTAGAAACCTCTATTAAATCTTCTCTTCTGCTTCTTTTCTCCAATAGAAACCGTCCCAGCATCTCAAGTCTCTCCAGGTGGCATTTCTGACAGCAGAGCAGCACAACTATAAATGCTTAACCAAGTCAGTGTGTTACTATGACACGGGCTCTTCCT
Source organism: Heterodontus francisci (assembly GCF_036365525.1). NCBI lineage: Eukaryota > Metazoa > Chordata > Chondrichthyes > Heterodontiformes > Heterodontidae > Heterodontus > Heterodontus francisci. Next base: position 49,704,976 of record NC_090389.1, read on the forward strand.
GTGGAATCCCATCACAAACTTTAAAAGCTGTACATTATCTTTTGTCATTCATTATTGCATTATTCAACATTGTTTTCTTTTAACCTTTACATCCAGGATTGGACATAAAAAAGCAGCTAAAACTTTGTAACAAAAATTGACCAGACTGTTTTGCAAAATCTTGCTGCTCTAGGTTCTCTAAAGTTCAGTGAGGATTATAAATCAGGGGTAATTTTTTTCAAATTGTTGAAGTTGGATGGAGCATCATACCATAACTATTTACATTAACATCAAGAAACTCTATCCTGAAGCTCGGATAACATGTATTATATTAAAATTCCATTCCATAAGAGCTAAAATAATGCAGGTTATTTTCCTATATCCTGGTAATGAGGTGATATTAGAGTTAGATACTCTATTTGAACAGACAGAATATGAATCTCTGTTTAATATATAGAATCACCGGGCTAATTTACTACGTGACTGTTATTTCAATCTCATTTGAGACTCATTAACAATCGCCACCCACACACTCAATTCTGTTAGCGGGGCGCTGGAAGCTTTCTTCGCGAAAATTTCCGACAGCAGCTCAAGAGGGGGAGGTGACAATGGCATCTGGAGAGAAGGAAGGAAGGGGGTTGGGACAGCTGAGCAGTCAGCCACATGAGAAATTTGCTACTGGTAGAAGATTGTGCAATCTGCTGGGAGCAGCCTACAATTCTCATAATATAGTTTCCCATCCTCAGCTTCACTTTAATGTCCTTTCTATAATGGGGCACCAAAACTGCACACATCTCTAATTCTGGCACAATCAATGTTGTGTATAAATTCATCAATACATCTTCACTTTTGTACTCTGTGCTCACTTATAAAATCCAAAGTGCTGTTAAGCCTTTTTTGTGGTTTTATCTACCTGCACATGGATTCGGTGAATTATGTACTTAAACCTCGAAGTCGCTCTATGCTTCAGTGTCTTTTTATTTGGCATATACTCCCATTCCTCGTTTTTTCTTCTAAACCGCATCCATACATCCAAATTAAACTATAGCTGCCACCTGTCTGTCCATTCTGCTCACATGCCCTAGCAATTTTGGATGCAAAGGATGCCACAATTACGATGGGTGATGATTGGGACATTTCAATGTTATATTCTTTTGAAAGGGGTTGAACTGATAAAGGGCAATCAATTAAACTCCCCAGCACTGGGATTTGATTTTTGTTTCAATTCTACTTTTCTTCCGCTGCTCCAGAGACTGAGACCGATTCTACACTCTGACAGGAGCCTACCACAGCCAACCTCCGTAAGCCAAAAAGCCTGCCAAAATCATATAATGTTGACCCTGCAAACATTAAATAGGATCAGGGGCACATCTTGCACTGGCCAGAATTCCTGCATGTTGCATTTCTGTCAGTTTTACCAATGAGCAAAAGATCTAGGATCACATTTTTTTTTTCTTTGGCCTCCTTATCTCGAGAGACAATGGATAGGCGCCTGGAGGTGGTCAGTGGTTTGTGAAGCAGCGCCTGGAGTGGCTATAAAGGCCAATTCTAGAGTGACAGGCTCTTCCACAGGTGCTGCAGAGAAATTTGTTTGTCGGGGCTGTTACACAGTTGGCTCTCCCCTTGCGCCTCTGTCTTTTTTCCTGCCAACTACTAAGTCTCTTCAACTCGCCACACTTTAGCCCCGCCTTTATGGCTGCCCGCCAGCTCTGGCAGACGCTGGCAACTGACTCCCACGACTTGTGATCAATGTCACAGGATTTCATGTCGCGTTTGCAGACGTCTTTAAAGCGGAGACATGGACGGCCGGTGGGTCTGATACCAGTGGCGAGCTCGCTGTACAATGTGTCTTTGGGGATCCTGCCATCTTCCATGCAGCTCACATGGCCAAGCCATCTCAAGCGCCGCTGACTCAGTAGTGTGTATAAGCTGGGGATGTTAGCCATATATACAGGATCACATATACAGGTCATATACTGTATTTTCTATATCCAGTCCCACCAGATTGATTTTCTTTACAGCTGGTGACCCAACCAAATAACACAAGAATGATGAAATTGCATGCGTCACATCTAGTCACTTCACAAGGAACATATATCACATTGCTCTTTGGCAAATCCAATATTTATTCCCTTGTATCATAACTGTGTTGGAATATATCTAAGTCTTTTTAAAAATAATTAATAAATTATATCATATGAACCTAGAAATTATTGTTAACACTAAAAATGCATGATTGCATTCACATGAAATTCCTTTTTCCACTATTTTAATGCAGGTATTAACCTGTTTACTTTAAATGGGTTAACACCTCTTCTAAAATGGCAGATAGAGGAAATGTCAGACATGTGTGTTAAGCATTCCTTTTCTCATAACAACAGTAGTAATTTTGAGGCTATTGAGTATAATATTTTAAAATCATGATTTACCCAGTACCATTCCTAATCAAGTAATGGCAATGGATTTGGATGTGGTGGGAGATTTCTACCATAACAAAAGTTTTATTAATAAATCCTCAATACATGAACTGAACCCGTGTCAATGGGCTTTTCTCATTTGTCTATTCCACAGTTCCTTTAAAGTTCAATTTGCATCATTCTATTACGACCTGCTTTTTCATTCTTGAAACATTTGAATATTAGCATCAACATTGTGCATATTCATGCAATATTAGGCATTATTAAATGAAATGAACTACAACATGAGTAACAGCAAGTTAAAATCAAAGCTGTTTAAGAAAATGCAAAGTTAGGGACAACCAGCTACAAAGCTCCATATAATTTCCTTGTTACAAAAGCAACAAAACTCAGGAAATGAGGTTTCATTACTAAATATTTCAAACCAAATATGCTTAAAAGTTTTCATTTGAAGGTACGAATATTGTGGCAAGTATGCAAGGTGAGTAGATATGTGAAAATTGCTTACTTGTAACAAGTACAAGGAGTATATGATCCATTACAGTAGGCAACCTGTTAAACTATAACAAAATATGCATTTCCTATGTGAGCCAAAACCTTGCCAATTGCTATGTATTTCACTATGAATCTATTTCACTGCAGATCTGCTGGTGTCCAGTAAATTAACTAATTTAAACTTTTAGCATGTGGATGACTCATCTAAATCTTTGAATATTCACTTGGAAAGTATATCATTGAGTGTTTTTTTCATGGGTGTTATTGCTAAAAATGTGGCTGTGATAATTCCATTTGAAAAATGTAATGCTTTGGCATTTTTGGATTTCTTTTTCTGTAACCCAGTTTTCTCTCTATCTGTGTCATTTGCCACCATAAACCTCCTCTAGCTGAATGAACAAGAGGATCTGGACTCAATCCTGCTCTGTGATTAGCTGCCAGGAGGAATTATTCAAGCGGAGTGAAGTGGACATTATCAATTCTTCCTGCCTCGAAGACAGAACAGCTAGCAGTGTGAGTGAGCATTGGAAAGAGTCAGCCAAGTAAAGCAAATAAAATTTGAGATCCAGATATAAAAGCAGAAAATGCTGGAAATTCTCAGGCGATCGGGCAGCAGCAGCAGAGCGAAAAATAATCTGATGAAAGGTCATTGACCTGAAAAGTTAATTTTGCTTCTCTCTCCACAGATGCTGACTCACCTGCTGAGTATTTCCAGCAGCTTATGTTTTTATTTCAAATTTCCAACGTCCGCAGCATTTTGCTTTGCAGCTCCAGATAGACATGAAGCTCAAACTTCGGAAACTTTAGTTACTAGTCAAGCAAACAATTGCTTCAGCTACCAGGGAACTTACTTTTTACTTATTTTGTGTATCTTTAAAGAATTGTTGACACCTCAAATTCAGCTGCTGGAATAGTCAACTCCAAAAATTCTACTTTAACATTGCCATGTTAGTCGGTTTGTGATGCAGCATAAACATTTACATTTTGGTTTTCAAAAATAATAAAATATATACAATGCTAAGCATGAATCAGTAATGCAATATTTCATTTCATTTCATTGTCAATCAAGGAACTGTATTGTTCTTGTTCTTTCTGTATAAACATGCTAAAGCATCTTGCAGGATACTTCACAATAGTGTCATTGTTCTTGTAACAATATGAAATTCAGCAGTGTATTACAATATGCTTATGTCACAGAATTATGGACAAAAGTTTCATGTCTGATCATTCACCAACTTGTCGACAAAGTGTGTGATTCAAGATAACAGGAAGCTAAGTACTGAATAAAGAAAAATATAAATATGGTAAATGTTAGTTTTAAAACATAGGACCATTTATTGTTCTATAATTTGAAATTATGTTTTTACAGACTGATATATATCTTTATGACAGACAACATGGTCTTCTTTTACATAAAATTATTTTAATATATATATTATCCATAATAGTCATAATATGCACTTTTATTATCCATTCTGAAATATCACTTGGAAAAGATTAATCGTTGAAAGCAATCTTAACCTATATAATTACATTTTATGTTTTTGTGTTAAATAAATTAGATTTAGGAGCCAAGCATTAAATTCAGGTTCTAAATGTGTGAATTGTCCATCCTACCCTAATTAGTCGCACTGATAATACACCTGACCAGAAAATACCACCACAAATAATAAACAAATGCTTTTTCTACTTTAATCACACATCAATTAAACAAGGTCAATAAGCTTCTTATTTAAAACAAAATAAGCTACTCAATTTTCGGCAAAATAAAACAATTGTTATTTGGATAGACTTCTGAAGCAGCAATTATTCCTCTAAATTTTGAGGTCCAGATATGCAGTTGAAATTTTTCAATAAAAATCCTACGAGGATTCTCATCACTACTTTAATGGCATTAGTACATTTTGGTACAAATCAAAAAACTCCAAGGCTAGATAAGCACACTGTAAATAAATCAGTGCTCACTGTCCTCTAAACAAACATTCCCTCTGGGTTTCTTCTATGCCAATTATATTTACCATCTGCAAACGAAACTTAATTTACGATAACTTATATCCTTTAACTTATCCGTCATAAATGAAATTACCAGGTTTTATAAACAAATAAATAATCCACTGTGATAACATGATTTTAGAAACAAGAAAATGAGATTCCAAGTTCTCTTCAATACGGTTGGTCTGAATGTTTGTGTATCTGAAATGTGGAGGAAAAGGAAATCGAGGGAAAGAATAGCGCAAACCTCTCAAAAAGGTTTGATTTTTCAGTCAGTATGTTGAACACAAAAATTAATAAAGTCAAATAAGACGTAAAATGGCTAAATGCAAGCATATCGATTGGCAAATGATAATGTTTAACGTGTACAAGAGCTGCTCGAACGCCATCCTTCTCATCATCGAACTCCAATGTCAAACATTTCTTGTCATTAATTACTGGCTGCCCAATATATAATCAGACTTTAATTTGAAAAAAAACATCATTATGTGGCTAGAAAAAATAACATTTCACACGCACTAGTTTGCGCAGCCATTCATACATAACAGCCGCTTGCCAGAAGGTATAAACAACTGGTAAGGGGAAGGGGCGGCATCACGTTCTCTCCAGAAAACCTTTGTATTAGATTTTTGTTGGGAAGCAAATTCATGACTTCGAGCCAGCAGCATGCATAGCCATCTACTTAATCTATTTATTCGTTCAACTGCTTTTTACACAAAAACATACAGTATTTCATTCGCTTTCACAACCAAGCCAACGATAAATAAGTCAAACAAGTCAAAAAGCGTTGTGAAGCAATATCATAATTTCATTAAATGTCACAAGTGGGTTTTCTGCAAACTTACCCATTCGAGGAGGCGCAGAACCCCCAGAGGCTCCTTGACGATGCGAAATGTACCAGATGCTACAAGCTGGCAGGATAAAGTGCAAAGAACATTTTTTTTTGAGAAAATGACTCCGAACAATTTTACTATTGTTTTATTTCATTGAATGTAACTTGAGCTGAATGGAAATGTGGAGCTCTTACCTGATTGATAATGTCCATCTCTGCAGCTTGTCGGTTGGTGCCGGTTGGTGTGGGGACGACAAGCAGCCGCTTGTTGACAGCTCCCAATCTAACTCTCCAAAGGTCGGGGTCCGCCGGAAATTGCCGAAGGCTGACGGAGCTGGACGAAGTGAAGAGCAGGCGCCGTTCCCCCAAAGGATACAAGAGCTGCTCCTATTGGACAAACAAGCTTCGCTCAGCCGGCCGAGCTGGGAGGAAGGCTCGCTCTGATTGGCTGATTCCTCCCCTTCAGTCTGTGCTATTTCTATTGGATAGCCACTACCAGTGCCTTTGTTGCCTTAGAGATGGCAGGTGCATGGGATGGGAGCAAGCGACAAATAATATTGAAGTTGCTTCGAATATAGCAGGCGATGATGACATTTCACAAGTTGGCCAAATAGAGCCTCATAATTTACAAAATGCAACGTATTGAATCCTTACTGGAGCTTTTTTTTCGTATTTTGAGAACTAACATAAGAAATTGGAGCAGGAGTAGGCCCTTGGAGCCTGCTCTGCCATTCAATAAGACCATGGCTGATCTAATTGTGGCCTCAATTCCACTTTCTTGTCTGCACTGCCCCTCAAAACTCTTGACTCCCTTGTCAATCAAAAATCTGTCTAACTCAGCCTTGAATAGATTCAATGACCAAGCCTCCACTGTTCGCTGGGGAAGAGAATGCCAAACACTGCCGACCCACTGAGAGAAGAAATTCCTCCATCTCCGTCTTAAATGAGAGACCCCTTAATTTGAAACTGCGCCCCCTAGTTCTAGATTCCTCCGCGAGGGGAAACATACTCTCAGCATCAACTCAGTCAAGTTCCCTCAGAATCTTATGTTTCAATAAGATCACCTCTTAATCTTCTAAACTCCAATGAGCATAGGCCCAAGCTGCTCAATCTTTCCTCATAAGACAAACCCGTTATCCCAGGAATCAGCCTAGTGAATCTTCTCTGAACTGCTTCCAAGACAAATATTCCCCTACTTAAATAAGGTGACCAAAACTGTATGCAGTATTCCAGGTGCGGTCTCACCAATGTCCTGTACAGTTTTAGTAAGACTTCCCTACTTTTATACTCCATCCCCCTTGCAATAAATGCCAACATTCCATTTGCCTTCCTAATTACTTGCTGTATCTGCATTCTGACTTTTTGTGATTCATGTACAAGGACACCCAAGTCCCTCCATACTGTAGCATTCTGCAGTCTCTGTCCATTTAAATAATATTCTGCTTTTCTATTCTTCCTGCCAAAGTGGATAACCTCACATTTTCGCACATTATACTCCATCTGCCAATTTGTTGCCCACTCAATCAATCTATCTGTATCCCTTTGCAGACTCTTTACATCCTCCACAACTTGCTTTCCTACCTATCTTTGCATCATCAGAATATTTGGCTACCATACAATCAGTCCTTTCATTCAAGTCATTAATTATAGACTGTAAATAGTTGAGGCCCCAGCACTGATCCCTGTGGCACTCCACTAGTTACAGTTTGCCATGCTGAAAATGACCCATTTATCCTGATTATCTTTCCCATTAATTAACCAGTCCTCTATCCATGGTAATATATCATCCCCAATACAATGGGCTCTTATCTTGTGTAGTAATCTTTTATGTGGCACCTTATCGACTGCCTTTTAGAAATCCAAATGCATTACATCTACTGGTTTCCCTTTATCCACCTTGCTTGTTACTTCCTCAAAGAACTTTAATAAACTTGTCAAACACAATTTTCCTTTCACAAAACCATGCTCACTCTGCCTGATTGTACTGTGATTTTCTAGATGTTCTGCTACTACTTCTTTAATAATGGATTCTATCATTTTCCCAATGACAGACATTCGGCTAACTGACCTATAGTTTCCTGCTTTCTGTCTTCCTACTTTCTTGAACAGAGGTGTTAAATACGTGGTTTTCCAATCCGCTGGAAACTTTCCAGAATCTAGAGAATTTTGGAAGATTACAATCAATGCATCTATTATCTCTGCAGCCACTTCTTTTAAAACTCTTGGATGCACGCCATCAGGTCCAGGGGACATGTCGGTCTTTAGCCCCTTTAGTATTCCCATTACTTTTTCTTTAGTGATAGGGATTGTTTTAAGTTCCTTCCTCCCTTTTGCCTCCTGATTTTCTAATATTCTTGGGATGTTTTTGTGTCTTCTGCTGTGAAAATGAATGCAAAATACTTCATCAAGGCCTCTCCCATTTCCTTGTTTCCCATTATTAATTCCCCAGTCTCACCCTCTAAGGGACCAATGCTCACTTTAGCCTTTCTTTTTTCTTTTTATATATTTGTAGAAAGTTTTACTGTCTGATTCTATATTTCTTGCTAGTTTTCTCTCATACTCCAATCGCTCCTTTTATTTCATCATCCTTTGCTGGTTTCTAAAATTTTCCCAATCTTCTGGCCTACCACTAATCTTCACAGCATTGTATATCTTTTCTTTCAACTTGATACCACCTTTAACTCCCTAGTTAGCCACGGATGGTGCATCCTTCTGGTAGTCTTTCTTTCTCAATGAAATATCTCTTTGTTGAAAGTTGTGGAATATCTCCTTAAAATATCTGCCACTGCTTCACTACTTTCTTACCTTTTAACCTATTTTCACAGTCCATTTTAGACAACTCTGTCTTCATAGCCTTGTAATTGCCTTTATTTAAGTTTAAGACACTAGTTATGGACTCACATTTCTCATCCTCAAACAGAATGTGAAATTCTATCATGTTATGATCACTCTTGCCTAGAGGATTCTCTACTATGAGGTCTTTAATTAATCTGTCTCATTACAGCTTGCATTATTGTCCAGCAGGTCGTCTTTGCTGCATCCAGTGTGCTCAGCCATTTCTTGATGTCACCTGGAGGGAATGGAATTGGCTGAAGACTGACATCTGTGATCTTGTGGACCTCAAGAAGTGACCAAGAAGAATCATCCACTCGAAACTTCTGGCTCAAGATACTTGTCAATGCTTCAGTCTTGTCTTTGCACTCACATGCTGGGTTCTGCCATCATTGCTAATGAGGATATTCATGGAGCTTCCTCCTTCCATTAATTGCTTAAGTGTCCACCACCATTCACAACTGAATGTGACAGGACTGTGGAAACTTTACCTGATCCATTGATTGTGGAATCACTTGGCTCTGTCTAAAGCATGCTGCTTCTGCTGTTTAGTATGCAAGTAGTTCTGCGTAGCTTCACTAGATTGGCACTTCACTTTCAGATATACCAGTTGCTGCTCCTGCCATGCTGTTCTACATTTCTCATTGAATTAGAGTTGATTTATATAGCTAGCTGGTGATGGAGCAGAGAGGGATGTGCCAGGCTGCAAGGGTACGGATTGTGGTGGTATTCAATTCTGCTACTGCTAATGGGCCACAGCACCTCATCAATGTGCAGATTTAGGCTAATAGATTTCTTCTTAATCTGTCCCACTTAGCAAATTGGTACTATCAAATTGCGCAATGAAGTGTGTCCTTGGTATTGAGACGGGACTTAGACTCCACAAGGACTGTATTGTGGTCATGCCTAATAGTGCTGTCATGGACAGTAAGATTGATGAGAACAAGGTCATAGAGTCATAGAATTATACAGCACAGAAACAGGCCCTTCAGCCCATCGTGTCTGTGCCGGCCATCAAGCACCTAACTATTCTAATCCCATTTTCCAGCACTTGGCCCGTAGCCTTGTATGCTCTGGCGTTTCAAGTGCTCATCCAAATACTTTGTAAATGTTGTGAGGGTTCCTGCCTCAACCACCTCTTCAGGCAGCGCGTTCCAGATTCCAACCACCCTCTGAGTGAACATTTTTTTCCTCAAATCCCCTCTAAACCTCCTGCCCCTTACCTTAAATCTATGCCCCCGGTTATTGACCCCTTCGCTAAGGGAAAAAGTTTCTTCCTATCTAACCTATCAATGCCCCTCATAATTTTGTGTACCTCAATCATGTCCCCCCTCAGCCGTCTCTGCTCTAAGGAAAACAACCCTAGCCTTTTCAGTCTCTCTTCATAGCTAAACTGTCCAGCCCAGGCAACATCCTGGTGAATCTCCTCTGCACCCTCTCCAGTGCAATCACATCCTTCCTATAGTGTGATGCCAAACCTGTACACAGTATTCCAGCTGTGGCCTAACTAGTGTTTTATACGGCTCAATCATAACCTCCCTGCTCTTATATTCTATGCCTCGACTAATAAAGGCAAGTATCCCATATGCCTTCCTAACGACCTTATCTACCTGTGCTGCTGCCTGCAGTGATCTATGGACAAGTACACCAAGGTTCCTCTGACCCTCTGTACTTCCTAGGGTCCTACCATCCATTGTGTATTCCCTTGCCTTATTAGTCTTCCCAAAATGCATCATCTTGCACTTCTCAGGATTAAATTCCATTTGTCACTGCTCCACCCATCTTACCAGCCCATCTATATCATCTTGTAATCTAAGGCTTTCCTCCTCACTATTTACAACACCACCAATTTTTGTGTCGTCTACGAACCTACTGATCATACCTCCTATATTCACGAATAAATCATTAATGTACACTACAAACAGCAAGGGACCCAGCACCGATCCCTGCAGTACACCACTGGTCACTGCTTTACCCTCATCGACGCATCTAGTCACTTCCTCGAAAAATTCAATCAAGTTAGTTAGACACGATCTTCCCCCTGACAAAACCATGCTGACTATCTCTGATTAATCCCTGCCTCACCAAGTGGAGATTAATCTTGTCCCCCAGAATTTTTTCCAATAGTTTCCCAAGCACTGATGTTAGACTCATCATCCTGTAATTAACCAGTTTATCCCTGCTACACTTCTTGAATAATGGTACCACATTCACTATCCTCCAGTCCTCTGGTACATCTCCTGTGGCCAGAGAGGATATGCAAATTTATGTCAGAGCCCCTGCTATCTCCTCCCTTGCCTCACCTAACAGCCTGGGATACATCTCATCTGGGCGTGGGGATTTATCAACTTTTAAGCCCGCTAAAACAGCTAATACCTCTTCCCTTTCAATGTTAATATGTTCAAGTACATCACAATCCCCCTCCCTGATCTCTACTCCTACATCATCCTTCTCCATAGTGAACACAGATAAAAAGTAATCATTTAAAACCTCACCTATGTCCTCCGGCTCCACACACAGATTGCCACTTTGGTCTCTAATGGGCCCTGGTTATCCTCTTGCCCTTAATATACTTATAAAACGCCTTAGGATTTTCCTTTATCTTGCCCGCCAGTGTTATTCCATGTCCCCTCTTCGCTCTCCTAATTACTTTTTTAAGTACCCCCCCCTACACTTTCTATACTTCTCTAGTGCCTCCACTGTTTTCAGCACTCTGTATCTGCTATAAGCCTCCTTTTTTTTCCTGATCCAATCCTCTATATCCCTTGACATCCAGGGTTCCCTGGACTTGTTGCTCCTACCCTTCACCTTAACGGGTACATGTTGGCTCTGAACTCTCACTATTTCCTCTTTGAATAACTCCCACTGGTCTGATGTAGACTTTCCTACAAGTAGCTGCTCCCAGTCCACTTTGGCCAGACCCTGTTTTATCATATTGAAATTGGCCTTCCCCCAATTCAGTACCTTTATTTCCGGCCCGTCTTTGTCCTTTTCCATAACTACCTTAAATCTTACAGAGTTATGATCACTATCCCCGAAATGATCCCCCACTGACACTTCTACCACTTGTCCAGCTTCACTCCCTGGGATTAGGTCCAGTACTGCCCCTTCTCTCGCAGGACTTTCTACGTACTGGCTCAAAAAGCTCTCCTGGACGCTTTTTAAGAATTATGCCCCCTTTAAGCCTTTTGCACTAAGACTATCCCAGCAGATGATAGGGAAGTTGAAATCCCCTACTATTATTACCCTATCATTCTTACACCTCTCTGAGATTTGCCTGCATATCTGCTACTCTATCTCTTCCTGACTGTTTGGTGGCCTGTAGTACACATGTAGCCAAGTGATTGCCCCCTTTTTGTTTTTAAGTTCTACCCAAATGGCCTCATTTGAGGAACCTTCTCAGATATCATCCCTTCTTTCTGCAGTAATTAACTCCTTGATCAACAGTGCAATGCCACCTCCTCTTTTATCCCCTCCCCTGTCACACCTGAAGATTCTAGGTCAGCTCGGTTATTTTCTTGTTTTAGATCTCTCACTATCTATCTCATGCCCAGTCTGGCAGTTATGTCTTTCAGGACTTGCCCAGCTCAGTCAGTGGTAGTACTACCAAACTACCCTCAGTGATGGATGTTGAAGTCCCCACCCAGAGTGCATTATGTGCCCTCACTACCCTCAGTGCTTCCTCCAAGTTGTGTTCAACATGGAGAGGTACTGAATTATTAGCAGTAGGAGTTAACAAGCAAGATATTTCCCTGCCCAATTTGACTTGAAGCCATGAGACGTCATGGGGTCTACAGCTAGTGTCAAGGATTCCTTGGGCAACCACTGCCCCCACCCCCACCCTAACCTGCCCCAACAGTATACTGTACACCCACCTCCATTGGGTTTGTCATGCTAGTGGGACAGGACATACACAGGAATGATTGTTGGAGGAGTGTGGGACGTTGGCTGATAGATATGATTAAATGAGTATAAATGACTATGTCACCCTGTTGCTTCACAAGTTTGTGAGATGACTCTCCCAACTATGGTACCAGTCCCTAAATGTTAGTATGCAGAACTTTTCAGGGCTGACTGAGCTAGGCATTGTCTTTGTCATGTCCTGATTCAACACCTCGGTCGCAGCCAAGTGGTTGGTCTGGTTTATTCTTTTGTTCCTTTCTAGTGGTTTGATACAACTGTGTGGCCTGCTAGGCCATTTCAGAGAACAATTAAGAGTCAACCATGTTGGTGAGAGACTGGAGTCAAATAGAGGCCAGACCAGGTAGGGACAACAGCTTTCCTTCCCTAAAGGACAGTAGTGAACCGGTTGCTGGGCCCAATGCTGTATATGGAAATCAATATTAAAAAAGCAATAGTGAGATTACAAAACGATCAGGCTATTGCTGAAGTTTCTTTTTTCCGTTACCACTGAAATTTTTAGAAGATTTTTGTGGCTAATACTTTGTTGATGTTTGATTTTCTACCCCAGCTGCCATAGTGCCATAATTGGGCAGGGCAGACATTGGCGTATTGGTAATGTCACTGAACTAATAATCCAGAGACCCAGGTTAATGCCCTGGGGGCCACAGGCTCAAATCCTACCATGGCAGCTGATGGAATTTAAATTCAATTAATGAATAAGTTCAATTAATTAATTAATTAGTTTTTAAAAATCTGGAATTGAAAGCTAGTCTCAGTAACAGTGCCATGAAACTATCATTGATTGTTGTAAAAACACATCTGGTTTACTAATGTCCTTTAGGGAAGGAAATCAGCTGTCCTTACCTGGTCTAGCCTACATGTGACTCCAGACGCACAGCAATGTGGTTAACCTTTAACTGCCTCTGAAATGGCCTAGCAAGCTGCTCAGTCGGCAATGGTAATTAGTGATGGGCAACAAATGCTGGCCTTGCCAGTGATGCCCACATCCCATGAAAGAATTTAAAAAAGGAACTCCCCATCTTCTGTGCTTTTTGGAAGATGAATAACAGAGGAATGCTAGGTAGGTGAGGCTGCATCCCTACAGTAGAAGTATACATGCAGCAGTGCACATATATCCATTTGTACAAAGAACAGTATGTGCAGAGCTTTTAGTTCACCAGCTAAAGCATTATGAGGTATGCTATGTACTGTCCATGACAGGCATGGCATACCTTTGACTGTGAAAGTCATGTCTAAACCAAATGTTTATGCATCAGGATTATTTCAAGCTGCCAGTGGGGCTGTTATGAATGTTAGCCAATCAGCTGTGCATAGATGTGTGAAGCAGGTCACAGCTGAATTGTTTGCTTGAGCATCACATCTCATTTCCCCCATGAGAAATCGACAGTAGCATGAGAAGACTGTTACAGACTGGCCAGATTCCTAAAGGTGCAGGAGATTAAGGTTCACAAGGATTACATTTTCACAATGTTCAGAATTTCTACAACCATCACCATCGGATTGTACAAGTAAATGCTCACTTTGCGAACAGCTGTCACATTGCCTTTTAGTATAGGTCCACCGTTTTCACCGATATTGATCCTGAAAAACAAGTCTCAGGGTGGTTTCTTGGCGATTAAGGCAACCATAGCTTATGACATCTCTGTAGCAACATTGAATTCCAGATGACTGCAGATATGACATGGTACGTGCTTCCACCAGAGTCATCGAGCACAATATTTGCATGCCAAAGCAGCACCTCAGGAGCCCAGATCAATCTGCTAGTGTCCTGCAGTACTGTCTGGCAAGAAATTCTAGGATTGTCTGCTGCATAGTTTTGCAGGCCATGGAGGAGGAAGGTCCCAGGAGCACCAAGGAAACCGAGACCTAGAACAATTTGAAGAACCAGCAGAAGAGAAACTTTAAATCCTGCATTAGCACATAATTTGTGCACCGCCACCCCCAACAGGCGAACTCCCAATCAGAAATATTTTAGGTTGACCCCAGAAATTGCAGTGGGGTCAGCGCCAAAGATGCTTTGCTGGTACAAATTACAGATCAGGTTCACAAGCAATCAGAAAATCTAAATTCCAATTTTCAGAAGAGCACCAGGTGCTATAATTGTGTGAATTTTCCCTTTCTCCTAGTAACTGACCTGTGGCCTTTCACTGTGAGATTGCCAACTTGTGTCAAAATGGAACCAGTTTGGGCTGTGACATTAGAAGTTAGGTTATTTCATTAAGGACCCTTGCAGCCAGCAGAGAGATGACACTTTCATCTTATCCATCGGAACTGAAATCACTATAAATTCTAAGTGTGTAAAGGGAGTGTATGAGTTCAATATGCCATCCAATTGTGCTATACATTGCTTTTAATTACAATAGATTTGTTGTGATATTTCTTCAATATACATTGCAGTAAATTATCCAAAGATTTCAACATTTATCAGTTTATTTTTCAAGTAAATCTGTTCACAAGTTGGTAATTAGCTGATCCTTTTATCACAGTGGTTACCACTTGTAATTTACAGTTTTTTACTGTTGTTCAACATTCCTCACTGTAGTTGTTGGGCCTTAGCTTTTCACTTTAATTTTTCAATTAAGAAAAAGGGACAGTAATGCAGAACAAATTGGTAAGATTATTGCTAAAAGTGGGCATCATAATATCACATCACTCAGAAATGCTAATGCACACCTTTTGTTTGAATGAGTAATGTTGTGGATTCTTCATTCCTGGCAGGGTAGAGTGTCGTTGCAAACAACAAGGTCTTGAAGTCCTCCGAAACTCTAATGCCATGTCCTTACTCACAATAAGTCCAGTTGACCATGACCCCTGTGCTTGGTTACCTGTATTGTCTCCCGGTCCAAGCAATGCATTGATTTAAAAATTCTCATCCTTGTTTTCAAATCCCTCCATGGCTTTGCCCCTCCCTATCGTTGAGATATCTGCACTCATCTAAATTCTGACCTCTTGAGCATCCCCAATTTTAATTGCTCCACCTTTGATGGCCATGCTTTCAGCTGCCCAGGCCCTAAGCTCTAGAATTCACTCTCTAAACCTCTCAGTCTCTCTACCCCTCTTTCTTCCTTTAAGACCTTAAAACCTACCTCTTTGACCAAGCTTTTAGCCATATGCCCTAACATCTCCTTATGTGGCTCAGTGATATATTTTGTTTTATAATGCATCTGTAAATGCCTTGGAATGTTTTATTGCATTAAAGGTGCTATATAAATATTAACTGTTGTTAAATAGTTTAGCAAATGAAGATATTGAACTCATCTACTCCATGGTATGTCAGTTTGCAAATATTAACATTCCACGTAAGTGAATCCAACCACAAATAACATCTTTGTATTGGATTTAATTGATTCCTGAGCAAGGCAAGATAAAAACAAAGAAAATCTATCCATGATAGCCATGCCTCATTTAATATGTTAGGTCTGGCTGTACAGTGTATTGGTTAACACTGCCACATCACATAGAGATACATCTGGCTGAAGCTTTTTGCTTAATGGGTTTATTCTAGCTTCCTATAATTATAAAAAATATGTGATAACTGTCCCTGTTCTAAACAATCTGAACTGACAAAACTCTCTTTATTAAACAATAAATTTTGTATTGCACTCATTTTATTTTTTTATGGTGTCTGACAAAGTTTATCTTTCTTAGGTAATGTTAATCAAATTAATTCTTTTTGCAATAGAGCGTAGGCTATTAATCTAACTATTATATCAGTCAGGTTCTTTATGTCAGGTATTTCTTTATAGATTTAAATAACCAACATGTGTGCAATCACTGGACCAAATAGCCTTTAATCTATTAAAAAGACCCACAAATATCTCAGCTTTAAATTATACAATATATTTGGGAAAATACTTTGTCGTATTTTTATCTAAATTTGTTCAAAAACCTTTCATTTTTTTGTTCAGATAGCTATCAGGTTAATTATGGCTCATGGATCGAATCAGAACTTGAGAAATGAACATAGCCCATTTGGCCCATAGATGCTCATTCCCCTAGTATCTTAAATCCCATCACAACATCCAAGTGTATTTTCAACAAGCTCAATATTGCTGCCTCTACTCCAAACATTTGCCACACTTTGAGGAAAGAAGTTCTTTCTTATATCCTTTAGGAATTACTTTTCATTAACTTCCATTTAGATTCTCTGGTACTACTTTCTGGGTTTGCTCTGAAACTGTTAATCATACCTATGAAACAATATTTTATATTATTTCCATAATGTTAGAAAAGGCTATCTCTGATCAATTCCTTATATCGCTGCCCATTTTCATCCTCCTTCAGACTCCCAATACCACATGCTTCTGTGTCCACCCCGGAAAAAACAATTCCTCTGAGTCACTTACAATGCCACTTTCAAATTCCCAACCATCTGATTTCGGACCTCCATTCACTGCAACATTTCCCCAGCGACCAGCCTGCTCAATCATATCCTCATCCCCACCTTTGATCCCCTTGTCCCCATGAAATCCATTACTCTCTCTCACCCTGGGTGTTTCCCCTGGTATGGCCTCCATTTCAGCTTCCTTAAGATAAGAACAAGAAACATAAGAACATAAGAAATAGGAGAAGGAGTCAGCCATTAGGTCCCTCAAGTCTGCTCCGCAATTCAATAAGATCATGGCTGATCTGATTGTGGCTTTAACTCCACTTTCCTGCCTGCTCCCCAAAACCCTTGACTCCCTTGTCAATTAAAAATCTGTGTAACTCAGCCTTGAATATATTCAATGACCCAGAGCCTCCACTGCTCGCTGGGGAAAAGAGTTCCAAACACTAATTACCCTCTAAGAAGAAATGCTCCTTATCTGTCTTAAATGGGAGACCCCTCAATTTGAAATTGTGGCCCCTAGTTCTAGGTTCCCCCACAAGGGGAAACATCCTCTCAGCATCTACCCTTTCAAGTCCCCTCAGAATCTTATATGTTTCAATAAGATCACCTCTCAATCTTCCAAATTCCAATGAGTATAGGCTCAACCTGCTCAACCTTTCCTCATAAGACAAACCCTCACCCTGGTCCAAGGAACGCAGACATGAATGTTTAAGGCTGATTTAGCCTTTCTCTGACAGATCTGGCTGGACTACATAAAGCACCATTGGGTCCTGCGCTCCTCTGCCAAAACGGCTCACTATTCCAGGATCATCCTGGAATGCAAAGATAACCCCCAGCTTCTCTTCACCACTACAAACCATCTTCTTAAACCCTTTTTCCCTGTCTCCTCCACCCTCAGCTGCCACAACAAGTGCAAGGATCACATGGACTGTTTTGTTACTAAGATTGACATCATCCATTCAGCTGCCTCTGCTGTGTCCTTCCCTTCCGCTAGCCCACTGGGCCAAACTTCCCCTAAGGTTCACCCTGCCCTAGCCCTGAACTCACATTTTTCTCTAGTTTCTGGCCTATCTCCTCTCAAGCCCTCCAAGCTCATCTTATCCATAAGACCCACCTCCTGCTCCCTCGACCATATTCACACTAAACTGCTGACCATCCAACTTCTCTTCCTGGACCTCATGTTTGCTGATGTTGTTTACTGCTCCCTGTCCTCAGGTTTTGCCCTCTCTCCTTCATATCTGCTGTCATCACCCGTCTCCTTACAAAAGCCAAACTTCACTCCTTGGTCCTTGGAAACTATCGCTCCATCATCAACCTCTCTTTCCTCACCAAACTTCTTATCACCTCCGAATTCCATGCCCATCTTTCCCGCAGCTCTATGTTTGAACCCTTCAATCAGATTTCCACCCCTGCCACAGTACTGGAATCTTCTTCTTTGGCCTCCGTGTCTCGAGAGACAATGGGTAAGTGCCTGGAGGTGTTCAGTGGTTTGTGAAGCAGCGCCTGGAGTGGCTATAAAGGCCAATTCTAGAGTGACAGACTCTTCCACAGGTGCTGCAGATAAAATTGGTTGTCGGAGCTGTTACACAGTTGGTTCTCTCCTTGCGCTTCTGTCTTTTTTCCTGCCAACTGCTAAGTCTCTTTGACTCACCACACTTTAGCCCCACCTTTATGGCTGCCCGCCAGCTCTGGCGATCACTGGAAACTGACTCCCACGACTTGTGATCAATGTCACAGGACTTCATTGTCACGTTTGCAGACGTCTTTAAAGCGGAGACATGGACGGCCAGTGGGTCTGATACCAGTGACGAGCTCGCTGTGCAATGTGTCCTTGGGGATCCTGCCATCTTCCATGCGGCTCACATGGCCAAGCCATCTCAAGCGCCGCTGGCTCAGTAGGGTGTATATGCTGAGGATGTTGGCCACCTCGAGAACTTTTGCGTTGGAGATACAGTCCTGCCACCTGATGCCAAGGATTCTCTGGAGGCAGCGAAGATGGAATGAATTGAGTCATCGCTCTTGGCTGACATACATTGTCCAGGCCTCGCTGCCGTAGAGCAAGGTACTGAGGACACAGGCCTGATACACTCGGACTTTTGTGTTCCGTGTCAGTGCGCCATTTTCCCACACTCTCTTGGCCAGTCTGGACATAGCAGTGGAAGCCTTTCCCATGCGCTTGTTGATTTCTGCATCAAGAGACAGGTTACTGGTGATAGTTGAGCCTAGGTAGGTGAGCTCTTGAACCACTTCCAGAGCGTGGTCGCCAATATTGATGGATGGAGCATTTCTGACGTCCTGTCCCATGTTGTTCGTTTTCTTGAGGCTGTTGGTTAGGCCAAATTCGTTGCAGGCAGCCACAATCCTGTCGATGAGTCTCTGCAGACACTCTTCAGTGTGAGATGTTAATGCAGCATCGTCAGCAAAGAGGAGTTCCCTGATGAGGACTTTCCATACTTTGGTCTTCGCTCTTAGACGGGCAAGGTTGAACAACCTGCCACCAGATCTTGTGTAGAGGAAAACTCCTTCTTCTGAAGACTTGAATGCATGTGAGAGCAGCAGGGAGAAGAAGATCCCAAACAGTGTAGGTGTGAGAACACAGCCCTGTTTCACGCCACTCAGGATAGAAAAGGGGTCTGATGAGGTGCCGCTATGCTGAATTGTGCCTTTCATATTGTCATGGAATGAGGTGATGATACTTAGTAGCTGACCTCAAACATCCCGCTTCGACCTCCAAGATCCACAAAAAGGACTGCCCTGGTAGACCCATCGTTTCACCCTGTTCCTGCCCCACTGAACTGATTTCTTCCTACCTCAACTATTTTTTCTCCCTTTAAACAGTCCCTTCCACCTAATTCAGATTCTTCCGATGCCCTCTGTCACTTAAACAGTTTCCAATTTCCTGACCTCCTTTTCACCATAGACATCCAATCCCTCTACATCTCCATCCCCCACCAGGATGGTCTGAGGGCTCTCCACTTCTTCTTTGAATGGAAGCTCAACCAGTCCCCATCCACCACCACCCTCCTCCGCCTGGCTGAACATGTATGCACATTGAACAACTTCTCCTTCAACTCCACTCACTTCCTCTAAATGAATGGTGTTGCTATGTGTACCTCATGAGACCTAGCTCACATGAGCTGGAGTAGACCATTTGGCCTTTCAAGCCTGCTCTGTCATTCAACAAGATCATGGCTGATCTTCTACCTCAACTCCACCTTCCCACACTACCCCATATTCCTTAATTCCCTTCATACCCAAAAATCTCTAAATCTCTGTCTTGAATATATTCAACGAGTGAGCATCCACAGCTGTCTGGGGTAGAGAATTCCAAAGATTAACAAACCTTTGAGTTAAGAAATTTCTCCTCATCTCAATCCTCAATGGCTGACCCCTTATTCTGACACTGTGACCCCAAGTTCTAGATTTCCCAGCTTAGGAAAATATTTTCTCAGCATCTACTCTGTCAAGTCCCTTAAGAATTTTATATATTTCAATTAGATCACCTCACATTCTTCTAAACTCGAGGGAATAGGGGCCAAGTCTACTCACTCTCTCCTCATAGGAGAACCATTGCTGCACTCCCTCGAGTGCAAATCTGACCTTCCTTAGGCAAGGACATTCTCCATTCCCTCGTCAACATCTCCATCCTTCTCCTTGGCCACTGTCTGAGGCTAAACCAGATTACTTTCAGCCCGACTACTTTTGTCATATTTGACTCCAAGATGTGCTTCTGCCCACATATCCCCTCCATTACCAAGACCACCTGCTTCTACCTCCACAACATCGCCTATCTCTTCCCCTGCCTAGGCTCATCTGCTGCTGAAGCCATTATCCATGGCTTTGTTACCTCTTAACTTGAATATTCCAATGCTGTCTTGACTGGCGTCCCATCTTTCCCCCTCCACAAACTTGAGCTCATCCAAAACTGATGCCTGTCTCCTTACTCGCACCAAAGCCGGAATTTTACTTTGGGGTGGGATGGCCCTGCCCACTCTCCAAAAGGTCAGTGGCGAGCCCATCTCCGCCAGGCCTGGGAGCCATGCCAGGATTTTACATGCCCCAGGCCCATAATTGACCTTGCGCGGGACTTCCACCCCTTTGAGGCAGAAAATCCCGCCTCCGAGTGCTGCCTGTCAATCAGCGGGCCAGCAGCTCTCAATCTGTGCCCACAGAGGGCCACCCCCGAAGTCCCAACCACCCCCAACGCACAAAGCTCCGCCCGCCCCCCTAACCGATCCCCCTTGCCTCATCGGGACCCGGCTGATCGTCCCCCGTAAGGCCATAAAAACGCACCATTTTTCTGGGGCCGTCCTTCATCTTCCTCCTGAAGCTGGGTGTCGTCCCAGTAGTGGCCACCGCTCCCGGTGGCGCAGCTGGGACTAAGAGCTGCCGGCCTGCTGATTGTCCAGCAGCTCCATTAGGTGGGACATCCTGCCTCAATGAGGTAGATGTCCTGCCCAAGACCAATTAATGGCCTGGAGAGGGTAAAATCCAATCTGGACCCCCAGGCCCGGCGGAGGTGGGCTTGCCACTGACTTTTCGGCCAGTGGAAGCGCCCCCCGCCCAGCGAACAATTCCGACCAAAGACTCTGATCCAGTGACAATGAAAGAACAGTGATATGCATTCTACATGCTGTAGCCACTGTCTGCTAAGGGTAGCGGGATGGATATCGAGTTTAGTGGAAGAGGTCCTGATTCAACAGTGTCAAGCTTCTTGTTTGTTGTTCGAGCTGCACCCATCCAGCCAGGTGGTGAGTATTCCACCACACTCCTGGCTTGAGCCTTTTCGATGGTGGAGAAGATTTGAGGGGTCAGGAGGTAAGCCACTCACTACAGAGTTACCAATCTCTACCTTGCTCTTGTAACCATGTTGTTGATATGGCTCATCCAATTTAGCTTTCTGCTAGCTCTGTCCCCTAGCTGTCCAATTCACACCCCAGTAAAATCAGGCTTTTGGGTCTAGTTCATAACTTGGATAGCATAGGTAAATTGGCCATTGTAAATTGCCCCTAGTGTAGGTAGGTGGTAGGAGAATGGTGGGGATGTGGTAGGGAATATGGGATTAATGTAGGACTAGAATAAATGGGTGGTTGTTGGTCAGCACAGACTCGGTGGGCCAAAGGGCCTGTTTCAGTGCTGTATCTCTAAATAAAAATAAAATAATAAAATTAATGTTAAATAATTGCAGTGCCAAAAAAATCTACTTATACAATATAATTAGCTAAGCTTTCCATTTTTCACACATGAATCATAAAAAACAGTAAGCACTAATTATTCAGTTCAATTTTTTATTAGTATTGCGTGGAGATTTTCTTCCAAGTGACACAATTGTGATTTATACCAATTTGTTTAATAGGAGACTAAAAGGAAATACATCTTCATTTATTCTTTAGCACTTGCTCATTGGTACATTTCCTGCATATATTTCCTGTACTTGCAATCATGCTCTGTAATTTAACTTTGAGCCTGTAATCTAGCATCTGGACTGCTGATTGCTAGAGTGATGTTTCAACTTCTGTCTCCAATATCGGTTAATTTGAATGTGGTCTGTAATTCAGAATCAAGGTCATTACTTTAAGATCTTTCATCCACTTCTATATACATTATGATTAAGCTGATATTTGCAGAAAATTTAATTAACTATTTTCATTGAGCTGTCTGTAAAACGGTCTTTAAAATTCTAGGATTTCATCTATAGCTATATGTAAGATTGGTATGACATCTTAATTGTAATAGAATCACAGAACTTTCACGTGATTGAATTTGATTTAAGAAAATAGTTTAATTTTTTATTTTGTGAAGTTGAATCCTAATTTATGTTTACAATAAAAGGCTGTAAAATTATGCTATAATGATATCTTATACATGTGGAGGAAAATATGCTATTTGGCAGTTCTGTTAGAAAAGGTTAATTGGAGTTAATGCTCTATGCAAGTCTATAGTTCTGCTTAACACTCTCCATCAGGGCTGTTGACTTTTATTTTTAGAAGATTTTACTGTCATCATATGAAATTTGTCCACTTAAGCTTTAAAAATAGGCATTTTATCAATTGCAGTTAAGAGTGAAGCATGCAACTTTGAAATGTTAGTAAAACCTGGGATAAATGAAACCAGGAGAATAACAATCAATGAACTCTATAATCAGGAGTACATTCTTCATTAATGTACATCATGAAATCATCACATAAGTATATATGTGGGCTGGATTTTAAGCAGCCCTCGACATCGTGATCCGTGCGCGAGGGGCCTGAAGATGGCTCCAGATGAGGTCCATCACGGACCTCCACGCCTGCAGGGCCCGGCCCTCCCGGCGACGGCGAGGCACCGTGGCCCTTCCCGCTGCTGGATGACAGGACCACAATTTGAATATTTAAATAAATAAAATTAATTAATTTAAATATACTCACCCGCATTCTTGAGAACCGGCACTCCCGTGCCTTCAGATCCCCATCTGGGGAAACAAGGCGTGATACTGGTGAGGAGGGGGAGGAGGTAAGTTTATCAGTGCAGGGGTGGGGGAACGGGGTCAAATAAATGTAATGGGTGTAGGGGATGGTGGGAAGGGTTGTACTTTAAACTTTGTACAGTTTAGGGGGGAAGGTCAGATGTTAACGGTGTGTTTTGGCGGGGGAAAGGGCAAATAGTTAATGTGATTGTCATGGGGGGGTGGGAAAGGGGCATTAGAACTTTATGGAATTCTGGGGGGCTATCTCTTTAAAAATATAAATATCCTGGCAGGGCTGACTGCCCTTTAAAAATGGCGTCAGCGCCTGCGTACAGGCAGCTGATGCCATTGCCAGATTGGACAGCCCGCACCCTCCCATGATGGGGGGCAGTGGGGGCAGAAGGGGCCGCCCCGACTATTTAAATGAGCTGTCACGCTTAAGATCGTGGTGGCTCTTTTAGAGCTCCCGCCAAGATTGGCGGCGAGCTCATAGGATCCAGCCCCAAGATTTGAATTACAGTACTTAATTTGAAACACACAACCTTAATCATATCACATTCAGGGTAAATTTACATAAGAAATGGATGCAAATGAGATATGGCAGTGATTAGTGATCATTTATTTAATGGAGATAAATTTAAGATACTCTACAGTTTAAGTAAGCCATGAAGATGGCTCCTGTTTAGAAATGCTGCAGTTCAAAGCGTGCCCCAAGGAAATTCATGTAACAATCTCTGATGCATGAAAGATATTTACCCTTTTTGATAATATTTTCTTGCCTCCATGTGATGCATTCACAACATCACAATGATAACCACTGATGGAGCCTTGCAAAATTATTCCTCATGTTTTACCCAATAATGAATGAATAAGGAATATATGTATATCTATGGAGATAAATACTAAAGAAACACTAGAGGGCTTACTCACCCCATTACAGTGAAGACACGCTGCACTATATTTGAAGCTGGGTCAATAATAATAATGCAAGTCATTTGTCACAGCCATTAAGGCCACATTGTGGTAATACCTATTAAACTACGTGACCTAATATGCTGCAAGGCTTACCTTCAGCTAATTTAAGAATTTTTAGTGATAATAATTACTGCAGAGTTATTTGAGAGAATGATTGGCTTAAGCACCACAAGTAGGATCACAAATATCCTAAAGACTGTATAAAGTGAATTTACTCTATTTATATTTATGTAGCATTCATGAGGGAAATTCTAATGGTGGCAAGGGATCATTTTATAATTATACATGAATAAAATATGTATATTTTCTAGTCAGTAAGTGTTTTCACTTGCTATCTTGTCCTTTTTTGATTAATTTTCTCAGATTTGTGAATGTTGCAAGTGGGATTAACTATTAAAATAGAGCACTTGTCTCTATTCACTTTCAGACTAAACAAATGTCACACTTGTCAATATTTTGAATATTCAATTATCATGGTTCTGAATGCCCAGCTTATTCTTTATTGTATAAGGAATAAAAGTCCAACATGTTTATCTAAAACTCCTAAGCCCACAATTTGAATACCTCTCAGAAATGGTTTCAGTTCCACTTAGCAACAGTGACAATGATACTCCTGCTAGTGTGAAGCCCATTTTTAAACTTATTATACTTTTTGTTAATTCTGGAAGTCTCTCAGTTTTACCTGCTTGAAAAAAATCGGATCATCACATCAGCTGTAACTTTGTAGAAATTGATCCAAACTGATAAACTGCGCACTTCATATGCATTTGAGCATACGCATACAGAAATGGAGGTTCCCCTCCTTAACTACTATAAACAGGCTCTCTGTCACATCACTGATGATCTGCTGTCAATATTGCATCTTTAAAGGTAAAGCCTCTTCATTGCTGCTTTTTGGGTTTAACCAGAAGTTCTCCCATGGCATTGCTCATGGTAGGATAGAGGATATATTTTATAAGGAGGAGCATTGGAACTGTGTGTAATCTAGCCGCAGGTCTAATTGCAGCAAAAAAAAACTGCACATTGTTACGACTGAGGTGGGAGGAGTGCACTGTTTATTCTAGTCCCACTTCTCCACAGGTCACAACATATATTTAAATTTTACCACTTACCGATATGGTGAATCATATACTCTATTTTTCCCAGAATAAAACATACCAACTAGGTTTCTTTAATACACAACAAAATTATCTGTTTACTATAAAACAAGTCTTAACCAGTAATGAAGTAAAGCATAAGCACACAGGTTGAAATACAAAATCTCCTTTTAAATCTTCGCCTCTCACACACATATGTACACATACACACCAGAAAAATAAAAAGGAACTTTGCTTTAGAGCTCTGTTACAAAAAAACAGACAAAAAACCCACTAAGGCTGAATACTTGCTCATTCTTAAAGAAAAAAAGCAAAGATATGGAAAGGTGTCCTTTGTTTTGGTTTGAAGTCCCAAATGCGTATAGATGGCTGTCACTGGGATCTTCCTAGAACAGTTCTTTCCAGGTAATGTTAAAGATCAGTTTGGGTAGGCTTTCCAAGAAATGCAGATACAGAGGCTTCAGATAGGCCTTACAGCAGAAGTGCAGCAACAGGGGTTTCAGTTCCCACATATTCGATATGCAGGGTTACTTCAAATACAGGAGGAAAGAGGAGACTGACACACTGGATACGAAAGGTTTCTTTCGAAGGGAGAGGAAAAGATGAGCTGGGTTTCCTTGGCAGGCAAAAACCAACTGTCTTCCAAGCATTTTACACTCCAACTCACTGTCTAAAGTGAAACCAAAATAATGTCACAAGAATCAAGCCTCCTGACCCCGATAAATCTTGAGCTGTCACTTCACTGTAAACATGTTCTCCAAGTCAAAGCAACAAGCTAGATAATTACCTGAAAACAGGTGCCTTCCAGTAAGGGCTTGTTGACAAGTGAAGTCCAGGACACCTTCTGGTCACCTCTTTTAAAAAACACAAAGTTCAGCATCTCTTTCAAGCTTCCAGATGAACCAAAGTCCATAATTCAACTATAAGTCCTTAAAAACATATTTTACAAAAAATAGAAGCACTCTTGTAACAATATCCAGAGATGAATTTGAGGGCATTTATCCCTGTTCATTAGCAGTTCCCCAAAGTTGGACAGCAGGAAATAACTAGACTTTTTCATCCTTTTATGCTTTTAACATGCTGAAGTGTGATGTCCAAAGAGTGCCAGATTACATGTAGACATGCATATATATTGTCACTGATACAAGAAGTGTGATGATAAAAGATTATGGAGAAAGACTGAAGAGTTATAAAAATTGACTTTGTCTTTTAAAAAATGGAACTTTCTTTTAAAGAAGTGAACAGTGTGCTCCAAAATGGCAGACAAAGGTTAAAAGACTTGGCCTTTGTATATTCAAACTCTCTGACAGGAACAAAGGAAAATCTTCAAGGCTAAGAGGTCTCAACTGCACCCATCCTCTAACCATCCTGAAATATTCCTGAATGGCTCTTCTGAAACAAAGAAGCTATGAAGTGAAAACATCATAACTGGATTATTCTCATTCTGAGCCCATCAAGAGACCCTTTTGAATTGAATGGGTTCTTCTGAAACAAAGAAGGTGTGAATTAGCCATATGTTAGGTCATTGTCAATCACTACAGGGAAGAAAATACCTGTCTTTTAGCAGAGGCAAGATGTAACATATCTTTACCTTAAAAAGTGGCCTAGAGAGAGAGACCCAGAAAGCAGCATCCAAAAAGCTTGTTTCCAGCAAACCAGAAGGGACCCACCCTACTGTAGAATTCTATATCTACACTTTATACAGCAGTGAATTAGAAATGTTCCACTGTCTTCAACTGAACTTTCAAAGAAGAGAGAAATCTACAAACTTCTTAGCCTGCAACCAACAAGAACTTGACTTCCAAGAGAATTCAACAAGTTTACCATGTACCACCGATGCGGTTGCAATAATTACAAGATAAGGCGCATTGATCAATTAATAATTGATTTTCTGTTTTAAACCTACAAGAAAACCTATCACTGTCTGTTTATTTGACAAATAAAACACAAAGGAGTTAAACTCTAATAACAAAACTCACTTACAGCATTCAGGTGAAAGTTGAACAGTGAGAACCGCACAAATCTCTCATCACATGGTCATAACAATATATATTCAATAATAAATCTTTTTAGCATGACTGTGCAGTCCATTGAACAGTCACTTTTAATGTGCTTATAATAATATGATAGACTACAAATAAACTATAAACAGTGATACATACAATTTGATACTATTAGCTAACTTAAGGTTTTGCATTTCATATAATGAGACTGCCTTTGGTGCTTGTTACACCACGCATAGATGGTGCATAACAGTTCTGGATGATATCTGCCTATACGAAATGATTTAAGGTTTCAGATCTGGTCTGCGGTTGGGTACTGGAACCTTCCATCCAAAGCATGTGGGACATTAATTTCCACGTGCAAAAGGATTGGCAGGTGTACAGAACACCAAGTTGAGAGAGATAGATTTTAAATGTCATTATTGTTAGGCCATTTCTGAGCCTTTTGTGTTGTTGTTTGACCTGTTGACACAGGGTGAAATAAAGGATCTAGGTCCTTTATCAATTCTCTTTTAAAGGTAGGCCCAGTGGCATACCAGTCCCTGACTTATGCAACAGAGGAATGTATCAAGCTGATTTCTATCTCTCAACTACCATCTCCACTTATTTTTTCTTACTTGTGGTCTATTTTTCCCTCAGTGCTCTCTCCTCAAAGTCACTATCTAAGTGGGATCTTGGTTCTGTAATGGTGTTTGTGGCAGGTAAGGTGAGTGACTAGGTCTATGTGAAGTAGTCTGTTCCTAACTGGCCGTAGCTGATTCTGCCTTATATTGAGACGAGCTTATAGAGGACAAAAGATGTGTTGTTATGGTTTCAGGATATAATATCTTGGAATAGAGATAAGGTTAATATTAGATTGCCTTGCTTCGGTTGTGCAATATATGCAAGAGTGAGAAAGAGTAACGATAAGAGAAAAAAAAACAACAGACTTGTTAGGCAGAGGCAACAGTCCTGGGGAAACTTTCCCTCTGTCATGCCTTTCATTGATTCAGAGCAAATAGGGCAAGAACGAAACAAACAAAGAACTTACATTAATACATGGCCTCAGGACATCCCAAAGTATTTTACAGCCAATGACGTACTTTTGAAGTGTAATCACTGTTGTAATGTAGGAAACACAGAAGCCAATTTTGCACACAGCAAGGTACCACAAAGAGCAATGAGATAAAGGCCAGATAATCTGATTTTTTGTAGTAATGTTGGTCGAGGGATAAGTATTGGCAAAAGCTGGCCAAAAGCCATTTCTTCACATTGGATCAGCTCCAGCTGTAGTTGTCTTCTGCATGTGCACATTCATTTTTGACGGTTGAGCAGCCTTTTCCTGGAGGCACACAAGACATTCAGATGATAAAAATTGTCAGAAAACCCAGCCAGCCAGCCCAATGGCTAGTAAATATCTCTTCTTATATGAGCGTAATCCAGTGCAGCATGTATGGTGGAGGCACAGGCTCAGAGCAGAACTTTTAGCTTTTAGACGTCACTGTGCAAACAAATTCTTTGCTGTGCAAAAATTCAGTATGCACCCGCTCCTGTTGAGGTAGGTAGCATGCAAATGCCCTCACCAACATGGTGCACCATGTGCACTGCGCCGGAAGTGGTGGACCCACCATTTTTGATAACTCTGGTTTTTGTAGCATGGCTTCAGTAATGCTAATCCAGCAGCCAAATTTTTCAGCTGAAGACTTGTTTGAATTGTTATCTATAATAAGGTTTGAACCAGATTTTATGCTCCTTTCATTACCATCAATACAGAAGTAAAATATATTTTCTCTTGTGGTTTGACTCATCTACCCGTTTTAACCTTCTCGTTTTGAAAGGGGGTTTATCTTTATGGCTCCATTCTACAGCTCAGCTAAGACAAAAAACTTATCATATGTTATTTTTATTATATGCCTATGTTTCTCAGGGTTCTGAGAGGACAAATGTAAGTGCTGTCACACAAACATTTTTCAACAGCAAATGTGACCAATTCCTGAACAGGTAAAACCAACAATGTCAAACGCATACTGATAATTACCTTGAATACTGCTATGGTTTTTATATTTTGCATCAATCAACCTAAGTCCATACATTAAAGGCAATCTGCAATTGGTGGCTGTTGGGTGACAATGAATATTGGTTGAGAGATTGACTGATGACTTTCCTACACTGCCGAAGGGAAATGTAGTTAGTTGTAAGGGCACATTTGCATTTAAATTGAAAGACTCTTTTGAATGTTAATAATAGATTTCAGATGAGTAAACAACAATACTTCAAAAGGTTTGCCACCTCTGTATTGCACATGCAAGTTCCACAGTAATTCTACTTACAGAGGATTTCTTCTAAACATTACTGAGAATGTAATTTCCCATAAATGGTTGCCAGCAATGGATATTCCTGCTTCAATGAGGTATGTCTATAAGAACAAGAGTATAGACTAAGATTTCTACATTGCAATATTGACTACACATCAAAAGTACTTCATTGGCTATGAAGCTCCATGGACTGTCCCGAGGTTGTGAAAGGCGCTATACAAATGCAAAGTCTTTCTGTATGCCATGATCTCTCAGGAAACACCATGAGAGAGAAGAAGGAATGCAAATGAATTCAAAACTTGTTATACCTTGTCAGCTGTGTTTAATTACATGAAAGTTTCAGGAAGATTTCTGTCCATTTCTTATTCCCAATTTTTTTGCTGTTTTAAATCATTATTTAGGGAATACTGGGCTGGATTTTTTTGAGTACCTGACGTTGGGCTCCGTGGTGCAGGTGGGGTTGCTGGAAGATGGCAGCAGCAGCAGCCCGCCATGGAGCCCAACGCCGGGATTGCTGGGCCCTATCTTCCCAGTGGTGGCGAGGCTCTGTGGCAGCCTCCCTACCGCTCGGTGATGTGACACGACTTTAAATATTGAAAATAACTTTATACATACATTTAAATTCAATTCTCCGCGATCTTACTGTCGGATCCGGATCTTCAGTGCACCACTCCTCCACTTCCCCGCCCGGTGAAAGCTGGTGCCACCGAGGTGGGGAAGTAGGGAATCAGAGCATTTTTAGTGTAGTAGGGGGTGGAGGGGGGGGGTCAACTCTGCATTTTTAGTATGGGCTGTGGGGTGAAGGGGTGATCTCTGCACTTTGTGCAGTTGTGGGGGAAGAGGGGTCAACTCTGCAATTTCAGTGTATTGGTGTTGTGGTGGGGGTGGTGGGGGGGCGGGGGGAACAGGCCAAACATTTACTTTTAGTGTAGTGGGGGCGCAGACAGGGGTAACTCTGCAGTCTCTGAACAGGGCTGGCAGTCCTTTAAAAATGGCACCAGCGACAGCTGATGCCATTCGTAGTGTCGCCGCGGCTGCCCCCATCAAGTGATTGGCGGATGCGGCCGCCCTGCATATTTAAATGAGCCTCCACACTCAAGATCGTTTTAGCGCACAGCCGGCATGTGTGGGCGGCCATTGGGAAAATAAAATCCAGCCCACTGTGTTAGAAATATCACTGACTGCATATTGAGTTGAAATATTCTCTACAAAACAGTTTTCAAAATATATTTAACCAGTATCTTAACTATCCTCTATTTAAATATATCCCACTGCTGGTCTACTGTTTGATGTGCCATTTTTTCGAGCTAATTAATCTGGGTTGGGGCTCCTTCCATTACACTTAGCTAATTTATAGTTCAACACCTTTATCTTGAACTGTACACTTTCTTTATCATCTGTAAACCTAATTAGATTATAGTCTCTATTTCTCGTGTTGTCCTTCCTTCAGGTGACTTACATGACGTGCTTTCTTACTCAAGGCCATATCTAGCACCACATCCTTCCTTGTTGGACATATCATATTACAAATCCACTGTACCATATAGTATGCAGCAATGTAAACACCAACATGAAAGACAATTTGAGTCACTTACCAATATTTGGATGTCTGATTTTTCCCTTGGAAACTAGTAAACAAAAATCAAACAGTTTCTGAGTTTAGTGTTCTTTTAACTTCATTTTACCCTGGAGATCATGTGGTTTATTGGGAAGAACTAAGATAATCCTTTTTTGGGAAAGAGAGAATGTCGATGGATTCTTAAAACCACCACTCCCACTTCTCGATCTTACAGTGTAAGAAAATCAGTCCTTAGTGCAACATTAATTATTAGGGCTCTTCTTGAAATTGTTCCATCTTTCTTTGACTTGTATGGGGTTTGAGGTAATTTCTTTCATCAATTTCTACCATCTCAGGTGCATATTTACAGATCGACTTTTGAATATCAAATTTGCATAATTGCCACGTTTTAGTTTGAATTTTCCCCACGATTTGATTAGTATGCACAGAAATTGCTGTGCACATTTTTCACATGTTGCAATGAGTCCTACTTACACTTTCAAAATCCAATAAGCACCCAAATCTACACATGCAAATATGTACAGAAAGGGAAACTTAGTCTGGGATTTTATCCAGGCAATGGAGGTCTCGACCTCTGACAAAAGCGCTAGGCAGAACCCCGCGACACCCCTGCTATTGGAGGCCTGCCGAATCAAGCGCCAATTAGGCACTTAAGTGGACAGCGGCAGGCGCTCCACATGATCAAGGACCCTAATGACAGACGTCCTGCCCTCTGAGAGCTCCCAGCCAATCTGAGGCCAGCAGCTCTTTAACTGAGCAGCGCCACCACGGAGGTGGTAGCTGCTGCCGGTGGAGAACCCACTGAAGGCCTAGGAGCAACGCTGGACTTAGGCCAAAGGTATGTCAGGACAGAACGGGTCTCGCAGAGTGGGGGTCATTGGGGAGGGGGTGTAGTGGGGTCAGCAGCAAGGACAGGGGGGTGACTCTCAGCGGGCCCCGCCTTCCTGATGCTGGGTCCCTTGTTCAGCTACCGCGGAGCTGGCAAGCAACCCGCACGGTTTTTCTCGTTGTGCTCCCTGTGTGGCGACAGGCCTGCCCGCCTCTGGGCTAAACGGCAGTGGGATGAGGCCCTTAATTGGGCATTAATTGCCCACTTCAGGACCTCAATTGGCAGCGAGGCAGGAAGGCCGTTCACAGGCCTTCCCGCCCTGGACTTACTTTCAGTGGAGGCGAGAAGGTGGCGGGGTCCGCCCTGCCAACATCCCACTCGATTACATGCTTTCCCCACCTCCAAACCCACCGCAGGGGAGAGCATAAAACTCCCCCCTTAGTCCTTAAAACTTTGGAATTTAATCTGCCACATTAAAAATCCGTTTAAATCTTTTTATTACAGCATTATAGCATTTCAATGATGCAGAATAATATATTTGCCAAATATATATAGACCTCTACATGTTGTTGCATATGTGTTCTTCATTTCCATAAGGATGCTTTCATTTTTATCTGAATTTTCCTTCTGTTGACAATGGAATGAGAGACGTGGGTTCAATTCCAGCTTCAGCTGCCATTCTTACTTAAACTTCCTCCAGATGGCAAGTTGTTGATCTCAGCTGTTATACTGAGACGAGGCAAGGTAGCTAGCTGACAAAAGAGGGAAAAATCAGCAGGGGTGCAACCTTGGCTTACACTTCAACATCCCCACTGACTAGCCACAGAGTGACACTGGCAGATGTCATGTAAATGATAACAGTTGCCTGTGATCTTCTCAATCAGCCGCATGTGAATATCAATGAAGACCATGAAGGGAAAGATTCTATGAATTAAATCATATTTAAGTGGAAGTAAAAATAGGTATACGAGAATAAATTATAAAAGTTCATTTGACTTAAAACTACTGAATTACTTTCAAGCATCACAATATTTATTGGTACACAACAAGTTATGTTTTACCAGCCATTTTAGGTAATGTGTTATTCAGGGATAGGCACCCACATGTTGCACCACAGACATTTTACAAAATTATTGACTCAGCCATGGACATGGGGCAATTAATCTGTATATAAAGTATATAGCCAACGAAATGTCTTCAAAACACAACCAATTTAAAACACATTTCTCCCTATAAATAAAGTAGCGAAGCAAACAAACATCAATGGAGAACATCACAACTTTATTAGCTAGCTCGCAAGCAAAATAGTATATAATAACAATGCAAATTACTTTTGTTGACAGCATAGAGCTAGCTACACCATATCATGTGGTGGTAGATGGACCTTATCAGATGACCTCTGTGGACTCGGAGGGCGGAGTTCCAGAGTGGTGAGTATATAAAAAAACTTACCCCGGGGATTCTCGGAGCAGACTCGGAGGGCGGAGTTCCAGAGTGGTAAGTATAAAAAAACTTACCTCTGGGATTCTCGGAGCAGACTCGGAGGGCGGAGCTCCGGAGCGGTGCGTATATATAAAAAAACTTACCTCGGGGATTCTCAGAGCAGACTCGGAGGGCGGAGTTCCGGAGCGGTGAGTATATAAAAAAACTTACCTCGGGGATTCTCGGAGCAGACTCGGAGGGTGGAGTTCCGGAGCGGTGAGTATACAGAGTAAGTTACCTCGGGTGGGAAAAAAAAACCTGAAAAAGTGACGTCACAGGAAAGCTGTAACCTGATTGGCTGGTAGGGAATCTGTACTGAATTTGAAAATAAAACTGATAAAAATTGATTAAAACACTAATTAACTAATTAATAAGTAGAGTAGCTAAACCAGAGGGAGGAGATTACTGTATTTAGACAGCATTTAATATTTATTGTAGAAATTTAGCACTAGAGACCACATAGTGAAGTGTATCATAATTTAGTTAGGATTTAATAAGTATTTATTTATTTTATATCAATTAACTAATTAGTGATAGAAATGTCAGTTAGAGGGGTAAAGTGCTTCACCTGTGAGATGTGGGAAGTCCGTCACGCTTCCAGCATTCCGGGCGACTACATCTGCAGGAAGTGTACCCAGTTGCAGCTCCTCACAGACCACATGGATCGGTTGGAGCGGCAACTGGATGCACTGAGCAGCATGCAGATGGCAGAAAGCGTCATAGACAGGAGTTTTAGAGAAGTGGTTACACCCAAGGTGCAGGCAGATAGATGGGTGACCGCTAGAAAGGGCAGGCAGTCAGTGCAGGAATCCCCTGTGGCTATCCCCCTCTCTAACAAGTATACCGTTTTGGATACTGTTGGAGGGGATGGCCTATCAGGGGAAAACAGCAGCAGCCAGAGCAGTGGCACCACGGCTGGCACTGTTGTTCAGCAGGGAGGGACAAAGCGCAGAAGAGCAATAGTTATAGGGGACTCTATAGTCAGGGGCACAGATAGGCGCTTCTGTGGATGTGAAAGGGACTCCAGGAAGGTATGTTGCCTCCCTGGTGCCAGGGTCCAGGATGTCTGAACGGACAGAGGGCATTCTGAAGGGGGAGGGTGAACAGCCAGAGGTTGTGGTACACATCGGTACCAATGACATAGGCAGGAAGAGTGATGAGGTCCGGCAGAGGGAGTTAGGTAGTAAGTTAAAAAACAGGATCTCTAGGGTTATAATCTCTGGATTACTCCCTGTGCCACGTGCCAGTGAGGCTAGAAATAGGAAGATAGTGCAGCTAAACACGTGGCTGAGCAGCTGGTGTAGAAGGGAGGGTTTCAGATATCTGGACCATTGGGCTCTCTTCAGGGACAGATGGGACCTGTACAAGAAGGACGGGTTGCATCTAAACTGGAAGGGCACTAATATCCTGGCTGCAAGGTTTGCTAGCGTCACTTGGGAGGGTTTAAACCAGTGTGGCAGGGGGTGGGAACCAGAGCAGTAGGACAGCTAGTGAAGTAAATGAGGAGGACATAGTAAACAAGGCCAGTAGGACTAAGAGGAAGAGCAGGCAGGGAGATGTTGCTGAGTACAGCGGGACTGGTGGTCTGAAGTGCATTTGTTTCAATGCGAGAAGTATAACAGGTAAGGCAGATGAACTTAGAGCTTGGATTAGTACTTGGAAATATGATGTTGTTGCTATTACAGAGACTTGGTTGAGGGAAGGGCAGGATTGGCAGCTAAATGTTCCAGGCTTTAGAAGCTTCAGGCGGGATAGAGGGGGATGTAAAAGGGGTGGGGGAGTTGCATTACTGGTTAAGGAGAATATCACAGCTGTACTGCGGGAGGACACCTCAGAGAGGTCATGCAGTGAGGCAATATGGGTGGAGCTCAGGAATAGGAAGGGTGCAGTCACGATGTTGGGGGTTTACTACAGGCTTCCCAACAGCCAGCGGGAGGTAGAGGAGCAGATATGTAGACATATTTTGGAAAGATGTAAAGGTAACAGGGTTGTAGTGGTGGGTGATTTTAACTTCCCCAATATTGAGTGGGACTCACTTAGTGCTAGGGGCTTGGATGGGGCAGAATTTGTGAGTAGCATCCGGGAGGGCTTCTTGAAATAGTACGTAGATAGTCCAACTAGGGATGGGGCCATTCTGGACCTGGTATTGGGGAATGAGCCCGGCCAGGTGGTCGAAGTTTCAGTGGGGGAGCATTTCGGGAGCAGTGACCATAATTCCATAAGTTTTAATGTACTTGTGGATAAGGATAAGAGTAGTCCTCGGGTGAAGGTGCTAAATTGGGGGAAGGCTAATTATAACAATATTAGGCAGGAACTGAAGAATTTAGATTGGGGGCGGCTGTTTGAGGGTAAATCAACATCTGACATGTGGGAGTCTTTCAAACGTCAGCTGATTAGAATCCAGGACCAGCATGTTCCTGTGAGGAAGAAAGACAAGTTTGGCAAGTTTCGGGAAGCTTGGATAACACGGGATATTGTGAGCCTAGTCAAAAAGAAAAAGGAAGCATTTGTAAGGGCTGGAAGGCTAGGAACAGATGAAGCACTTGAGGAATATAAAGACAGTAGGAAGGAACTTAAGCAAGGAGTTAGGAGGGCTAAAAGGGGTCCTGAAAAGTCATTGGCAAACAGGATTACGGAAAATCCCAAGGCTTTTTATACATATATAAAGAACAAGAGGGGAACCAGGGAAAGGGTTGGCCCACTCAAGGACAGAGATGGGAATCTATGCGTGGAGCCAGAGGAAATGGGTGAGGTGCTAAATGAGTACTTTGCATTAGTAGTCACCAAGGAGAAGAACTTGGTGGATGATGAGCCTAGGGAAGGGAGTGCAGATAGTCTCAGTCATCTCATTATCAAAAAGGAGGAGGTGTTGGGTGTCTTGCAAAGCATTAAGGTAGATAAGTCCCCAGGGCCTGATGGGATCTACCCTAGAATACTGAGGGAGGCAAGGGAAGAAATTGCTGGGGCCTTGACAGAAATCTTTGCATCCTCATTGGCTACAGGTAAGGTCCCAGAGGACTGGAGAATAGCCAATGTTGTTCCTTTGTTTAAGAAGGGTAGCAAGGATAATCCAGGAAATTATAGGCCAGTGAGCCTTACATCAGTGGTAGGGAAATTATTAGAGAGGATTATACGGGACAGGATTTACTCCCATTTGGAAACAAACGAACTTATTAGCGAGAGGCAGCATGGTTTTGTGAAGGGGAGGTCGTGTCTTACTAATTTGATTGAGTTTTTTGAGGAAGTGACGAAGAAGGTTGATGAGGGAAGGGCGGTGGATGTTGTCTATATGGACTTTAGTAAAGCCTTTGACAAGGTCCCGCATGGCAGACTGGTGCAAAAGGTGAAGTCACACGGGATCAGAGGGGAGCTGGCAAGATGGATACAGAACTGGCTCAGTCACAGAAGACAGAGGGTAACAGTGGATGGGTGTTTTTCTGAATGGAGGGATGTGACTAGTGGTGTTCCGCAGGGATCAGTGCTGGGACCTTTGCTGTTTGTAGTATATATAAATGATTTGGAGGAAAATGTAGCTGGTCTGATTAGTAAGTTTGCGGACGACACAAAAGTTGGTGGAGTTGCGGATAATGATGAGGATTGTCAGAGGATACAGCAGGATATAGATCGGTAGGAGACTTGGGCGGGGAAATGGCAGATGGAGTTTAATCCGGACAAATGTGAGGTAATGCATTTTGGAAGGTCTAATGCAGGTGGGAGGTATACCGTAAATGGCAGAACCCTTAGGAGTCTGACAGGCAGAGAGATCTGGGCGTACAGGTCCACAGGTCACTGAAAGTGGCAACGCAGGTGGATAAGGTAGTCAAGAAGGCATACGGCATGCTTGCCTTCATCGGTCGGGGCATAGAGTATAAAAATTGGCAAGTCATGTTGCAGCTGCACAGAACCTTAGTTAGGCCACACTTAGAATATTGCGTGCAATTCTGGTCACCACACTACCAGAAGGACGTGGAGGCTTTGGAGAGGGTACAGAGGAGGTTTACCAGGATGTTGCCTGGTCAGGAGGGCTTTAGCTATGAGGAGAAGTTGGAAAAACTCGGATTGTTTTCACTGGAACAACGGAGGTGGAGGGGCGACATGATAGAGGTTTACAAAGTTATGAGCGGCATGGACAGAGTGGATAGTCAGAAGCTTTTTCCCAGGGTGGAAGAGTCAGTTACTAGGGGACATAGGTTTAAGGTTCGAGGGGCAAAGTTTAGAGGGGATGTGCGAGGCAAGTTTTTTACACAGAGGGTGGTGACTGCTTGGAACTTGCTGCCAGGGGAGGTGGTGGAAGCAGATACGATACCGACGTTTAAGAGATATCTTGACAAATATATGAATAGGAAGGGAATAGAGGGATTTGGGCCCCGGAAGTGCAGAAGGTATTAGTTTCGGCAGGCTTGGAGGGCTGAATGGCCTGTTCCTGTGCTGTACTGTTCTTTGTTCTTTGTTCTTTGATTCATACTGTGTCAGGAGTTGAAATTTATCCAATAAACCATGAAATTCAAGGAGTGGATTGTTATTGTGATTATTGAGGTGAGGCAGTAGAAAAATCAGCAATCGGAAGACGGAACATTTCCCACACTGCTATTGTCACAACACAATTTAACCCGTGATGGTCAATGTTTGTGCAAATTCTCCAGCTGCCTATTTATGTGTCTGAAGGCAGGGCAGCCAACAAAAGGGCAATGACCTCCAAATCAGGAGAATTTTATAGGATGGAGCAGATACTACTTCAAAAGAGTCGTGCAAAACAAAAAATCAGAATGGGACAGGAAGGAACAGAGAGATTAATAGTAGGTAGCTAAGACTATTTTATTCATCTTGACAGGCTATTAAACCAGGTCCTGAATTCAAAATACAGAACCCAGAGCATTTCTCATGGACAAAATGTCATTTACTCACCAAAACTAGTGACAAAATTACATAAACATAATTACAAATAACGAATGCCCTTCAGTTCCTCTAATAAAGTGATTCTCTTAAATTCTATATGTCTATATTTTAATCTATCACTGCCAATTCCAATTCAGCTCTGACAAAATAATTATTAACAAAAAAGCTTTGCTGCAAAAAGTTGAGTGGCTGTTACTGCATGTATTATTCAGTTATAAAATGCTTCGTCACTGCCTGTAAGATTAGATTCCAGACTAACCAATTTATGTCCAAGCCAAATCTCTTACCTCTTAGCAAAGGTGCACTTTTAACATAAAGTAATTACATGATACAGTCAACTTTCAAATGACATTGGTCATTCAGGTTATCTGACTTTAAACTGGATATTAAATTATGCACATTTCTGTTACTGATCTTTGACATACTTGTAAAACTTGTCCTTTAATCCAATTTGCAGCAAACACAAAAGTTAAAGACTGTTTCGAACATGATCATTGAAACATAATAATTTGTTACTTTGTCTTCCCCGAAGTTTTTAAAATTGCAAATACAGAATGAACTTTGTTAAGGAATTTTAGAGCGTTCATCATAGATTAAGGTTTATTAAAGCTATCTATTACATTGCATTTACTAACTATTGTATATGGGTCAGCAGCATCTTATTTTTGCCAATATCGCTCAGTCCCATTACACCGTACTCTTGTATTCATGAGGAACTTACAGTTCTGATGTCTGGAGATTTCTTGGATTTTCTTGCCTGTTTTCCATTCAATATAAGTTCTGGACTAATGTGATTCCAAATGGATAGCAGCAGAATTGTGACATTTATATAGAAGTAAAAGTCCAGCAACTTTCAACATGTCATTGAGCTTATGTCCTAAGTGAAAGTAATGCTTACCAGAGTGTAGAAATTGAGACATTTCCAAATGACTTTTGCCATTTGAAAATGAGTTTACATAACACAAGCCTTTAAACTCGTGTTTTAAAATAACCTAGCTGCTAGGGATTGGGGGCAAGAGACAGAGAGA
This sequence comes from Heterodontus francisci, assembly GCF_036365525.1. Classification (NCBI taxonomy): domain Eukaryota; kingdom Metazoa; phylum Chordata; class Chondrichthyes; order Heterodontiformes; family Heterodontidae; genus Heterodontus; species Heterodontus francisci. The sequence continues at coordinate 49,744,405 of NC_090389.1, forward strand.
TACAGGGACACTCTCTCTCCCCCCTCTGTTTCTCTTTCCCCACTCTCTATACCCCCCCCCCCTCTCTCCCCACATCTCTCCCTCTCTCTCCCCCCTGTCTCTCTCTCCCCCCTTTCTCCCTCGCTCACCCTCCCCCCACCCCCTCTCTCTCCCCTTTCTTTCTCTCCATCTCTCTCTCCCCTCTTTGCCCTGCTCTTTCTCTTGCCCCTCCTCTTTCTATCCCTGTCTCTCTGACCCCCTCTTTCCCCCTCTCTCTCTCCCTCTCTCTCCCCCTCCTCTCGCTCTGTCCCTTTCACTCTCTCCCCCCTCTCTCTCTTTCCCCCGTCCTCTCTCTCTGACCATTGCTGAGAGTGAGAATAGCAGTTTCTGAACTTCAGCCAGATTCGGGGTTTTCCAGCGAGCTTTTTTTTAAAAAAAATCAGAACCCTCCAGAAAACCACAAATCTGTCCAAAGTTCAGAAACTGCTGTTCCCGATCTCAGCACCTGCCAGTTGTCAGCTGTGAAAGTGACAGTGTAATTCTTTTTAATAGAAGGCCTGGTCATAAAAAATAAGCCAATGGGAAATTTCTCATCCCTGAAATTACCAATCATGGATGCCAAAATCTTTTGCCTCGGATACTGGTGTTTGTGTATGGACATGTTGCTGACCCCTGGTGTTATTCATAACTATTACATGATACTAGTAAGTGTGAAAACATACTAGAGTCAATTTTAACTGTGCCTACCCTGCGGAAGATGGGTGGGTGGGCAAGTAAGTGGGATGGCCACCAATAGCAGTGGGGTCCTCCTTTAAACATGCAGATTCGCATTCAATAATAGTATTGGAGCCTAACTGCCATTTTAACTGCAGGCCTGCTTGGGGAAGCTGTTGTGCCTAGGAGAGGCCCAAGAAGATAAATGATTTTTTAAAATTACCTTGTGGGGCTAGGAGGAGTAGGTGAGCTGCTCTGGGTTCCACTAGGAAATCTTAGGCATCTGTGATGTCCTCGGGACTTGTGTGAGGTTTAGCTGAGTTTAGTATAAGGTATGAGACAAAGATTGAGAGACAAAGACTGCAGCAGCTGAACATAAAGGCTTATCTTTTTATTCTTCTGTCTTAGTTTCACTGTCACTTTGCTAGCATGTGTGTTCTACAGCAACCTCTGTAGTACACAATGCGCAATGCATTTGCAGTTTCAAAACACTAAAACACTACAGCATCAACTGCCCTGAACCTCCCTCCCCCTCCCCCAAGGCCCTGTCAGATCACCTCTCAATCATTTACCTGAGTGCTGAGGAGAATGTCATCGGGTCTCTGGCCTGAGGCTCTTGCCTCCCAACATCCCACTCCTGCCCAGCAGCCTGATGCCTGGTGGAATACTGACAGGGTCTTTGCAGATATGGCCTAAGAGCTAAACCTCCAGGGCCTTCACACTGTAAATATCCAGACAGTTTCCCATCTGCCTCCGTTCCCGCCCACACAACACCCACCCCAAGTTAAAATCAGGCCTATGATGTTCCATATACCTGTGCTGTTTTGTTACAGGATTAATTTTATGTCAAATTAAATTTGGTTAAAAACCTCATCCAGAAGGTGGTGCCACAGGCTTTTCACTGACGACATGGCTGCATCGTTCATGGAAGCTTCCATATCATTTCCAGGTCCTGGATAGAATAAACCTCAAGCACTAAGCACATATTTTCTATTAAAAATGTCCCAGTTAATGAAAGATTGATTATAATGGGTAACTTCAGCTCTAGATCTTGTTATCCATCTGTGGTAAATAAGAACTTTAAATGTGTTATTCTAACATGAGTGTAATTTGGTATTGTGTTTTCTTGCCAGTGTCCAGCCAATGTAGAAAGGAACACTGATCCCGATAGACATAGCTATCATTCTGTAATGTGTTTTCAGCTATGTTGAGAGGATCTGTTTTCAAGCTAACTACAGTGTTCACATGAATGATTTTGTTCTTTCTGAGTTTTGTTGCATGATGACATTTTGGAACCTCTATTTAAAATACACTTTTGGAGCTTTATTTTTGAAATACTGAGCACAAGAATGTCATTAATTCAGTTCATTTGTTGCAATATGGTTTTCCGAAAGGCTATGCTCGATTTCTCTTCAGTCTCTTTTCTGCTGATTAACTGAACAGAGACTGAGCAATTTGTCATTAATTAGCCTGATGAAGCCCAAAGAAGTGAGCTGGACTGTAAATTTCTTCAGGCAAAAGACAAAAATTGCAAGTAAGAACAGCTTTCTGTGCCTGCCAAAGTGATGACACTGTGAATGCAAATCGACATAAGCTATGCTGACAACTGAGCTATTTCTGTCTCTACATTTTGACTGCTAGGCACACCAGCTTTAGGATGGCTGCAGCTGTACTGTGAAGATCTGGTTTTAGTCCTGAAGTAGTAAGGGAAAGATAGAGCATGCAAGATAGAAAGCATTTTTAATGATAAAATAGTAAAAAGAAACATTGATATTTATTATCAAAATGTAATATCAATTACTCAAACAAAAAACATTTCACAGCAATGCCCTCAATATCACCATGTACACCAATTGTTTATTAAATGAATTGTGCAGGCTTTTCACACAAGTAAGAGAGCCACCATATCCTCTGACCTCAGTTCAGTCACACTGTTAATTATAGAAGCTTAATGCTTTTGTGAACATTCATTCTCTGGTATTCATTGCATAGCACCTCCTTACCCAGATCAGGCTAGCCTCGATGCCTTGCACACAATTATCTCCATCTGTTCACAGTTTTCCCCTGTGATGTAGGCTCATTGCATCATCTGTCATTCCCTGGGTTTGGTGCCCTCCAACTAGTCACAAAACACTACACTTGGCCAACGTACCACTCTCATTGCCAAAGACTTTGATCTTCTTGGTGCCAAGTCTTGTCTTTCACACCGTTCTCTAAGCTTTTTCTTTGAATGATCTCAATTTTTGAATCACTATGTCAATTCATCATATTTTTAGGGGCTTTTAATTTTTCAAAAGTGTTTGACAAAAATTTGTACAAACACCTCTCACCTTTTGTAATGGAACTTCTTGCTGTAGTGCTTCACAATATCAAACAGGCTCCTAAGATTTCTGCTTATCATTAAAGTTTGCATTTATATCAATCGGCGTCATCGTTTACTGTCCCTCAATTCGAGGATGCTGTCTTCTCAGGGTTGTGAGTTTCTCATGTGATTGAACAGACTGATTTTCGGCCCGCAGATCTTTTGGCACATGGGGCAAAACGTCCCACGATGTAGCGGGATCCGGAGTGCAGGATTTGCTTCTTTTTCTTTCCTTCTCTGCCGCCGCTCAGCCTCATCATTAAGGTGTTTGGACTCAAAACATGATGCAGCTTGATGGACAAGTTGTCGCCATTTTGAATGATTGGTCACGAGCTCCTCCCAGTCACCAGCGCTTCAAAGAGAGCTTCAGAGTGTCTTTGAAGCGTTTTCTTTGTCCTCTCCTGGAACATTGGCCATTTGAGAGTTGAGAAAACAGGACCTGGTGGGGGAGACAGTTTTCGGTCATCAGGACACAGTGTCCAGTCAAGAGAAGGTGATTTTGCAGGAATTTTGCCTAAATGCTTGTAGATCTGGCTTCAAGAAAGGGGCAGCACAGTGGCGCAGTGGTTAGCACCGCAGCCTCACAGCTCCAGCGACCCGGGTTCAATTTTGGGTACTGCCTGTGCGGAGTTTGCAAGTTCTCCCTGTGACCGCGTGGGTTTTCGCCGGGTGCTCTGGCTTCCTCCCACAGCCAAAGACTTGCAGGTTGATAGGTAAATTGGCCATTATAAAATTGCCCCTAGTATAGATAGGTGGTAGGGGAATTGAGGAAAGGTGGGGGTGGGGCAGGAATATGGGATTAATGTAGGATTAGTACAAATGGGTGGTTGATGGTCGGCACAGACTCGGTGGGCTGAAGGGCCTGTTTCAGTGCTGTATCAATAAATAAATAAAATAAATAAACTAGCATTTATTCGATGGTCCTACCATTGAATCCAGAGAATGCGGCTGAGGCGGCACTGATGGAATTTCTCCAGCGCTCTTGTGAGGCGATGATACACAATACAGGTCTCACTGCAGTATAGGATTAAGGTGATGACAACTACTCTATACACTAGGATTTTTGTTGACTTGCGGAGGTCCTTGTTGTCAAACACTCACTGCCATAGTTCGTAGAAGGCTGAGCTGGCGCAGCTGACCAGGTGTTGGATCTCCTTGTCTCCTTTTGAGAGAGATGGCTGCCTAGGTTTGGGAACTGCTCAGCATATTCCAGAATCTCTCCTTCAACATATATAGAGGTGGAATATTTGGGTGGCCAGGTGTGGGTTGATATATGAGTTTTGTTCTGAGCCACAGACCAGCAAATTCAATTGAAAGACAATTATGCGATTAGTTGGTGGGACATCAGTTGTAACAAATTTTCATTCAAAATATTTTATCTGTCAACATTCTTTGTCACCTTCAAAAAATCTCTGTAGATATCTGAGGGTAGATTTTCTGGGCCTAGTGCAGTGTTAGCAAAAATGTATTTCTGTAAGAACAGTACTCGCCAAAATCGCATTGAAGTGAACTTCTGTTATTTCTCATTACTTGCAGAATATCTTGGACAGAGTGAAAGTATGGAAGATTTTTGCAGCAGGAAGTATATTGTTGTCTTCTGAAATACCAGCTAATAATGCTGCAATAGATACTTTGAGGGTCAGCCTGATATGAGAGAATACTGCATACTTGAAGGAATCTGGCAAGGTAGTTACCTAAATGTATCAGGTAGATTGCCCAAGATTGCATACTACAAAGCATTCCCTGTCAACCTGTTCCACATTAATTGATTGCCCAGGTCAGGTCTTCACATAGTGTTACAATTTTTCATCACATCTAATGCAAGCCCATACTTCAGAAGAACATTTGTTCATGTGCAACATGGAATTGAAAAACTTGGCATGTTCACACCTTTTAAAGACTTCACATTTCAAATCATTGTAATGCAATCCAAGCTGCATAATGTGTGGTCAATTCCTAACACTCGTGGTAGATATCTGTCGTCTATGAGCTCCTTCAAGTTAAAACATGTGAGAAATACTACTCTGCACAATAAGATGTTACATAATGCAGATGCTAACTAGAACAGAGCTCAGAAATCAAAACCCTCCATTTCCCTGAAAGCCTAACATATAGGATCCAGAAAAAAGTGGGAAAATTTGAAAGAGCGGGCTTTTCAAAAGTTTGGATAATACAATGTCTCTTATGTCTCCGGATCCTGGACTCTAATACTTGTTCCTTTTCTTTCATTGTCAGCCTAGAAGTGGTCAGCACTGCCAACACCCAGCAGAATACAACAACATATAGCTGAGCTACACATATCCCAAAGAATAAAATTAGTGACTTTAAGGATGTAGCAATGGATGAGGCAGCGTTAAAAAGTGAAGAGGAACAAATGTATTTGAGGCACATCCAAACTTGCCCTCTTCATTAACCATACCTTCACTTGGTAACTATCACGGGATTCTATACCTTGTACCTGCCCTGTGGCTCCCTGAGTTCCTGCGAAAGTTGGTATTGAAAGAGCTAGTTTTCTTGAATCCTATCTTTTCCTGTACTCCTGTCCTGAAATCCAGTAAATGCGTCAATAATGCACTACTTTTTCAGGACATTTAAAAATATTTATTGTTATGGGCACATAAACATTGTCTCCAGAAAATTCCAAAACAGCTTATTTTTAATAATTTTAGAAACATTGATAATTTTGGGAGAAAATAATAAAGTACCATAAGAGGCAATGTTAAATTGGAACAGAATAAATCCTGTTGATCTTTAAGTTCTCTGTCATTACAAGGAGCTCCCCTTGATCCCATTCTAAATGAAATTTGAAAGCAAACAGTGCAAATCTGGCGTAAAAGCCAGGAAATTGTGGCAGATATGCATTTGAATATTTTTGGATGAATTCTGGGACCTTAATGAGGCTTTGACATAAAATATGTAATAATATCCTGACAAACAAATCCAGCTGTCTAAGCTGTCTAGAAAATTGTAGGCTGAAGAAATTAGATGTAAAACGTGCCTAAGACCCACTTGCCCAAATTTACAATCCCTTAATGTCCATTTTGAATCTGCATAATTGCATAATAAATCTATATTCTTGTATCTGAGCCAGCAGGGTGACCTTTAACTGAACATGCAACTTTCATTTTGAGTGAGATATTTTTCTTAAAGCTATTAAATTAAAAGAGTAAATGAAAAAATAAGAACTAGAAGCAATTGATACAATTTTAGTTTGGCACAACCTTATTATGCCAACTCATAGGAAGAAGGGGATCATGCAAACTAGGTTGTGATTGTTGGAGGTCAATCTCCTCAGTCCCAGGACATCACTGCAGGAGTTCCTCAAGGTGGTGTCCTAGGCCCAACTATCTTCAGCTGCTTCATCAATGACCTTCCCTCCATCATAAGGTGTTCACTGATGATTGCACAGTGTTCAGCACCATTCACGAGTCCTCAGATACTGAAGCAGCCCATGTCCGTATGCAACAAGACCTGGACAGTATCCAGGCTTGGGCTGATGAGTGGCAAGAAACATTCGTGCCACACAAGTGCCAGGAAATGACCATCACAAACAAGAGAGAATCTAACCATCTCCCCTTGACATTCAATGGCATTACCATTGCTGAATCCCCCACTATAAACATCCAGGGGGTCACCATTGACCAGAAACTGAACTGGACCAGCCACATAAATTCTGTGGCTACAAGAGCAGGTCAGAGGCTGGGAATTCTGCAGCGAGTAACTCAACTCATGTCTTCTCAATGACTGTGCATCATCTACAATGCACAAGTCAGAAATATGATGGAATACTCTCCACTTGCCTGGATGTGTGTAGCTGCAACAACACCCAAGAAGCCTGACACCATCCAGAACAAAGCTGCCCCCTCCATTGGCACCCCATCTACCAGCTTTAACATTCACTCCCTCCACCACCGACGCACAGTGGCAGCAGTGTATACCATCTACAAGGTGCACTGCAGCAACTCACCAAGGCTCCTTCAAAACTGGTGACCTCTATCCCCTAGAAGGTCAAGGGCAGCAGATGCATGGGAACACCATCACCTGCAAGGTCTCCTCCAAGCCACACACCATCCTGACTTGGAACTACATTGCCGTTCCTTCACTGTCACTGGGTCAAAATCCTGGAACTCCCTTCCTAACAGCACTGTAGGTGTACTTACCCCACATGGACTGCAGCGGTTCAAGAAGGCAGCTCACCACCAGCTTCTCAAGGGCAGTTAGGGATGGGCAATAAATGTTGGCCTAGCCAGCGGCGCTCACATTCCCTGAACGAATAAAAAGGTGCATTTACATCTTAGCCATTCAAGAAGGAGATGCACATATCTGAGGAGATCTTTATGTGGAGATTATGACTTATCAAGTATGTTGTGAGAGAACTGCAGCCAGATCTTGAAATCATATTGAGGGCAGGGACAGCTCTATAATTGGCTATCAGGATAGAAACATAGAAAATAGGAGCAGGAGTAGGCCATTTGGCCCTTCGAGCCTGCTCCGCCATTCATTATGATCATGGCTGATCATCCAACTCAGTAGTCTGTTCCCGCTTTCACCCCATACTCATTGATCCCCTTAGACCCAAGAGCTATATCTAGCTCCTTTTTGAAAACATACAATGTTTTGGCCTCAGCTGCTTTCTGTGGTAGTGAATTCCACAGGCTCACCACTCTCTGGGTGAAAAGATTTCTCCTCATCTCAGTCCTGAAAGGTTTACCCCGTATCCTTAGACTATGACCCCTGGTTCTGGACTCCCCCACCATCGGGAACATCCTGCATCTACCCCTGTCAAGTCCCGTTCGAATTTTATAGGTTTCTATGAGATCCCCCTTCACTTTTCTGAACTCCAGTGAATATAATCCTAACCGACTCAATCTCTCCTCATCCGTCAGTCCTGCCATCCCAGCAATCAGTCTGGTAAACCTTCGCTGCACTCCCTCTATAGCAAAAACATCCTTCCTCAGATAAGGAGATCAAAACTGCACACTATATTCCAGGTGTGGCCTCAGCAAGGCCCTGTATAATTGCAGCAAGACATCCCTGCTCCTGTACTCGAATCCTCTCGCTATGAAGGCCAACATACCATTTGCCTTTTTTACCACCTGTTGCACCTGCATGCTTACCTTCAGCGATTGGTGTACGAGAACACCCAGGTCTCGTTGCATATTCCCCTCTCTCAGTTTATAGCCATTCAGATAATAATCTGCCTTCCTATTTTTGCTACCAAAGTGAATAACCTCACATTTATCCACATTATACTGCATCTGCCATGCATTGGCTCACTCACTCAAGTTGTCTAAATCACCCTGAAGCCTCTCTGCATCCTCCTCACAACTCACCCTCCTATCCAGTTTTGTTTCATCTGCAAATTTGGAGATATTACATTTAGTTCTCTCATCTAAATCATTAATGTATATTGTGAACAGCTGGGGTCCTAGCACTGATCTCTGCGGTGCCCCACTAGTCACTGCCTGCCATTCGGAAAAAGACCCATTTATCCCTACTCTGTTTCCTGTCCGCCAACCAATTTTCTACCATCGCAATACACTACCCCCAATACCATGCGCTTTAATTTTACATGCTAATCTCTTATGTGGGACTTTGTCGAAAGCCTCCTGAAAGTCCAAATAAACCACATACACTGGCTTCCCCTCATCAACTCTACTAGTTATATCCTCGAAGAATTCTAGTAGATTTGTCAAGTATGATTTTCCTTGCGTAAATCCATGTTGACTCTGTCTGATTCTACCACTATTCTCCAAGTGCACTGCTATAAAATCTTTGGTAATGGACTCCAGAATTTTCCCCACTACTGACGTCAGACTGACTGGTCTATAATTCCCTGCTTTCTCTCTACCTCCCTTTTTAAATAGTGGGTTTACATTAGCTACCCGCCAGTCTGTAGGAACTGTTCCAGAGTCTATAGAATCTTGGAAGATGACCACCAATGCGTCCACTATTTCTGGGGCCACTTCCTTAAGTACTCTAGGATGCATACCATCAGGCCCTGGGGATTTATCAGCCTTCAATCCCATCAATTTCCCCAACACCATTTCTCTACTAATACTGATTTCCTTCAGTTCCTCTCTCTCACTAAGCCCTGTGTTCCCCAACATTTCTGGTATGATATTTGTGTCCTCCATTGTGAAGACAGAACCAAAGTATGCATTTAGTTGGTCAGCCATTTCTTTGTTCCCCATAATAAATTCCCCTGTTTCTGAATGTAAGGGACCTAGATTTGTCTTCACCAATCTTTTTCTCTTCACATACCTATAGAAACTTTTACAGTCAGTTTTTATGTTCCCCGCAAGCTTACTCTCATACTCTATTTTCCCCTTCTTAATCAATCCCTTGGTCCTCCTTTGCTGAATTCTAAACTGCTCCCAATCCTCAGGTCTGTTGCTTTGCCTGGCAAATTTATATGCCTCTTCCTTGGATCTATGCTATCTCTAATGTCCCTTGTAAGCCATGGTTTGGCTACCTTTCCCGTTTTACTTTTGCGCCAAACAGGGAAAAACAATTGTTGCAGTTCATCCATGCGCTCTTTAAATGTTTGCCATTGCCTATCCACCGTCATCCCTTTAAGTAACGTTTCCCAATCCGTCATGTCCAACTCGCGCCTCATACCTTTGTAGTATCCTTTACGAAGATTCAGGACCCTTGTCTCAGAATCAACTATGTCACTCTCCATCTTGATGAAGAATTCTATCATATTATGGTCACTCGTCCCGAAGGGGTCTCGCACCACTAGATTGTCAATTATTCCTCTCTCATTACACAATATCCAGTATAGGATGGCCTGTTCTCTAGTTGGTTCCTCAACATATTGGTCCAGAAAACCATCCCGTATACACTTCAAGAATTCCTCCTCTACTGTATTGTGACTAATTTGATTTGCCCAATCTATATGCAGATTAACATCACCCAAAATTACAGATGTTCCTTTATCGCATGCACCTCTAATTTCCTGTTTAATGCCATTGCCAACATCACCACTACAGTTTGGGGGTCTATATACATCCCCCACTAACGTTTTTTGCCCCTTAGTGTTTCTCAGCTCTACCCATACAGATTCCACATCGTCAGAGCTAATATCTTTCCTCACTATTGCGTTCATTTCCTCTTTAACCAGCAATGCAATTCCACCGCCTTTTGCTTTTTGTCTGCCCTTCCTAAATACTGAATATCCCTGGATGTTCATTTCCCATCCCTGGTCACCTTGCAGCCATGTCTCCGTAATCCCGACTATATCATACCCGTTTACATCTATTTGCGCGATTAATTCATCCACTTTATTGATGACAGCTGCAATGCATTTCGTGCCAAAATGTTATTCCAAGCATCAGCGCAAGATCCATGATAAATCTCCTAAGCTTCAGTGCACAGCTGCAATCATGCAGATGACAAGTGCAAGATGGTCAGCCAGAGATTTTCTTGGTTTGACCATGGATGGGTACTAGGGGATGAAGACTATCCACAGGACGCCTGGTTTATGACTGCTTTGACATACCAAGGTAAAAGAAGAGATTAGGAATGCAATGAAGCACATACAACTATCAGAATCTTGATACAGCAGACCATTAGATGTCAAAACAAAGTTTCAGGTGGCTCAATGCCGTCAGGGAAATCTTAATGTACAACTCAGATATCCCAGATTATGGTAGTCAGTCTTGTTTTATAAAATCTTGCCCATTTGGATCACAGAGAAGACGAGAGTCAACTTCAAACCAATGCCAGATAAGAACTCCAACCAGGAGCCAGAATAGATGTCAGTTGAACTAACCATTTACCCAAAAGGAGTCTTAAAACAGGCTGCAATATATAACTTTACTGAAGAGCCAGTACTATTCAATACAGAACAGTAATTTGTACAAATGCATAATATCCTGACACAACAAAGAAACCCCACCATTGCCTTCAGCTTTACTTCAAGACTGATAGATAGTTTTCTTTTTCTCCATAACTACAGAAAAGTTGAATAAGAATAAAACTGGATGGGCCACCTGGCATCGACCTCGGCACCGGAAATGACAAAGGCACATCCTGCCCAGTCAATCCTGCAAAGTCCTCCTCACTAACATCTGGAGGCTTATGCCAAAATTGGGACAGCTGTCCCCAGACCAGTCAAGCAACAGCCTGACATAGTCATACTCACCAAATCATACCTTACAGCCTATGACCCACGGTCCTCTGTCAACATCCCTGGGTATGTCCTATCCCACTGGCAGGACAGAGCCACCAGAGGTGGCAGCACAGTGGTATACAGAGAGGAGGGAGTGGCCCTAGGAGTCTTCAACATTCACTCCGAACCCCATGAAGTCTCATGGCATCAGACCAAACATTGGCAAGGAAACCGCCTACTGATTATAACCTACCGTTATCCCTCAGCTGATGAATCAGTGCTCTTCCATCCTGAATACCACTAGGAAGAACCACTGAGGGTAGCAAGGGCACAGAATGAACTATGAGTGGGGGACTTCAATGTCCATCACCTAGAGTGGCTCAGTAGCACCACTACTGACCGAGCTGGCCAAGTCATGAAGGGCATATATGCCAGACAGGGCCTATGGCAGATGGTGAGAGAGCCAACAAGAGGGAAAAGTCTACTTGACCTCATCCTCATCAATCTACCTCTCATAGATGCATCTGTCCATGACAGTATTGGTAGGAGTGACCACCGCACAGTTCTTGTGGAGACGCTGCATTGTGTAGTGTGGCACTACCACTGTGCTAAATGGGATAGATTCAGAACAGATCCAGCAACTCAAAACTGGGCATCCATGAGGCACTGTGGGCCATCAGCAGCAGCAGAATTGTATTCAGCTGTAACCTCATGGCCCGGCATATACCTCATTCTACCATTACCATCAAACAAGGGGACTAACCCGGGTTCAATGAAGAATGTAAGAGGGCATGCCAGGAGCAGCACCAGACATACCTAAAAATGCAGTGCCAACCTGGTGAAACTACAGCACAGGACTACATGCATGCTAAACAGTGGAAGTAGCATGCTACAGACAGAGCTAAACAATCCCACAACCAACGGATCAGATCTAAGCTCTGCAGTCCTACCACATCCAGTTGTGAATAATGGTGGACAACTGAACAACTAACTGGAGGAGGAGGCTCCAAAAACATTCCCATCCTCAATGATGGCGAAGCCCAGAATGACAGTGCAAAAGACAAGGCTGCAGCATTTGCAACTATCGTCAGCCAGAAATCCGAGTGGATGATTTATCTCAGCCTCCTCCTGAGGTCTCCACCATCATTGATGCCAGTCTACAGACAATATGATTCACTCCATGTCATATCAAGAAATGCCTGAAAGCACTAGATACAGCAAAGATTATGGGCCCTGCCAACATCCCGGCTGTAGTACTAAAGACTTGTGCTCCAGAACTAGCTGCGCCCCTGGGCAAGCAGTTCCAGTACAGCTACAACACTGGCATCTACCTGACAATGTGGAAAATTGCCCAGCTGTGTCCTGTCCACAAAAAGCAGGTAACATCCAATTCGGCCAATTACCATCCCCTCAGTATACTCTCAATGATCAGCAAAGTGATGGAAGGTGTTGTCGAAGTGGTATCAAGCAGTAGTTACTCAGCAATAACCTGCTCACCGTTGCTCAGTTTGGGATCTGCCAGGGACACTCAACTCCTGACCTCACTACAGCCTTGGTCCAAACATGGACAAGAGAACTAATTCCAGAGGTGAGGTGAGAGTGAATGCCCCGACATCGGCAGCATTTGACCAAGCGAGGCATTAAGGAGCCCTAGCAAAATGGAAGTCAATGGGAATCAGGGGAAATTCTCCACTGGTTGGAGTCATCCCTTGCACAAAGGAAGATGGTTGTGGTGTGGAAGTGAGCAGAAAGGCATGGCACTATGCTTGATGGGAAATTTAGCCAAGTTAGAAATAAAAGCTTGTTTTTGTAGGACAAAGAAATAGATCAGCAGAATTCAGCATCTGTATTTGTGTAGTCACGCCGGCAGGCTGCAGGCAGTTAATCGCACCCCTTACTGGAAATAGACTTTAGAATAGACTAGACATAGGTAGATTGTGCAATGATATTAAGAACACGATGGGCTGTTAACCTCAGTAATTAGTATGTAAAACGAACAGAATGTGCTGCTAATGTGCTGTTAACCTGTACCGGTAACCTCAATAATAAGTATGTAAAACGAACAGAATGTACTGCTAAATGTGCTGTTAACCTCAATAAATGGTTTAACAAAGAGGTATACCACGAAGCTGAGTTGTATCGCACTGATTGGTTGAACAAGGAGGTATAGCATGAATCCTAAATGTACAAACGATAGTATCTGTAACACGAGGGCACTTACTCTGATGGACCCGACAGACTCTGTTGGAGTCAGTACCGCTGTACCAGACTAAGTCCGCCGGTTAGTGCGCAAATAAAGTAATTGATTTTAAATGGTGTCGAGACTTCTTTACCTATACAGGTCTGAACCGATTCTTACAGTGTTTGTTGGAGGGCATTCATCTCGGCCTCAGATCATCACTGCAGGGGTTCCTCTTGGTAGTGTCCTAGGCCCAACCATCTTCAGTTGCTTCATCAATGACCTTCCCTCCAACATAAGATCAGAAGTGGGTATGTTCACTGATGATTGCACAGTGTTCAGTACCATTCACAGCTCCTCAGATACTAAAGCAATCCATGCCAGTATGCAGCAAGACCTGGACAATATTCAGACTTGGGCTGATAAGTGACAAGTAATATTCGTGCCAGACAAGTGCCAGGCAATGACCATTTCCAACAAGACAGAATCTAACCATCTCCTCTTGACATTCAACTGCATTACCATCGCTGAATCTCCCACTATCAATATCTTGGCACTTAACATTGACCAGAAACTGAACTGGACCAGCCATATAAATACTGTGGCTACAAGAGCAGGTCAGAGGCTGGGAATTCTATTTCGAGTAACTCACCTCCCGACTCCCCAAAGCCTGTCCAGCATCTACAAGACACAAGTCGGGAGTATGTTGGAGTATTCCCCACTTGCCTTGATGAGTGCAGCTCCAAAAACACTCAAGAAGCTCGACACCATCCAGGACAAAGCAGCCCACTTGATCAGCACCCCATCCACCAGCTTAAACATTCACTCCCTCCAGCACCAGCACACAGTGGCAGCAATGTGGACCATCTACAAGATACACTGCAGCAACTTGCCAAAGTTTCATCAACTGCACCTTTCAAACCTGCAGCCTCTACCACCGAGAAAGACAACGCAGTAGACATATGGGAACACCATCACCTGAAAGCTTCCCTCCAAGTCACACACCATCCTGACTTGGAATTATATCACTGTTCCTTCACTGTCGCTGGGTCTAAATCCTGAAACTCCTTCCCTAACAGCACTGTTGATGTGCCTACACCACATGGACTAGAATGATTCAAGAAGGCAGCTGAACACCAGCTGCATAAAGACAATTAAGGATGGGCATCAAATGTAGCCTTGCCAGTGATGTTCACATCCCAAGAGCGAATTTAAAAAAACCTTATTATACATACCTCTTCCCCAATGAATTTTCAAGAACATTGCAGAACCAGTTAACCCAAATTTTATTCTTCATAACAGTATGTGTGGAATGTATATTTAGTGTATTTGAGCTGATGCTTATCCTTTGTGGCAGTGTATATTACATGTCTCATATTTCCCAACCCTGTGTTCCTCAGCGGGAGTAGTAAATGAGGTGCATGGCTTCTGTGCATCAGAGGCTGCCGCTAGCATTCAAGGTTATTCATTAACTCCTTATGTGGGATCAGCAACTACTCACATTTTGCCCCATCTAGATTCATTTCAGTTGGGTGGATGGATGATGAGACACCGTTCATAATGAAGTGGAACCTATAATTTACCAGATTCTAAAATGTCATTGAAAGGAACAAATTTGATGAGTCAAACGACTTTTTTTTCTTTGTTTGTCTCTGTATCCCCCTGCGGATAAAATGACTGTACAGCATGCCTGCATTGGGTAACCACTAACGTAATGAGTCAAAATATGCATATTGTATAATATGAAATATTATCATGATCAATATCATGACATGTTATCAGATGATCTGGCAATATAGTTACTACAGTTTGGTATTTAAAATACCCTTTTCCATTTCAAGAGTTGTAACAGATATCGTGTGAGTGCTGTGTCCTCATGGTCTGTGTGTGTACATCTTAGGTTATGCAGTCCAAGGTTAACAATTACATTAAACCAGTAAAACCTATCTGAATGCAGAATTATCCCCCTTCAACCTGGATTGTGAAATCACTACAGCATTTATTTGCACATGAAAGAAAATATAACAGTTTAAGAACTAGGTAAACTATTACACAAAAGAAGGTTGTATTGAAATAAATACAGAAAATGGTTGGATAATGTCAAGTAAGGAATTAGCATTCTCTTTACAAACTCCTTTTCTGGCCCTAAAATGTTTTTAATAAGTTGCAAAAGTCTTCCCTCATTTCAGCACCAAGAAGTTGTTTAAAAAAATCATTTTGAATCAGTAGAAATTACACAATGTCTGATACCTGCTTGAATGTAGGTGATTTCCAGCCTCTCTGTAGGACCCAGAGGAAAGATAACAGTCAGTATTAAAATCAAGGATCTTTCAAACTGTTTCTCCTTTTGAAATTAAGTCTAACAATTAAGCTTGATCAAATCAAATATCAGATTTGAATATCTAAAGACATAGAAAACAAAGAACATAATAAATTAAATGAATAATTTCTGTACAGACCTTGCTTATATTTATGACAGGTTTCACACCTGTGACAGCCAAAATTTAATAATGTTATATTGATATAATTGATAAAAAAACTCAATTGAATATCCATGCGAAGAGTATTTAATCAATGTGACAGTGACGAACCATTCACTTTGGAGTAGATATCAGAAATTTGGAAGCCACAATCTAAGTTTCACAGAGATGAGTAGAAAACTTAATTATGTTTTGGTCCATCTCTGGTGGACGACTCTATTTCAGATTTAAGGACAAAAATGAGTCCGTCCATAATTCTGCTTTGAGGGAGTCACCAGTGGATGGACATGGGTCACTTGTACAAAAAGGAACTACTGGAGTGAACAGTCCAAGTAAACTGTAGAATTTACAGTAAGAGGGTAAAACTGAATACACCCAAGGAAGAAGGTATTAATTAGTACTTTAAGGATGTAATGTTCTGCCTTGTTCACTGAAACGAGGCTTTTTATAGAGAGATACTGGTATCAGACCCACCGGCCGTCCATGTCTCCACTTTAAAGATGTCTGCAAACGCGACATGAAATCCTGTGACATTGACCACAAGTCGTGGGAGTCAGTTGCCAGTGATCGCCAGAGCTGGCGGACAGCTATAAAGGCGGGGTTAAAGTGTGGCGAGTTGAAGAGACTTAGCAGTTGGCAGGAAACGAGACAGAAGTGCAAGGGGAGAGCCAAGCGTGTAACAGCCCCGACAACCAATTTTATCTGCAGCGCCTGTGGAAGAGTCTGTCACTCTAGAATTGGCCTTTATAGTCATTCCAGGCACAGCTTCACAAACCACTGACCACCTCTAGGCACTTACCCATTGTCTCTCGAGACAAGGAGGCCAAAGAAGAAGAAGAAGGGGTCCTTGGAACTTGAGGTGATATAAATGCCTAAAGTTATTTTAGATGAGAATAGGTGAGGAATGCAAAGTGCGCTCTAACATTTTAATTCAATAGTCTATGGGCTGGATTTTATAATCTTGCCGCAGAGATTGGTGGCCCACCTGCAATTTTCCGTGCGGCAGCTCATTTGCATCCCTGGGGCAAGCCGCACCCCCCTCCCCCCCGATCATATGGAGGGGGTGGGCTGTCTGTTGCCAGTAATGGAGTCAGCTGCCTGTGCGCAGGCACTGCCGCCATTTTTAAAGGTCTACTGGCTAATTTAAATATTAAAAGATAAATTGAATTAAAATAAATAGATGCATCTCTTTTACCCCACTCCCACCCCACAATAACAATTAAATTAATTATTTGCCCTTTCCCCCAAAACACTTACCTTTCCCATCTGACCTTCCCGTCCCAAACTGCACAAACTTCCCACCATCCCCTACACCAACGATGTTATTTTTGACCCCGTTCCCCCCGCTGCACTGATAAACTTACCTCCCCACCCCCCACCCACCACGTCCGAGCAGTGTTGTGCCTCTTTTCCGAGGACAGGGATCTGAAGGCATGGGAGTGCAGGCCGCTGGGCCAAAGATTGCAGCGGGACATCAGGCAGCAATGTGAGCTTAATTAAATTAATGATTTTTATTTATTTAAATATTCAAATTGGGGTCCCGTTGTCGAGCGGCGGGGTGGGGGGCTCCATGTGGTCTTACCACCGCTGGTTTCATTGGGCTGGGCCCTCCTGGTGTTGGGGTACGTGGCGGCCCTCTCCCAGAGGCATTTTCCAGCCACCCCCGCCACGAAACCCAATGTCGGAGAGTCAGTAAAATCCAGCCCTATAAGTTTAACACAGAGGAAGTGCAGTAAACAGTCAGAAAAAAATACAGTATGTGCAAAGTTAGCTCAAGATGGAAGACAGGGCACTAACCATGGATGGCAGCAACTCTTCACAGGTTTACCCCAGAGGACAGTAGAATGGCCAAATGTTGCAACCAGCCTGTTATCCAAAGAACCAAGTCATCTTGTGTTAAAATCACCTAAAGGACAGCTGTGTTCAACAATAAATTGAATTTAAATTGATCCTGGAAAAGCAATACTGCTATCTTTAAGGGAAAGCAAGATAAACACACGAGAGAGAAAGGAATAGAGGTATTTGCTAATAGAGTCAGATGTAGAGGGGTAGGAGGTGGCTTGTGTGGAGCGTAAATACAGCATGGACCAGTTGAGCTGCATAGCCTGTTGGTGTCCTGTACATTCTATGTAATTCAATGTAAAGAAAAGAGAGACCTGTGAGGATGAATCTTACTGTATGGATTTTATTGATAAGATTATTGTTTTTGTGAAATCTTTCCATTTTCATCTGCTTCTTGTTATGCATTGAACATTTTTTGGTTTATAGATTGCTGACTGAGGAAACAACAAGACCACTGAAAGAATTCAGAAAAATGGTTGTTTTTGTGGTATTTGAAGGTTCCTGAGTAGTATCTTTGAATATGCACTACGAGATTTGACTGATCTACTTTGTATCTATTACCAAGAACCTTTACTTCCACCTCTGTAATACCATCCATTTACCTCATCACCACTATGAATATAACCCATACCTTTGTAACTTCTAGACTCAAAGGCCCTAATTATAACTCCGGTTGCATTTTGGGCAGGTAGGTTATGAGTAGCCAGAGGCCTATTTAAAGTGAGAATGCACCTCTTAAAGCAAGGACTGTCACAGGTCATGTGTGGAGTAAATGTCCCTTGTCTCAAGAAGTCATGACTGTAAATCCCCTGGACCGGATGAGCTACATCCCAGAGTGTTGAAGGATGTGACTATAGAGATAATGAATGTATTGATGGTAATCTTTCAAAATTCTATAGATTCTGGAAAAGTTCCTGTGAACTGGAAAGTAGCAAATGTAACCCACTATTTATGAAAGGAGAGAGAGAGAAAACGGGGAACTACAGACCTGCTAGTTTGATATCAGTAGTAGGGAAAATGTTAGAATCTATTAAAAAGAATGTGATAACTATGGCAAACGTGTGAAGTGGAATGCAGACTGATTTCAATCTCACTTTGAAGAGCTGGAACCTGTCATAGCCGCTAAGCACATTGCACTGCTGAACTACAAGAAAGCCCCCAGCGAGTTAACATCCGTAGCACTTAAAGCAGCCAGAAACGCAGCACAAAGAACAGCCAGACGCTGCGCAAATGACTACTGGCAACACCAATGCAGTCATATTCAGCTGGCCTCTGACACCGGAAACATCAAAGGAATGTATGATGGCATTAAGAGAACTTTTGGGCCAACCATCAAGAAGATCGCCCCCCTCAAATCTAAATCAGGGGACACAATCACTGACCAACGCAAGCAAATGGACCACTGGGTGGAGCACTACCTCGAACTGTACTCCAGGGAAAATGTTGTCACTGAGACCGCCCTCAATGCAGCCCAGTCTCTGCCAGTCATTGTTGGCTGTGTACAGTCAACAAAATCGGAATTCAGTGACGCCATTGATTCTCTAGCCAGCGGAAAAGCCTCTGGGAAGGACAGCATTACCTCTGAAATAATCAAGAGTGCCAAGCCTGCTATACTTTCAGCACTCTACGAACTGCTTTGCCTGTGCTGGGATGAGGGAGCAGTACCACAGGACATGCGTGATGCCAATATCATCACCCTCTTTAAGAACAAGGGTGACCGTGGTGACTGCAACAACTACCGTGGAATCTCCCTGCTCAGCATAGTGGGGAAAGTCTTCGCTCGAGTCGCTTTAAACAGGCTCCAGAAGCTGGCTGAGCACGTCGACCCTGAGGCACAGTGTGGCTTTCGAGCAGAGAGATCCACCATTGACATGCTGTTCTCCCTTCGCCAGCTACAGGAGAAATGCCGTGAACAACAGATGCCCCTCTATGTTGCTTTCATTGATCTCACCAAAGCCTTTGACCTCGTCAGCAGACATGGTCACTTCAGACTACCAGAAAAGATCGGATGTCCACCAAAGCTACTAAGTATCATCACCTCATTCCATGACAATATGAAAGGCACAATTCAGCATAGTGGCACCTCATCAGACCCCTTTTCTATCCTGAGTGGCGTGAAACAGGGCTGTGTTCTCGCACCTACACTGTTTGGGATCTTCTTCTCCCTGCTGCTCTCACATGCATTCAAGTCTTCAGAAGAAGGAATTTTCCTCTACACAAGATCAGGTGGCAGGTTGTCCAACCTTGCCCGTCTAAGAGCGAAGAGCAAAGTACAGAAAGTCCTCATCAGGGAACTCCTCTTTGCTGACGATGCTGCATTAACATCTCACACTGAAGAGTGTCTGCAGAGACTCATCAACAGGATTGCGGCTGCCTGCAACGAATTTGGCCTAACCATCAGCCTCAAGAAAACGAACATCATGGGACAGGACGTCAGAAATGCTCCATCCATCAACATTGGCGACCATGCTCTGGAAGTGGTTCAAGAGTTCACCTACCTAGGCTCAACTATCACCAGTAACCTGTCTCTCGATGCAGAAATCAACAAGCGCATGGAAAAGGCTTCCACTGTTATGTCCAGACTGGCCAAGAGAGTGTGGGAAAATAGCGCACTGACACGGAACACAAAAGTCCGAGTGTTTCAAGCCTGTGTCCTCAGTACCTTGCTCTATGGCAGTGAGGCCTGGACAACATATATCAGCCAAGAGTGACGTCTCAATTCATTCCATCTTCGCTGCCTCCGGAGAATCCTTTGCATCAGATGGCAGGACCGTATCGCCAACACAGAAGTCCTCGAGGCGGCCAGCATATACATCCTACTGAGGCAGCGGCGCTTGAGATGGCTTGGCCATGTGAGCCGCATGGAAGATGGCAGAATCCCCAAGGACACATTGTACAGCGAGCTCGTCACTGATATCAGACCCACCGGCCGTCCATGTCTCCGCTTTAAAGATGTCTGCAAACGCGACATGAAGTCCTGTGACATTGATCACAAGTCGTGGTAGTCAGGTGCCAGCGATCGCAGAGCTGGTGGACAGCCATAAAGTTGGGGCGAAAGAGTGGCGAGTCAAAGAGACTTAGCAGTTGGCAGGAAAAAAGACAGAAGCGCAAGGAGAGAGCCAACTGTGTAACAGCTCTGACAACCAATTTTATCTGCAGCACCTGTGGAAGAGTCTGTCACTCTAGAATTGGCCTTTATAACCACTCCAGGTGCTGCTTCACAAACCACTGATCACCTCCAGGCACTTCCCCATTGTCTCTCGAGACAAGGAGGCCAAAGAAGAAGAAGAAGAAGATAACTAGACACTTAGAAAATAATTATATGATTGTGCAGAATCAACACGGATTAATCAAAGGGAAATCATGTTTGACAAACCTGTTGGAGATTTTTGAAGATGTTACTTGTAGCATAGATGAAGGAGAATCAGTGGATGTGGTGTATTTGGATTTTCAGAAAGCTTTTGATAAGGTCCCACATAGGAGGTTAGTAAACACAATTAGAGCACATGGGATTGGGGGTAATACACTGGTATGTATTGAGAATTGGTTAATGGAATAAAGAGGTCATTCTCAGGATGGCAGATTGTTACTAGTGGGGTATCACAAGGATCAGTGCTGTGGCCACAGCTGTTCACTATCTTTATAAATGATTTGGATGTGGGGACCAAATGTAATATTTCCAGATTTACTGATGAAACAAAACTAGGTGGAACATAAGTTGTGAGGAGGATGCAAGGGGACCTGGACAGTCTAAGTGAATGGGCAAGAACATGGCAGATGGAATATAATGTGAATAAGTGTGAAGTTATCCACTTTGGGAGAAAAAAACAGAAAGACAAAGTATTTCTTAAATGGTTAGAGGTTGGGAAGTGTTAATGTCCAAAGGGACCTGCGTGTCCTTGTTCATGAGTCACTAAAATCTAACATGCAGGTGCAGCAAGCATTTAGGAAAGCAAATGTTATGTTGGCCTTCATCGCAAGGGGTTTTGAATACAGGAATAAAAAGTCTTGCTGCAATTGTGTAGAGCCTTGGTGAGATTGCACCTGGAGTATTGTGTACAGTTTTGGTCTCTTCATCTAAGGATGGATATACTTGCCATAGAGAGAGTGCAAAGGAGGTTCACCAGACTAACCCTGGGATGGCAGGATTGTCTTAGAAGGCGAGATTGATGAAACTGGGCCTATGTTCTCTAGGGTTCCGAAGAATTTTATTTTTATTTTATTTTATTTAGAGATACAGCACTGAAACAGGCCCTTCAGCCCACCGAGTCTGTGCCGACCAACAACCACCCATTTATACTAACCCTACATTAATCCCATATTCGCTACCACATCCCCACCATTCTCCTACCACTTACCTACACTAGGGGCAATTTACAATGGCCAATTAACCTATCAACCTGCAAGTCTTTTGGAGGTGGGAGGAAACTGGAGCACCCAGCGGAAACCCACGCAGACACAGGGAGAACTTGCAAACTCCGCACAGGCAGTACCCAGAACTGAACCCGGATCGCTAGAGCTGTGAAGCTACGGTGCTGACCACTGCGCCACTGTGCCGCCCAATGAGAGATGAACTCAGTGAAACTTATAAAATTCTTACAGGACGTGACAAGGTGGATGTAGATAGGATGTTCCCCCTGGCTGGTGGGTCTAGAACCAGGAGACATTGTCTCAGAATAAGGGGTAGGCCATTTAAGACGGAGATGAGCAGGAATTTCTGCACTCAGAGGGTGATGAATCTTTGGCTGTGGAAGTTCAATCATTGAGCATGTTCAAGACAGAAATCGATGGGTATCTGGATACTAATAACATCAAATGATATGGAGATAGGAAAAGAAAGTGGTGTTAAGGTAGATAATCAGCCATGAGCTAATTGAATGGCAGAGCAGCCTTGATGGGCTGAATGGCCTACTCCTGTTGTTCCTATGTAAGAGAGGGGGAATGAATGCATGTTGCAGAATGAAGGCATCATGGCAGCTATGAACAAAACTGGCGTAGAACTTACGAACGTATGAATTAGTAGCAGAACTAGGCCATTTGGCCCCTCGAACCTGCTCCGCCATTCAATAAGATCATGGCTGATCTGTTTCTGGCTCGAATTCCACACTCCCATCTACCCCTAATAATTTTTGATTCCCTTGCCTAACAAGAATCTATCTACCTCTGCCTTAAAAATATTCAATGACCCCCCCTCCACCACCTTCTGAGGCAGACTTCCAAAGTTGCACAACCCTCTGAGAGAAAAAATTTCTCCTCATCTCTGTCCTAAAAGGGCGACCTCTAATTTTAAAACAGTGCCCCTAGTTCTGGACTCACCCACAAGAGGAAATATTCTTTCCACATCCACTTTGTCAAGACCATTCAGGATCTTATATACTTCAATCAAGTCTCCCCTCACTCTTCTAAACTCCAATGTAAACAAGCCCAGTCTGTCCAATCTTTCCTCATAAGACAACCCGCTCATTCCAGGTATCTTGCACTATCTTTCTTCAGTGGTCACACACCAGTTGAATATTGATGGATATGGAAGCCCTTCCGTTAACATAAGCTGTTGACTCATCCACTGGTGTCGATAGCTCCTTGAGCGCAGTCTATGATTCTCTGGGAGAAAGAAAGCCGACCACTGCTGCAAATCTCAAATCTTCCCGTTGATGCCCATTGCGAAGGTAATCTACTGATTTCCAGCATTTGTAGGTTTTTGCCATTTGTTTAACAGGTATATCATTGAGTAAAAGCTACACTGCACAGTTATATGTCAAAACAAAAGGTAGCTTACCCACTGAGTCTTAATAATAAACTGCTATGACACCTACATCTCAGTTCTATATTTTGTTTAGACGAGAGAATAGGAATCTATTTAACCTGAAAGGTAAAGAGAAAAGTTTTAACGTCCCGTATTCATTCAACAATACAATACAGATATTTCCGCTTGTGTGCTCAGTTCCGAAGAAGGGTCATTGACCCGAAACGTTAACTCTGCGTCTCTTTCCACAGATGCTGCCAGACCTGCTGAGTATTTCCAGCATTTCTTGTTTTTATTTCAGATTTCCAGCATCCGCAGTATTTTGCTTTTATTTTAGCCATTTCAGAGACGTGGCTGCAAGGGGACCCAGGCTGGGACCTAACTATTGAAGGGTTTTGACATTTCAGAAGGATGGGAAGCTAGGAAATGGTGATGACGTAGCTCTGTTATTTAAAGATGACATTAGTACAGGAGTGAGGGATGACCTTATTTCGGAAGATCAACACACCTACTTTTTAAACTATGTCCCATATTTCTATCTCTCCCATAAGGGGAAACATCCTTTCAGCCTCCACGCTGTCAAATACCCTCAGGATATTATATGTTTCAATAAGATCACCTCTCATTCTTCTAAACTCCAATGGATACAGACCAACCTGTCCAACTTTTTCTCATAAGATAACCCCTTCATCCCAGGAGTCAGTCGAGTGAACCTTCTCTGAACTGCTTCTAATGCATTTATATCCTTTCTTAAATAAGGAGACCAAAATTGTATGCAGTACTCCAGATGTGGTCTCACCAATGCCCTGTACAACTATGGCAAAACTTCCATACTTTTACATTCTATTCTCCTTGCAATAAACAACAACATTCTGCTTGCCTTTCTAATCACTTGCTGTACATGCATATTAACTTTTTGTGAAACGCTTACCTGAAGACAGGAGTGACGGTGGCTGGCGGACCTGGGCGGAAGCTGATCCGGAGCAGGAGCTGTAAAAGAGAGTGCAGGGCTCGAGGACCTCATTTACCTGAAGACAGGAGCGGCGGCAGCTAGCGGACCTGGGCAGAAGCTGATCCGGAGCAGGATCTGTAAAAGAAAGCACGGGGCTCGAGGCCCTCACTTACCTGAAGACAGGAGCGGCGGCGGTTGGCGGACCTGTTCTCTCTCTCGGCACGCGCTGAAATTCGAAAAAAAATCTTAAAGTGACATCACGGGAAATCTGCAAGGTGATTGGTTGGGTGAGTAGCAGCCATTAGTGCATTTAAATAGCTGAAAAAAATAAGGGGAAAGTTTTTTTGGTTAAGAAGAAAACCTCTAGTGATAAGGTGACCACTACTAAAGTGTTTTTTTAAAATTCGGTGTAACTTATTAAGGACTTTAAGTTGTAGTGGGTAGAACAAGGCCTCTAGTGTAATTCGCATTTTTTAATTAAGGAAGTAACTAATTAATCTAAAGGTAAGTCATGGCAGGAGAGCTCGCACCTGTGATATGCTCCTCCTGCACTATGTGGGAAATCAGGGACGCTTCCAGTGTCCCTGACAACCATGTGTGCAGGAAGTGTATCCATCTGCCGCTACTGACTACCTGCATTACGGAGCTAGAGCTGCAGGTGGATTCACTGTGGAGTATCCGCGATGCTGAGAACATCGTGGATAGCACGTTTAGAGAGGTGGTCACACCGCAGGTAATGGCAGTACAGGCAGAAAAGGGGTGGGTGACCACCAGGCGAAGTAGTAGGCGCAGGCAGGTAGTGCAGGAGTCCCCTGTGGCCAACCCCTCTCAAACAGATATACCGCTTTGGATACTGTTGAGGGGGATGACTTCCCAGGAGAAAGCGGCAACAGCCAAGTTCGTTGCACCACGGAGGCCCCTGCTGCACAGCAGGGAAGGAAAAGGGGTGGAAGAGCTGTAGTGGTAGGGGATTCTATTGGAAGGGGTGCAGATAGGCATTTCTGTGGCTGCAAACGAGACTCCAGGATGGTATGTTGCCTCCCTGGTGCTAGGGTCAAGGATGTCACGGAGCGGCTGTAGGACATTCTGAAGGGGGAGGGTGAGAAATCAGAGGTCGTGATACAGATTGGTACCAACGACATAGGTAGAAAGAGGGATTAGGTCCTGCAACAAGAATTTAGGGAGCTAGGAAGCAGATTAAAAAGCAGGACCTCAAAGGTTGTAATCTCTGGATTGCTCCTGGTGCCACATGCTAGTGAGTATAGGAATAGGAATAGGACGATAGAGCAGATGAATGCGTGGCTGAGGAGATGGTGCAGAAGGGAGGGCTCTAGGTTCATGGTTCACTGGGTCTGTTTCTCGCAAAGGTGGGACCTATACAAGTTGGATGGGTTGCACCTGAACTGGAACGGGACCAATACCCTTGCTGGGAGGTTTGCTAGTGCTGTTGGGGGGGTTTTAAACTAATTTGGCAGGGGGATGGGATACAGAGTGGAGGTACAGTAGGGGGTGAGGCATAGCCAAATAGAGAAGAGAAACTGAGTCAGTCTGGAAGGCAGCGCAAATATAGACCTGTTAAGGCACAAGTGAAAAATGCAAGGCTAGATTACATATACTTTAATGCAAGGAGTCTTACTAATAAGGTAGATGAATTGAGGGCATTGATTAGCACAAGGGATTACGAAATTATTGCTATCACAGAGACATGGCTGAGGGAGGGGCAGGATTGGCAACTCAACATTCCAGAGTATAGAATCTTCAGGCGTGCTAGGGGAGGGGATAAAAGAGGAGGTGGTATTGCACTGTTGATCAAGGAGTCAATTACTGCAGTAAGGAGGGATGATATCTTAGACGGTTCCTCAAATGAGGCCATATGGGTAGAAGTTAATAACAAAAAGGTGGCAATCACTTGGCTGGGCGTGTACTACAGGCCTCCAAACAGTCAGGGAGATCTCAGAGAGGTGTAAAAATAATAGGGAAATAATAATAGGGGATTTCAACTTACCTAATATCAACTGGGATAGTCTTCGTGCAAAAGGCTTAAAGGGGGTGGAATTCTTAAAATGCATGCAGGAGAGCTTTTTGAGCCAGTACGTAGAAAGTCCTACAAGAGAAGTGGCAGTACTGGACCTAATCCTAGGGAGTGAAGCTGGACAAGTGGTAGAAATGTCAGTGGGGGATCATTTCGGGGATAGTGATCATAACTCTGTAAGATTTAAGGTAGTTATGGAAAAGGACAAAGAAGGGCCAGAAATAAAGGTACTGAATTGGGGGAAGGACGATTTCAATTTGATGAAACAGGATGTGGCCAAAATGGACTGGGAGCAGCTACTTGTAGGAAAGTCTACATCAGATCAGTGGGAGGCATTCAAAGAGGAAATAGTGAGAGTTCAGAGCCAACATGTACCCATTAAGGTGAAGGGTAGGACCATCAAGTCCAGGGAACCCTGGATGTCAAGGGATATAGAGGATTGGCTCAGGAAAAAAAAGGAGGCTTATGGCAGATTCGGAGCACTGAAAACAGCGGAGGCATTAGAGAAGTATCAAAAGTGTAGGGCGGTACTTAAAAAAGTAATTAGGAGAGCGGAGAAGGGACATGAAAAAACATTGGCGGTCAATATAAAGGAAAATTCCAAGGCGTTTTATAATTATATTAAGGGCAAGAGGATAACCAGGGAAACAGTAGAGCGCATTAGGGACCAAAGTGGCAATCTGTGTGTGGAGCCGGAGGACATAGGTGAGGTTTTAAATGATTACTTTTCATCTGTTTTCACTGTGGAGAACGACGATGTAGGTGTAGAGATCAGGGAGGGGGATTGCAGTGTACTTGAACATATTAACACAGAAAGGAAGGAAGTATTAGATGCTTTAGCAGGCTCAAAAGTGGATAAATCCCCAGGCCCAGATGAGATGTATCCCAGACTGTTGTGTGAGGCAAGGGAGGTGATAACAGGGGCTTTCACACAAATTTTCAGATCCTCTCTGGCCACGGGAGAGGTGCCAGAGGACTGGAGGACAGCGAGTGTGGTACCATTATTCAAGAAGGGTAGCAGGGATAGACCAGGTAATTACAGGCCGGTGAGTCGAACATCAGTGGTTGGGAAACTATTGGAAAAAATTCTGAGGGACAGGATTAATCTCCGCTTGGAGAGGCAGGGAATAATCAGGGATAGTCAGCACGGCTTTGTCAGGGGGAGATCGTATCTAACTAACTTGATAGAATTTTTCGAGGAGTGACTAGATGTATCGATTAGGGTAAAGCAGTTGATGTAGTCTACATGGACTTCAGTAAGGCTTTTGATAAGGTCCCGCATGGGAGATTGGTTAAGAAGGTAAGAGTCCATGGGATCCAGGGCAATGTGGCAAATTGGATCCAAAATTGGCTTGGTGGCAGCAATCAGAGGGTAATGGTCAAGGATTGTTTTTGCAAATGGAAGCCTGTGACCAGTGGTGTACCACAGGGATCGGTGCTGGGACCCTTGCTGTTTGTAGTGTACATTAATGATTTAGACGTGAATATAGGAGGTATGATCAGTAAGCTTGCAGATGACACGAAAATTGGTGGTGTCGTAAATAGTGAGGAGGAAAACCTTAGATTCCAAGACGATATAGATGGGCTGGTAAGATGGGCGGAGCTGTGGCAAATGGAATTTAATCCTGAGAAGTGTGATGTGATGCATTTTGGGAGGACTAACAAGGCAAGGGAATATACAATGGATGGTACGACCCTAGGAAGTACAGAAGGTCAGAGGGACCTTGGTGTACTTGTCCATAGATCACTGAAGGCAGCAGCACAGGTAGATAAGGTGGTGAGGAAGGCATAGAGGATACTTGCCTTTATTAGCCGAGGCATAGAATATAAGAGCAGGGAGGTTATGATGGAGCTGTATAAAACGCTAGTTAGGCCACAGCCGGAGTACTGTGTACAGTTCTGGGCACCACATTATAGGAAGGATGTGATTGCACTGGAAAGGGTGCGGAGGAAATTCACCAGGATGTTGCCTGGGCTAGAACATTTCAGCTACGAAGAGAGACTGAAAAGGCTCGGGTTGTTTTCCTTAGAGCAGAGAAGGATGAGGGGGGATATGATTGAGGTATACAAAATTATGAGGGGCATTGATGGGTTAGATAGGAAGAGACTTTTTCCCTTAGCGGAGGGGTCAATAGCCAGGGGACATAGATTTACGGTAAGGAGCAGGAGGTTTAGAGGGGAGTTGAGGAAAAATATTTTCACCCAGAGGGTGGTTGGAACCTGGAACGCACTGCCTGAAGTGGTGGTAGAAGCAGGAATCCTCACAACATTTAAGAAGTATTTAAATGAGCACGTGAAACGCCATAGCATACAGGGCCACGGGCCAAGTGCTGGAAAATGGGATTAGAATAGTTAGGTGCTTGATGACCGGCACAGACACGATGGGCTGAAGGGCCTGTTTCTGTGCTGTATAGCTCTATGGCTCTATGACTCGATGTACCAGGACACCCAAATCCCTCTGTAACACAGAGGTCTGCAATCTCTCTGCATTTAAATAATATACTGCTTTTCCATTCTTCCTGCCAAAGTGGACAAGTGCACATTTTCCAACATTATACACCGTCAGGCAAAGTTTTGACAACTCATACAAACGCAATGCAAAACTGGGCATCCATGAGGTGCTGTGGGCCATTAGCAGTGGCAGAATTGTATTCAACCACAATCTGTAACCTCATGGCCCAGCATATCACCCTCTCTACCATTACCATCAAGCCAGGGGATTAACCCTGGTTCAATGATCCCACAACCAACAGATCAGATCTAAGCTCTGCAGTCATAGAGTGATAGAGCACTGAAACAGGCCCATCGGCCCACTAAGTTTGTGCCAACCATCAACCACCCATTTTTACTAACCCTACATTTGTCCCCTATTCCTTACCACATCCCCACCTTCCCTCAATTCCCCTACCACCTACCTACACTCGGGGCAATTTACAATGGCCAATTTACTTATCAAACTGCAAGTCTTTGGCTGTGGGAGGAAACCAGAGCACCTGGTGGAAACCCACACAGTCACAGGGAGACCTTACAAACTCCACACAGGTGGTACCCAGAACGGAACCCAGGTTGTTGGAGCTGTGAGGCTGCAGTGCTCACCACTGCGCCACTGTGCTTCAGGAGAGTGGGGGAATCGACGTCAGAGTAATTTAATTGGTCTAGGGGGTGGTGGGAAGGGGTAAAGTTTAGAGTTCATGAACTTTGGGGGGGAGAGGTCAGGTGCACCTGGTAAGTGTTTTGGTGGGTGAGAGGGCAAGAGGTACTTAATTCTATGGTTATTGCAGTGTGGGGGAGAGGGTCAGGATCAAGTTATGTAATTTTTCTAAAAAATACCCCATTAAATTTTAAATGGCTATGACGGGCTCAAAGCCCTTTAAAATTGGCATGTGCGCCTGCGCAATGGTGCCTGAAGCCATTGCCGGGGACAGACTGCCCGCCCCCTCCACATCATCAAGTTGGGCGGTCAGCCCATTTAAATGAGCCGCTGCACTGAATAACGCGGCGACTCTGTGAAGTATGGCCCGCAAGTGCGGCGATTTTGCCTGCGGCCATGTAAAATCCAGCCCTTTATGACCTCTTCACAACTTAACTTCCTACCAATCTTTCAGTCATTAGCAAACGTAGCAACATTCAGTCCCTTCATTCAAGTCATTGATATAGATTGCAAATAGTTGAGGTCCCAGTACTGATCCCTGTGGCACTCCAATAGTTACAGCTTGCCAACCCAAAAATGCTCCATATATCCCTACTCCCTGTTTCCTGTTAGATAACCAATCTTCTATCCATGCTCATATGTTACCCCTACACCATGAGCTCTTATTTTGTGCATAGAGTAATAGAGTTATACAACACAGAAACAGGCCCTTTGGCCCACCGTGTCCGCGCCGGCCTTCAAGCCGATCTATTCTAATCCCATTTTCCAGCACTTGGCCCATAGTCTTGTATGCTATGGCGTTTCAAGTGCTCATCTAAATACTTGCTAAATGTTAGAGACATAGTGTTATACAGCACAGAAACAGGCCCTTTGGCCATCGTGTCTGTGCCGGCCATCAAGCACCTATCTATTTTAATCCCATTTTCCAGCACTTGGCCCATAGCCTTGTATGCTATGGCATTTCAAGTGCTCATCTAGGTACTTCTTAATTGTTGTGAGGGTTCCTGCCTCTACCACCTCTTCAGGCAGTGTGTTCCAGATTCCAACCACCCTCTGGGTGAAAATTTTTTTCCTCAAATCTCCTCTAAACCTCCTGCCCCTTACCTTAAATCTATGGACCCTGGTTATTGACACCTCCACTAAGGGAAAAGGTTTCTTCCTATCTACCCTATCTATGCCCCTCATAATTTTGTATACCTCTATCAGGTCTCCCCTCAGCCTTCTCTGCTCTAAGGAAAACAACCCCAGTCTATCCAGTCTGTCTTCATAACTGAAATGCTGCAGCCCAGGCAACATCCTGGTGAATCTCCTCCGCACCCTCTCTGTTACAATCACATCCTTTCTATAGTGTGGTGCCCAGAACTGTACACAGTACTCCAGCTGTGGCCTAACCAGCGTTTTACACAGCTCCATCATAACCTCCCTGCTCTTATATTTTATGCCTTGGCTAATAAAGGCAGTATCCCATATGTCTTCCTAACCACCTTATCTACCTGTGCTGCTGCCTTCAGTGATCTATGGACAAGCACCCCAAGGTCCCTCTGACCCTCTGTACTCCTTAGGGTCCTACCATCCATTGTATATTCCCTTGCCTTGTTAGCCCTCCCAAAAGCATCACCTCACACTTCCCAGGATTAAATTCCATTTGCCATTGCTCTGCCCATCTTACCAGCCCATCTATATCGTCCTGTAATCTAAGGCTTTCCTCCTCACTATTTACGGCACCACCAATTTTCGTGTCATCTGCGAGCTTACTGATCATACCTCCTATATACACGTCTAAATCATTAATGCAGTAATCTTTGATGTGGCACTTTATCAAATGCCTTTTGGAAATCCAAGTACACCACATCTATAGGTTCCCCTTTGTCCATATTGCTTGTTATTTCTTCAAAGAGTTCTAATAAATTAGTTAAACATGATTTCCCTTTCACAAAACCATGTTGACTGCCCAGTCACATTAAGAGTTTCTAAGTGCCCTGCTATAACCTCTTTCATATAGATTCTGGCATTTTTCCTATGATAGAAGTTTGTCTAACTGACCTGCAGTTTCCTGCATTCTGTCTGTCTCCTTTCTTGAACAGAGGAGTTACATTTGCTATTTTCCAATCTGATGGGACTCCTTTCCAGAATCCAGGAAATTTTGGAAAATTACTAACAATGCATCTACTATCTCAGCAGCTACTTCTTTTCAGACCCTATGATACTCCCTCCCTTTCACCTATTTCTGCGATGTTATTTGTGTACCTACAGTGAGGACAGACACAAAATATTTGTTTAACGCTTCCACCGTTTCCTTATTTCCCTTTAGTAATTCCCCAGACTCACTTTCTAGAGGACCAATACTTACTTTTGTTACTCTTTTCCTTTTTAAATACTTGTAGAAACTCTTACTCCGTTTTTATATTTCTAGCTAGCTTCCTCTCATACTCTAATTTCTCCCTCCTAATTTTTTTTGGTCATTCTTTCCTGGTTTTTAAATTGTCCAATCTTCTACCTACCACGAAACGTCACAGAATTGCATGCTTTTTCTTTCAATTTGATCTTACCCTTAACATCCTTACAGACAGTACATCCTTCTCATTGAGTCTCTTTATCTCACCAGAATGTATCTTTGCTGAGTCTCATGAAATATCTCCTTAAATGTTTGCCACGGCATCTCTACTGTTCTACCCTTTAACTTAATTTCCCAATTCACTTTAGACATCTTTGCCTTCATACCCTTGTACTTGACTTTATTTAAGTTTAAAACACTAGTCCTGGACCCACCCTTCTCACCCTCAAACTGAATGCAAAATTCAACCATGTTATGATCACTGCTACCTAGAGGCTCCTTTGCTATTATTAATTCATTAATTAATCCTGTCTTATTGCACATTACCATGTCTAGAATAGCCTGCTCTCTAGTTAGCTCTAGAATGTGCAGCTCTGAGAAATTGACCCGAATACATTCTATGAACTCATCTTCCAGGCTACCTTTGCCAATCTGATTCATTCAATCTATATGTAGATTAAAATCACCCATGATTATTGCAGTACCTTTATTACAAGCCCCCATATTTCTTCCTGTATACTCTGTCCTACACTGTGGCTACTGTTAGAGGGACCTATAAACTACTCCCACAAGTGACTTCTGTTACGACCAGGTGATAAAGGTGTCCAGGGGTTCCTCTCAGCTTTCATCTGGTCTTACCGTAACATGGTTTACTTTTTAAATACGCTGTGTTTTTAGCTCCCCCTTGGTGAATCCCTGTTCACTGCTTTCCAATTAAAAGGCAAAGAAACCAACATAAACAGGTTTTCTTAGGTTTGAAGAAAAAAAGTTGAAATTTATTAAACTTAAACTCTAATTCAGATGACGCCTATGGATACACAAAATGCCCACGCTAGCATGCATATGCGATACACACATGCAAATGGAGACAGAAAAGAGCAGAAGAAGAAAAAAGTGGCAAAGTTTGAGACAAAATCTGAAGGGTTGTTGTTATGGTTCTTCAAGCTCACTGTAGAGTTCTTGATTGTAGGTAGATCTTGCTTTTCATTGAGGTCCAGTATTCTTCTTAAACCTTGTTTACTGTAGGAGACTTTTCTCTCTTGGGGTTCATGTGTCTTCAGTGGATTCAAAGGCTTGTGAGAAAGAGTAAGGAGCAGACAGAAGGGATCTTCTCAGTTCAGGAGCAAACAGTCTTTCTGCTCAAACTCTCTGTGGCTAGTTCAAAAACCGCTGGAACAGCCAGTTAGTCATGTGACCAGCTGGTCCAACCAGACCTGGCTCCTGTGGATTTCATTACCGCAGAACACCTTGGAATGTGCTTCCCCACCCCTTTACTGTCCAGTGATCAACATCCATTGTGGGTTGAGTGTGTCAGGGAATGGTCCTTTGTCTACCCAAGCACTGTCTGTTCGTATGCAAATGTTTTTTCCAGCCACGGCTGATCTGTTTAACAAGTCATTTCCTCGCTCCAGCAACAATTTAAAATCAATGTTCATGACAAAATTAATATGATGGGGGGCAAGCATGACTCCTCCACGTCCAGCGGAACAAAATGCGATTTTTAAAGAGAGCATTTCATTATAAGGGTTAAGAGAGAAAACATAAAATACAGGGGAAAAACACACGTCTCTCTTCAGTTTGCCCATTTCCATGCCTGCCTAGAGTCTTTGAGAAGGTTAGGTTTAATTAGCCCTAAGTTGAATTTTTTTTTCTCAGGAGTGTCAGTAGTGCATGGGTCTATCCTGAACCCTCTTCCAGTGCTTTGCTGGGTCATGCTAAAGCTTTTAACTTTGGGGGATGGGTGGTTCTCTTTGGTTCTGACTGTGGGGGAGGATTCTTTGCTAATCTCCCCTTTGTCCTCTGGGACATTTCTGCCCACAGGTATTTGTGCAGACTCTACTGCACTCCCCTGTGACACTTTGACTATATGAGGCATCACCCTCATGGTTTCTCTGCCCCCTAGAGGTATTTCTTTGTCCCTGCAGGTTCCTGTAAATGATGTTAGCAACTCTGGTGGGGTGCTTCTAGTGTCTGCATTTACATAGGAGGATGTGGGGTCTAACATTTCAAATTTCTTGGGGTTGGCTGACCGGACAGTAGGGGTTTTCATCCGGGATTCCTCCTGGACTTCCTTTCACCTGCTCTCTTGGTTCCTCTTTCCCCTTCCCTGTCTAATCTTTTGCAAGCCTTGTGCCTGCCTGTCCCTTTTTGTTCTCGGTGGGGGTCCCTTACAGTTCACCAGCCCTCTGCTGCAGGGTCCTTCCTAACACTGGTACAGGACTTAGGGGGTGCAGGTTTCACTGTAGGTTGATGTTTCCACTCAACCTGGCACATGTGGCAACTCCTGCAGTGCTCCACCACATCTTTGTGGAGTTTTGGCCAGTCAAACTACTGTCTTATGCGGGCTTTGGTCTTTCGTATACTAGCATGTACAGCCACTGTAGTCTCGTGGGCCCTTCTTAATATTTCTGTCCGGTACCTCTGCGGCACCACTAACTGGTGAACTACTGTCCACTCCTTGCTCTCAGGTCTGCGAGGAGAACTCAATTTCCTCATCACTACCTCGTTCTTTAAATAGTAGCAATCAGGGACTCCCTCTGCTTCACTTTCAGACTGGGCAGCCTGTGCTAACTCTTGCAATACTGGGTCGGCTCGCTGAGCCTTACCTAGGGAAAATCCATTTAATTCATTCCCTGGGTCTCCTAACTTTCTTAAGAAAGTCTCAGACAGACAGAGCTGGTCATCTGCCTGCAGTGCCGATTCAGTCTCCTCTGGGGGAGCTGGTTTGATCATGGCCTCACTCATGTCACATTCAGGGAAACTGCAGGGGACCGTCTCTTGCCACTGCCCTGTCTCTCTGACCTCCTGCGGTCTCTCTTTCACTGCTGAGGAAACTACTACCTTCGCCCCTGCCAGATCATTACCTAGGAACTGGTCAACCCTGTCCACAGGCAAACTAGGGACAATCCCTACGGTCACCGGTCCTAAAACTAGGTTGCACTCCAGGTGCACCCAGTGTGCAGGTATACACTGCCCTCCAATAACATTCATCACCATTCTGGTATTTACTGCACTCTCTGGGTGAAAGGTCAGGCCTTTTCCCAGTGAAAGGATCTAGTGGCCCCTGTGTCCTTGAGAATTACTATGGGCTTGCTTGCCCCACTCAAGGGGTATGGGGTTACTTTCCCTTTGGACACAAAACCCTGATAGCCTTCAGGAATCCTATTAGCATTTCCTGCACTTGCTGTAGTAAGTATCCTGGGTCTCACTCTGACTGCAGTTAAAGCCACAGCTTGTTCTGCTGTGCTTTCCATCAGGGTCACTTCTTCACTGAGTGGGTGTGCCTGATTAACCCTACCGGTTTTCCCTTTACTTTCCAGCAGTCAGCTCTTAAATGTCCTGCTTTATTCCAAAGGAAGCACACAGATCTCCGGGTCTCACTCTTGCTCACAGCACCTTCCTTTTTGGTAGAGGAAGGCTCCTTGTCTCTCCTGCTTTTCTTTCTCTCCCAGGACTGCTTGAGCTCCTATCATCTTCCCACCCTTTGTCCTTTTCGGCTTTGTGGGGGTGACAGGAAAGGTTCTCCCCTGGGTATCCGACTCATAAATTAAAGCAAACTCATCGGCCGGGCTCTCTGGACCCGCTGCTCCTTTGCATGGATCTTTATAGAGACTGGGAGAGAATGTTTAAAATCCTCTAACAGAATTATTTCTCTCTGATTCTCATAGCTGAGCTGTACTTTAAGAGCCCTTAGCCATTGGTCAAAAGCCAGCTGCTTACTTCTTTCAAACTCCAGATATGTTTGATTAGCTTGCTTCTTGAAGGTTCTAAACTTTTGCCGATAGGCTTTGGGTACTAATTGATATGCCCTGAGGATAGCATTTTTTGTCAGTTCATAATCTGATGAGCTCTCAATGGCAACAGGGAATAAATCTCATGGGCTTTTCCGGTTAGCTTGCTTTGTAATAAAAGAGGCGAGGTCTCAGCTGGCCATTTTAGCTGCCTTGCCAGTTTCTCAAAGGGCACAAAAATTCTTCTACATTTTCCTCATTGAATTTTGGAATTAGTTGAGATAGTTTTAACAATTTTGTACCCAGCCCTGAATTATGCTCCTCCATATTGGCCATGCTTTCACTGGGGTTACTCTGTTGCCCCCTAGTTAACTCAAGCCGCTTCAGCTCTCTTTCTTTGCATTCTTCCGGAATATTCATTTTCTTTCTCTGTCTCTCCTCTCTCTCGTTCCTTATCCTGTCTTTCATTTTCTTCACGTTCCTTCTGGAAGACTCTTTCTCCCTCTCTCCTTCCTCAAATTCAAGTTTCCTCTGTTCCAGTTGTATTTTTGCTAACAATACCCTGTTGGAGTCTACTTCTAACCCTGTTTCTGCTTCTTCAGATTCAAGGGAAAAATGGTTGGCCACTAGTCTTCGGAGTTTAAACAGCAATCCCACACTGCTCAGCCATTTTCCTCAACTCCTCCATAGACAGTGCATTTAACTCATCCCAAGTTACTTCACTCTGGCTTGGGGAGTTACTAGCTTCAGTCGCGGACATGTTAGTATTCAAGCACACATAACCACAAGAAAACCTATATTGAAATCTTGCTCTTTTTTGATTGGGAACAATTTGGCTTCCCACTTCCAATTTCTCTCATTTGCCTGTGGGTAAAATCAGGACGGTAGCCACCAAATGTCTGTTATGAGCAGGTGAGAACGATGTCTAGGGATCCCTCTCAGACTTCACCTGGTCTTACTGTATCAGTGTATAATTTTTTAAACACACTGTGTTATTAGCTCCCCTTGGTGAATCCTTGTTTACCGCTTTCCATTATAAGGCAAAGAAACCAGGACAAACAGGTTTTCTTAAGAAGAAAAGTTGAAATTTGTTAAACTTGAACTTAAGCTCTAATTCAGTTGGTGCCTATGGATACATGACATGCCCACGCTAGCATGCATACACGATACACACATGCAAATGGAGACAGAAAAGAGCAGAAGAAAAATAAAATGGAAAAGTTTGAGTCAATATCCGAAGAGTTGTTGTTACAGTTCTTCAAACTCACTGTAGAGTCCTTGATTGTAGGTAGATCTTGCTTTTCGTTGGGGTCCAGTATTCTTCTTAAACCTTGTTTACTGTAGGAGACTTTTCTCTCTTGGGGTTCATGTGTCTTCAGTGGATTCAGTGGCTTGTGAGAAAGAGTAGGGAGCAGACATGAGGGGTCTTCTCAGTTCAGGAGCAAACAGTCTTTCTGCTCAAACTCTCTGTGGCTCGCTCAAAAACCCCTGGAACATCCAGTTAGTCATGTGACCAGCTGGTCCAACCAGTCCTGGCTCCTGTGAATTTCATCACCCTAGCAGGCCATGGAATGCTCCTCGTGCTCACAGTACCTGGTGATCAACATCCATTGTGGGTTGAGTGTGTCAGGGAATGGTCTTTTGTCTACACAAGCACCGTTTGTTCATATGCAAATGTCTTTTCCAGCCATGACTGATCTGTTTAACAAGTCATTTCCTCGCTCCAGCAACTGTTTAAAATCAATGTTCATGACAAAATAAATATGCCTCATTCTTGGCAGGTGGGGGCCAAGCATGACACTAATTACCTTTGCTAATTCTTCTCTCTAACCAAACTGATTCTACATCTTGATCTTTAGAACTAAGGTCATCTCACTTCAGTAGTAATGTCATCCTTAATTCACAGAGATACTGCATCACCTTTTCTTGGCTTTCTGTCCTTCTAAAATGCCAAGCACCCTTGAATATTTAGGTCCCAGACTTGGTCACCTTGGAACCATGTCTACGTAATGGTTATCAGGTCACACTTATTTATTTCTATTTGTGCTGACAATTCATCTGTTTTGTTATAAATGCTGTGGGCATTCAGATACAGAGACTTTAGTTCAGTCTTTTTATTATTTTTGCAAACTCTGGCCTTATCTGCTGGTGCACTGTTGAGTTTGTACCCTCTGTCCCTTCCTGCTATGCTGTGATTACCATTACCCTTATTGCTACCTTGCTCTATTGCCTTGCCCTTTCCCTTTAATTTACCACATCTTTTTTGCTGTGATTCTCACCCCCCACCCCCCACTCCCCCCCCCCCCGCCACCCACCATGACTATTTAGTTTCAAGCCCTCTCTTGTTTACTGTTTTCCAATTATAAGGCAAAGAAACCAGGACAAACAGGTTTTCTTAAGAAGAAAAGTTGAAATTTATTAAACTTGAACTTAAGCTCTAATTCAGTTGGTGCCTATGGATACACGACACGCCCATGCTAGCACACTAGTTATATGATTCTCCAAAACACTGGTCCCCTCACAGTTCAGATGAAGACCATCCCAATGGTACAGCTCCCTCTTTCCCCAGTCTTGATGCCAGTGCCTCATGAATCAAAACTCATGTTGCCCACCCTGATCTTTGAACCATGCATTCAACTCCCTACTCTTATTTACCCTATGCCAATTTGCTTGTGGCTCAGGTAATAAACCAGAGATTATTACCTTTGTCGTTCTGCTTTTTAATTTAGCCCCTAGCTGCTCACACTACCTAAGCAGAACCACTTCCCTAGTCTTATCTCTGTCTTTGGTACCTAAGTGGACCGTAACAACTGGATTTTCCCCGTCCCACTGCAAGTTCCTCTCCAGCCCTGAGCAGATGTCCTGAACTCTGGCACCAGGCAGGCAACACAGCCTTCTGGACTCTCACTCTCGGCGATAGAGAACTGTGTCTATCTCCATAACTATACTGTCTCCTATTACCACTACATTCCTATTTTCTCCCCCTGCTTAAATGGCTTCCTGTACCATAGTGCCTTGGTCAGTTTGCTCATCGACCCTGCAGTCCTCCCTCTCATCCATGCAAGCTGAAAGAACAGCACACCTGTTAGACAATTGCAAGGGCTGAGGCTCCTCTACTTCTGCCTTCTCGAGCCCCATAACCTCCTCACTTGCAGTCACACCCCCCTGTCTCTGACCACTGACCAAATCAGAAGACCCTATACTAAGGGATGTGACTGCCTTCTGGAACAAAGTGTGCAGGTAGCTTTCCTCCTCCCTGATGCATTGCAGTGTCTGTAGCTTGGCCTCCAGCTCATTGACTCTGAGCTGAAGCTCCTCGAGCTGTAGACATTTACTGCAGACATGGTTGATATGGATCACACTGTTGTCCACCAGCTCCCAACACATCACCTGCACTGCCATCCTTATTGCATTTTAATTAACGAATTAATTGTTTTCTTAATTTTTTGAAATTAATTCTCCTCACCACCACTTACTGTACTAATTTAAACATTAGTAATACAATAAACCTTACCACTTAAAAAAAGAAGTAGGCTCACCAGCTTCTTAGTTCCCTTCTGCCTACAGCTCTTATTTAATTATAAGGTTGCTGATTAAATTTTTTTTAACGTTTTTCTAATTTTCAGTTATTAACACACACACGCTAATAGCAGTGTCCTAACCTAGCTATTTACAGACACTCCCTAAAAGCAGTTACTCACCAATCAATCACCTGTGATTTCCTGTGATGTCACTGATTTTGTTTTCAAACTCAATCATATGCACTGACTCCCGATTCTAGGTGCTCCCTTACAGGTCCAAATTCTCTCCGCTCCCTTAAGGTAGGTGAAGTGAAGGCCCCGAGCCTCGCGCTCTATTTATCCTCTCCCAATTCTAGGTGTTCCCTCGCAGGTCCGTATCACTCTGTTCCCTGAAGGTGAGTGAAGAAGGTTGATGGCTGTGCACAATGTAATGTTTGGTGCATTGTCAGGTCTGTCAAAAAGCTTGCATGCAATGTCAAGGAGCATAGCGGTGCCCAGCATCAACATTGCACAGGGCTTTGTGCAGAATTTGGAACCCAGCTTTTCTAGCATGGACGTGATGGCCAACTTCACCAGCACACTTGTGAATTCAGCCATGATACAGCATCTGATGACCAATGTCTTGGCTTCCATTGCAACACAAAGAGAAGCTACCAAAAGTCTGAGTGTTGAAGTGAAAGCTCATACTGAAGTCATGCAAGGCTAGCTTGCTGCCATCATGGCTGCAGATACCAGTGTTCAAAGTGTCTTGCTGAGAATGAGGCATATTAATTTCACCACATGAACCTTGATTTTTAAACTGTTACTGGAGTAAAGAAAGAACTTGTCTTAATAAAAAAAATAGACCCTTGACTGGAAAGATCTTTGTATATTTACAGACAGTGCTTAAAATGGACAAAAGACTAATCCATATTCAATCCACAATGTATTTTTGATGACCAGACGTTGAGGGTGGAGGAGCTCACATTCCAGGTTGACTGCTAAGATGGCCGAATACACAAACAGACATGGTCAGACCAGTTTAGTCGCATGACTAACTGGCTGTTGGAGGTTTCTTTGTAACTTGCCACAGAGAATTTGAACTCAGAAAATCTTTTGCTCCTGGACTGAGAACATCGCTCAACTCTTTCTCACAGAACTGAAGACCCACTGAAGACACATGAACTCCAAGAGAGAAAAGTATCCTACAGTGAACAAGGTTTAAGAAGAATACTGGGCCCCAACAAAAAGCAAGACTACCTACAATCAAGGACTCTATAATGAGCTCGAAGCACAGTAACAAACCCCCTTCAGAAATTGCCTCAAACTTTTTCACTTCATTTTTCCCCTGCTCTTTTCTGTCTCAATTTGCATGTGCATATCGCGTATGCATGCTAGCTTGGGGCGCGGCATGTATCCATAGGCGTTAACCGAGTAAGAGTCTAAGTTTAAGTTTTAATAAATTTCACTTTTCTTCTTTAAACCCAAGAAAGCCTGTTTGTGCTCATTTCTTTGCCTTATAATTGGAAAGCAGTGAACAAGGATTCACCAAGGGGGAGCTCAAAGCACTATGTGTTTAAAAACAAAACCCTGTCACAGTAAGCCCAGGTGTAGACTGAAAGGGAACCCCTAGACCTCTGTCTCCTCTGGTCGTAACAGGTGTCACAGCAGTCCAGCAATCTGTCCTCAAGCAGATTACTGGATTGCTGAAACACCTTCCTGGGGGAGTGGCAGTGGTTCCATGGGGCACGCATCTGCTGTCTTAGGAAGACAACATTCATCCTTCAGCCCCTGCCACTCCACTAGTGTCCTTGATGTTGCCAATCAGCCAGCCAGCCCAGAATGCTGCCACCTAAGCCCATATGATGCAGTCTGCAGCCAAGCCTTCTAGGCCCAGAGCTGCTCGAGGTTGTCCCGCAAGGCCATCTGAAAGGCCGTCTCCCCCACTGAAAGCCTGCAGACTTCCACCAGCCATGCTGCAGCCAACGGGTTAGCGCTGTGTTGGTGCACTTGAAGCGGCAAAGGCACGTGGAAGACAGGCACTAAAGGAATGCAAAAGGTGGATTAGTTGACTTTTGTATGCAATGTGGCATAATTTAATTTATAAATTAGGTTTGGAATGTTTATTTTGTATTGGCTTTTATTTTTGCATTGTGGCCAAGCAGACACAGTGATGTCAATAACAGAGGGAAGGCAAGGAATAGGACTGTTGGTGAATGGGGAATTGGGGTTGTGTTTACGGAAATCACAGTCAGATGATTTGTTCACGGATAACCCAACCAGAAAGGAGCTGTTATGGTTGCCTTCTCCCTTCTTCCTCCTCTTCCTCTTTTTCCTCCTCCTTTCCCTCCTCAGCAAAGGCTGTGCCCTCATGATGGTGAGGCTGTGCCCTCATGATGGCACGGTTGTGCAGTA
Organism: Heterodontus francisci; assembly: GCF_036365525.1. Taxonomy (NCBI): domain Eukaryota; kingdom Metazoa; phylum Chordata; class Chondrichthyes; order Heterodontiformes; family Heterodontidae; genus Heterodontus; species Heterodontus francisci. The sequence goes on from NC_090389.1 coordinate 49,786,155, forward strand.
TGCAGCAGATCACCACTAATCTTGACACACATACTGCCAAGTACTGCAGGGTTCCTCTTGAGTGGTTTAGACAGTGGAAACATGTTTCAGCGTCCCAACGGTCTGCCCACTACATTTCATGTGGCACATGTCTTTCATTGTATGCTGCCCACGTGTTTGTGGGTTGCACTCTGGAGCCATGAACCATGTCATCAAAATATTGTTGCGTAGTAGCCACCCTGTTTTGTCACAGGGCTCAAATGCTTCTGCTACAGCAGACTGCTGCAGAATGAAAGCAACATGACGGCTGCCAGGATACTGGACGTTGACCTACATGATTCGCTGCATATAGTCACACACCAGCTGGACGTTGAGAGAGTGGAATCTCTTTCAGTTGCAGTAGACCTTGGAATTCAGATGCAGTGCCTGCAAAGCGATTTGTGTGCAGTCACTGGCACCCAGCACCAAGGGGAAGCCTGAAATCCTCACAAAGAGATGACGAAAGAGAATGAAATGTATTCAACTCTCTTGAAATACAGAGCCTCAGTGTCCATGAAGTAGATTATAATCCTAGCCCCTTTTGGGGGCTATCTCGAATCAGGCATACTCCTCAGATGATCACTCTCACTTAAGGTTAAGAAAGACAGATCTCACAGACACTTGAATGGGTCTGAAGAACTGATCTAACTCTCCCCAAAGGAAAGGAATCAGCAGAGAATATTACTGTCCTTCAGGAAGCCTATTTAGCAAGTTTTAGCAGATTACAACCTGGATATTATAAGGGTCTGGGTATCTCTCCTCAATAAGGTTCCCCTCCACTAAAGAGAGTGCAGAGATGGGTTCTCAAGTTAAAATACAGAAGATAATATGAGACAATATAGTTTCTAAATTATATAAAAGTTTATTAAAGAACCGAACATACAATTCACACTATGATGAATAAAACAATCGCAATGTTAATAGTTCTAGGAAAAGAGAGTATAATCTTATTCCCAGTAGAAAATCCAAGTTTTAAGTCTAAATAATGTGATAGTAAAATATTTAAGATACCCATCAATATTTAAAGCAGCATTTACCTTAAATCCCCGAGTAGAAAGCTACAGAGTTTAGCAAGATACCTCTATTCCAATGAAGGGGAGAACTATTGTCGCTGCAGCAGGTAGCTTGTACCTTTACCATGAAAAAGGCTGGAATGAATCCAACGATCCTAAAGATTATTACGAGCAGGTGAGGAGGAGTCGGAAGGCTTCCCTTTTGTCCCTCTCCTTGTTTGACCACAACAGGTTTATTTCTTTTTTAGTGGTGCGGTGGTTAGCACCACAGTCATATAACATGCCCACCATCTGTGTGTTTAGGCTGGTGTTTTCTCTGCAGCAATGAAACAAGCAGCTGGACAGTGACAAGAGAAGACCCAAGTGGGGTCCCTCCTCCCTCTCTCTCCAGTCTGCCTTACAAGCTCCAGTGACCCGGGTTCAGTTCTGGGTACTGCCTGTGTGGACTTTGCATGTTCTCCCTGTGACCGTGTGGGTTTCCTCCGGGTGCTCTGGTTTTCTCGCACATGCCAAAGACTTGTGGGTTGACAGGTAAATTGGCCATTGTAAATTGCTCCTAGTGTAGGTAGGTGGTAGGAGAATTGAGGGAAGGTGGGGATGTGAGAGGGAAATGGGATTAATGTAGGGTTAGTATAAATGGGTGGTTGATGGTTGGCACAGACTCGGTAGGCCGAAGGGCCTATTTCAGTGCTGTATCTCTCTATGACTCTAAAGTGGATATACTTGCTAATTCAGTGAGTGTTTAACTATTTATGTGCTATGATCATAAAAGAACCAATCGGACAGGTTTTCTTGAGTTTAACAATGAAAGAGGTTAGCTTTATTGTGCTTAAACTGATCTAAGTAGAATAATAAACTATGCTTCAACTTTCACATGCACAAACATACTCGAGGTTCACACACACACACACACACAAACAGGTTACAGAGTGGGGAAGGATAGATTGGTCGGGTTAGAGTCCGGAGCAACAAAAAGGGGTATACAGTATGTGAAGATTGGTGACTTGGCTGGCTTCAGACTGAATTCGGTGGTCCTGAGGCTTCTGGTTTGCTGATGTGGCCAGCTGATTCGGTGGTTCTCCTGGAGACAGCGATGCAGATGATTACCTTCATGGGGTCTCTGTCTGCAGCAGTGATAGGCCTTGGTGGTTATGGCCAGCATGCAGGGTTTGAAGCTTGTAAGGCAGACTGGAGAGAGAGGGAGGAGGGACCCCACTTGGGTCTTCTGTTGTCACTGTCCAGCTGCTTGTTTCATTGCTGCAGAGAAAACACCAGCCTAAACACACAGATGGTGGGCCTGTTACATGACCATCACCCAGTGATTCAACATGATGGCTGTCAGTGTGTATTCCCTCTTGGAACTTAATCAGTTCATGTCTAGGGAATTCCCTTCTCTCAACCAGGGTCCCATTGTTGCAGTGATTAGGTTTGAGTTGTTTGTCTCCACCAGTTTAATGTCCCAAGTGATTGCCTTAGTGTCTTGCTACTGCGAGTAGGCTAGGTAGTTCACCCAAATTCCTCAGGTCATTGTTCTTGAGGGGACTGGGCGGACAACTTGTCTCCACCTCAGTGCATTGGAATGTGGAATATAGTGATGCAAATAGGGTGGCCATCTTAGCTGCTAGTAAAATCACCTTTTATCTGTTCCTTTTTTCTTTTTTAAAATTTAATTCAGGTTTCCAGCTGGTGGATTAAAAAATCATCATTCGGCTTAGCACGGTTTTGTGTAAATATCCACTGTGTTGTTCCAATATTTATACTGTAGCTAAGCTGCATAACTAGTATGGGGGTGTTACCTCTCTTGTAAGTAGGTTCGTCCCCTTTTATTTCCCAAATAAGGCTATATAACTGTTAATTTCTGGTTAAAATCCACCTTCTTTGATTTCTAAGAAAAGCTAGGCCAACAGCAAGGTTGGAGCCTCTCTTGGTGGTCAATTCCCTCAGTCACCTAACTGTGTTTCAAGATTATAAATCAGTTTCTTGGGTTTAGTCAGTTTTGTCAAAATTTCAGTTGACTGTGGTTTAGGACTATCCACATAAAACTGTCTTACCAAATATTGCACTGTGGTAGCTTGCATGATCGGTTGCAAAATGTGTTATCAGTGTTTTACTGTGTGATGAGGTTCGTGACTTTTTTGGAATGAATCCTTCTTATCAGAAGCTGCCTCTATGTTCTAAGACAAGGCAAGGCCTTCACCATAGGGGCATGTCGAGGCGTGCCTATGAACTTTATTTATTTGGAGAGACAGCACTGAAACTGGCCCTTCGGCCCACCGAGTCTGCGCCGACCAACAACCACCCATTTATACTAACCCTACAGTAATCCCATGTTCCCTACCACCTACCTACACTAGGGGCAATTTACCTATCACCTGCAAGTCTTTGGCTGTGGGAGGAAATCGGAGCACCCGGCGAAAACCCACGTGGTCACAGGGAGAACTTGCAAACTCCGCACAGGCAGTACCCAGAATCGAACCCGGGTCCCTGGAGCTGTGAGGCTGCGGTGCTAACCACTGCGCCACTGTGCCACCCTGCTTATTTTAACCTTTGAGGAAGATGAACCCTGCTTTTAATTTTTTAATCCCTAATGCATAGCAAAATAACTTTATAACCTTATCACCCCGTATTATGGCTGGATTCCTTCACAGCTTCCCTTATGTAACAGTGGACAACAAACTGGGAGATGTTGCAAATATCACCAGCTGCAGCCTTTAAGGAGACTGATGCATAGAAAGTAATGACTATGGTCACCTAACAGCCACTGGCAATATCGTCCTCGCCCTTCTCTGAGGTAGTATTTGTGGCTGCAGATTTCAATGAGGACTATCTTAGTGAATTGAAGATAAAATATACATTGTTCCTTGCTGAAATTCAGGTAGGGGAATTGCTACCTGAACACCCTGGGTGGATATGGCCTCCTGCTAAGAGCCCTTCTCCTCCTCCCTCCTGTAGCAACTTGTCCTGTGCTGTGTTGCCTTTGCTCATTCTTCCTGTTATGTAGTCCAAGGGGAATTCACACTACTGAACCCATGTCTGGAAGCAAGTGGTTTGTGCATAAGCCTTGACGTCAGAACAAGGTATTTTAGCATTTGCCACACCACTCCCTGTGGACTCTTACAACTGTAAAGAACTCTAGAAACCACCAAACACTTGCACAATCATAGCAAGAGCCAATAGAAATCAATCAGCAACTAATCTGTAAGTAGTTGATGATCCCTTATTTGGTGGGGGGAGCGGAGTGTGGGAGGGGGGTCCTTCCTGCTGCTGAATACATATTCAGCTGTGGGTGTTTAAGAAATGCCGTTAGCTGGAGCACTGAGCTCCAAAATGGCAGTTAAACACTGATTGATGCCACAATCTGCCTACTCTGCATACTTCCAGCAGACACTCCCTGCGAGTGCTAATGGCCTCACCAAAATGGCATCCAATGCGGCTCATATCAGAGGTGTCCATGTGTGCCTTAGATGCCATTTTGGAGCCAAAATGCTTCATTGTGCCAAAAATCTGGGTCCTAAGGAGCCAAATTTTGCAGCCAGAATCTTTTACTCGCACATGAAAGGACAAACAGGACCTCAATTTATGATCTAATTTGAAAGGCAGCACATTCAACAGTGCTCTACAAAAGTGTCAGCCTAGATAATCTTTGAAGTAGGTGTGTAACCCATGACCTCCTAACTCAGACACAATAGTGCTACCACTGAGCCAAGTCAAGCACCCTTCAATTTATGCTTTCTATGACAATGATACTATGACTAAACATCAGGATTTTTCTGTTGACTAGTTTTACACTGTTATTATCTTTGGTGTACACTTCAAGCCAGTTTCTGTAAGAGTGAGATTTGTGCAGATGGCAAGATACTTTGTTAGTTGTCTGTAGGTTCTGATTAAGCTTTCATCACTTTTTTTAATGGTACATACTTCTAATTCTTTTCAATGTAATTTCCCCGTGTTATTCATTTCTCCATACCATATACCTACGCTGCCTGTGAGCATATAGGCCATCTGCTTCCAGGCCACTACCAAAGTTTCTTGAAGCCGACTGGAAACATTAATTTTTCCAGTGACTATCAAGTCCCGTTGCCGGGGCCAAAAGCAGGAGCCGACCCTGAGTCGGCAGGTGGCAAGACTCTGCTGGAGCATTTTACTGGTGACAGACAATTAACAGGCTACTGCCAGGCTGCTGTCCACTTGAGGAAGGAGGTCCACCTCCTAGAGCTGCCAGCCCAAGCAGAGGACGGCAGCACCACTGCTAGCAATGGCCACTGCTGTGGCTGCAGGAGAAAGAAAAGGGTGCCTCCATGCCGAGGCGCCCTCAAAGAGGAACTAAGTTTCTTTGAGCAAGCTGGGACCAGGCTGGCAGGTTCCAGCGATCAGGGGCCGGTATGGGATCATATTACAGTGGTGGTGTCTCAGCCGGGTGGAGGGGGTGGGGCGGCCCACTGGGAGCCTGCCAGGGGCCTCCTGGCAGGGGGAAATTGATGGCCAGATGTGGGAAGTGGCCCTTAATTGGGTGCTTAAGTGGCTCAGTTGGCCACCCTGTGAGGTTCCCTTGCTGGTAATATGCCATGGTGGTGGGAGGACATTGGGGTCCCCTCCTGACCCCTTCCCCCACTATATTACCAGGTCTCCCTGCTCCCAGCCCATCGCCATAGGGCTGGGAAAATTCAGTCCGTTGTGATAATTGGTTGGAGATGACTTGCTATTTAATTTTCCTCCCCCATAGAGAAGTGATTGGCATCTATTTGCATGGCGACAGACTTGCGATTAACAAATGTTGCAGAGTGACAAATCAATGGCATAACCTCATGCCTTATAATTCGGCTGTGCTATAATTGGAGTTGTGCCAGCATGCCAATCTGTACATTACTAATGCTGAGATAGGTGGTTATTCCTAGGGCTGGGAGCAGAACATTAGTTACCCTGTTTAATATTTTGTAGATTTCCCACAGAGCAATTTACTTTTAACTATGGGCAGCAGCAGTAAACACTGTAATTCATATATCTGAGCGTTATCTGCCAGAAATTGAAACCATACAAATTAATACATACAGAATATTAAGGAAATATATGCCTCAATTATATATGTTTCACTTATAGATGAGACAGAAAGCATGGTATTTATTTGTCTAATATAGAAAAACAAAGACTTGCATTTTTGTGGCATCCCAAAGCACGTTATAGCCAATGAAGTACATTTGAAGTATAGTTCCCACCCTCTTTCATGATGTTGTAATCACTAACTAAATTCCCAGCAAAGTTTTGCTTGTATTGGTTCTGGAGGGTATCCATATCATTGTCTTTTCATTATGCGATGGATAGTGCCCTCTATATCCTGGATGTCTCCTTTTCGTTTCTGTAGGAGCGTTCTTTGTATTCTTCTCAAAATTATTAATTAGTACTGGATGAGGTACTAATGTAATTAGTAAGTACACTTAGTTTGTGTGTTTTCAATTGCTTTCATGAAAATGTATTTTATAACACAGGGCTTGCTTTTGGAATAACGGTTTAGAAAACATTTAGAATGACTACACGAATAAATGTGGATTGTTTCAATATCTTTAGCCGCTATACAGTTTGCCATCCTGTTTTCTATTACTGACAAGTGTTGTTTCTAACAGAGCTCCCAGATAGGAAGTGTTATTGTGCTGAAGGTGTTGAAAAGAAGCTCGAGCTAATTAGTCTGAAAGAGATAAGTGATAACTTTCCCAACCTGGCAGAGATACAAGTGGATATATCAGCAGAATTTGCTGTAAAGCTCTGTTCCCAATTTAAAAAAAATCTTACTCAGGATATAGGCATCACTGGCAAGGCAGCATTTGTTGCCGAAGGTGGTCACAGGTCATCTTCTTGAACGGATGCAGTCTATGGTTGTAATTGTTTTGATACAACTGAGTGGCTTACACAGCTAGTTGAGAGGATAGTTAAGAGGTGACCACATTGATGTGGAACTAGAGTCACATGTAGGCCAGACCAAGCAAAGACAACAGACAAGTCTGGGTTGGGTTTTGACAACAACTTAACAGCTTCATACTCACTTTTACTGCTTTACCAGCATTTATTTTCAAATTTAAAGAAACACTGAATTAAAAATCTCAACCTAGGTGGGCTTTTACATCACTGGATTACTAGTTAAGGTTTTTGGGTTACAATTCCAGTAAAATAACTACTACACTACCATACCCAGAATATCTGTTGGCATGGGGTGTGAGGGAGCGGTGGGGAGAATGAGAAACCTGCAACTAAATGAAATTATTGGCACAACTGGACCATGGAGAACACTTTTATTTCAATTTCATTAACCTTATCCATTACATAAAACATCTTGAGGGTTATTTTGGCCAAAAGGTGAAAACAGGCACTAAATAAGTGCTGTGCTAATAAGGAAGGCCTATTTGAAAGTCTGGATTTAGCAATTTTGGGCCTAATTGCTGATTACCATAATTTGAATGTTCCTGGAGGTGCTAACTAAAAACTTGCAGGTTTAGCATTCAGGTGCTGATTAGTTGCAATTTTTGTGGAGCATGATGTTTGGGGTATTCGCACCATTTCCACTGAAGTTGTGGAGTGCTCTGGCTGGCACACAGTGGCAGGTTTCAGGATGGCTCACAGACCAAGGGAGAGAGCACACAGGTTCTCAGCTGCAACACTGGAAGTCCTAGTGGAGGAGGTGCAAAGGAGGAGGAATGTGCTGTACCCTGGGGGGGGTAGGCTCCCTGCTCACCCACTTCGCCGTCCTGTCCCTCTCTCCTGCAGTAGCTGGTGCTGCTCTGTCTGGCCTCATGTCTTCCTCTCATTCCTCATCCCGACCAATAGGGACTTCGAGCAAGATGCCCATGACCGAGCACTCCCTTTCTCCTGGTAACTCCTATAAGATGTCCAGTAAGGTAGAGTAGCACAGCACTTACCCTTTCTAGGGGAAATTCTCAGAGAATTTCTGTAATAATTGTTGCTCCACTGTTGGTAAATTCTTGACAAGATGCCTAGAAATTCTCCTGATGTGTTTCATAAATCCAGCAGCAAGAACCATGTAAAGGTGAGTATCCCTTTAAGTGGTGAATATCCCTTTAGGTAGCACTTGAAATTGACATCAGTGCCATGTCTACTCCCAAATAGCTGGCCACTGTTAGGAGCAGCATTAGTTGAAATGCTAACCTGTGCTGCCTTTTTAACCAGCGCCAGTAGGAATTGTAAGGCTCAAACAGCTGTTTAACAAGCCTCCTGGCAGCTGTTCCTAGGTTGGCTTCAACTCCTTCAGCAAAACGGCGCCTTGTAATAAACGTGGGCTAAACCAGCATTTACTTAAGACCCAACCTTAACCACCTAAAGTATTCAGCAAAAATCCCTTCCCCCTTTCTGTTATAAAATAGAGACAAATACTGAAGTTTTGCTAACATATGGTGATGAAGATTAATACTGGAAAAATCCAAAAGCATTTTTCTTATCACCAGGAACAAAATATTGGAATGTGCAGGGGACAAATGGCAGTTAATATCTATCCTAACTACATTGAAAGATCAATTGAAAGATACCTGACTAAAATAACTATCAACCTAAATTGAAAGGGAAAAAAAATACAGAAACATGAAATATACTTTGAAGTACAACCCGAATACATGAATCAAATAAGAAGACAATTGCAGCCTACACTTCCCTGTGTTACCAATCCCTAGCACCCTTCATCTGCTCCTGCAGTTAGGTAGTGAGCTGTACAACAATTGGTCAATCACTTAATTCCCAACTGAAAGATCATGAATTCAAGATCCAGGGTTTTAGTTGCTGGTGTGACATCGGCCGTCTCAATTTCTAGCTCCCCTCATTCACTCTAACCTGTCTATCCCGAACTTGCAGCACTCTGTCCTCTCAGATCCAAACCTAACATTGTCATTAAACCTACTGTCAAGGGTGGTGCTGTTCCTGCCTGAGGTACTGACCTCTACCTAACAGAGGCCAAATGCCAACTCTAACACTTCCTCCTACCTCCCCCAATCATATTCCATCACCAAACATCAAGCCATCATCTCCAGGACTGCCATTGACCTCATCTCCTTTGAAAAACTTCCATCCACGGCCGTCAACCTCATAGTTCCCCTAACCCCAAACATCCCACTTCGACCTCCAAGATCCACAAATAAGACTGCCCTGGTAGACTCATCATTTCACCCTGTTCCTGCCCCACTGAACTGATTTCTCCCTTTATACAGTCCCTTCCACCTAATTCAGATTCTTCCGATGCCCTCTGTCACTTAAACAGTTTCCAATTTCCTGACCTCCTTTTCACCATAGACATCCAATCCCTCTACATCTCCATCCCCCACCAGGATGGTCTGAGGGCTCCCCACTTCTTCTTTGAATGGAAGCCCAACCAGTCCCCATCCACCACCACCCTCCCCCGCCTGGCTGAACATGTATGCACATTGAACAACTTCTCCTTAAACTCCACTCACTTCCTCTAAATGAATGGTGTTGCTATGTGTACCTCATGAGACCTAGCAATGCCTGCCTTTTTCTGGGATGTGTGGAACATTCTTTGTTCCAGTCCTACTCTGGTCCCCCCCCTCACCTCTTTTTCCAGTACATTGGTGTTTATTGGTGCCATTTCCTGCTCTCACCCTGAACTGGAAAATGCCATCGACTTTGCTTCCAATTTTCACCATTCTCTCACCTTCATATGGCCCATCTCTGATGCTTCCCTTCCCTTCCTTGACTTCTCTGTCTCCATTTCTGGGGATAGGCCAACAACTAATATTTACTATAAGTCCACTGACCCCCACAGCTACTTGACTACACTTTCTCACACCCTCCTTCTTGTAAAGACTCAATTCCAATCTCCCAGTTTCTCCATCTCCGTTGCATCTGTTCAGAGGATGCAACCTCCAATGGTAGCGCTTCCGATATGTCTTCCTTTTGACGCAACCGAGGACTCCCCCTCATCATGGTTGACAGGGCCTTTGACCGATTCCACTCTATTTCGTGCACTTATGCACTCAGCCCTTCCCTCCCTCCTAGAATCACCCCACTAGTCTCTGTTTCCAAAAGATCATCCTCTACCATTTTCGCTAACTCCAGCGTGATGCCACCACTAAACACATCTGCTCCCACCCTCCCCTTCAGCATTTCAAAGCGACCATTCACTCGATGACACCCGGGCCCACTTCTCAGTCACACCAAACACCCCCTCCCTTTCCTTTGGCACCTTTCCATGCAAGCGCAGGAGATGCAACACCTGCCCTTTTACCTCCTCCCAAATACTCCTTTCAAGTGAAATGGCAATTTAATTGTACTTCGTTCAATTTAGTATACTGTATTCATTGCTCACGATGTGGTGTCCTCTACATTGGGGATACCAAACGCAGACAGGGTGACCACTTTGCGGAACACCTCCACTCAGTCCGCAAGTGTGATCCCTAGCTTCCAGTCACCTGTCATTTTAATTCTCCACTTTGCTCCCATTCTGATCTTTCTGTCCTTGGCCTGTTACAGTGTTCCAATGAAGCTCAACATAAGCTTAAGGAACAGCACCTCATCTTTCAACTGCGCACTTTACAGCCTTCTGGACTCAATACAGAGTTCAACAACTTTACATCATAACTCTGCACCATTTTGGTTTTTTTGCTGTTTTTTTTTCGTTTCTTAATTCCTTTACTTTGCTTTTGAACTGCATCTATAATTCACCACTCCTCCAGACACATTTTTTATTTCTTGACATGCACCTTTGGGGCTGGGTTAGCTCAGTTAGCTGGACGGCTAGAGTGTGATGCAGAAAGATGCCAACACTGTGGGTTCAAACATTGTACCAGCTGTGGTAGTTCATGGAGGCCTGCCACTTTGCCCCACACATGAGGAGTTGTGCCCCTCAAGCTATACATTATCTACTTTCTCTCTCTAATGGAGAGAGATGCCTATGGTCCTTTGGGACCACAGCTAGAACAACTTGTCCTGTTACCACTCTCTTTGGTTTTGCACCATAAAACCTTTTATCATTTAATCTCTCCTGCCCTCCACCCTATCAGAGACCTTCCCTTTTGTTCCTCTTCCCACCCTCCCCCCTTTTACTTGCTCAAAACCTATTGTATTTCTAAATATTCTGAGTTCTGTTGAAGGGTCATCGACCTGACAAGTTAACTCTGTTTCTCTCTCCACAGATGCTGCCAGATCTGCTGAGTATTTCCAGCATTTGCTGTTTTTATACCAGGGTTTAATGGTTTGCCTCAGTAGGTGAGAGCTATCAGTTCCCAGACAGGCTGCTGGAATGAAAATTACACTGAAGTAGGGCAGGGATTCAATTTTTGTTTTTGTAATGGTATGCCAAAAAATATCTCTTTAGTTTTATCCTTTTACTTCACCTTTTACAAAGAAATAGGAGTAGGCCATTTGGTCCCTTCAGCCTGTTCCACCATTCAATTAGATCATGACTGATCTGAATCTCAACTCCATTTACCTTCTTTTGCTCCATATCCCTTAATACCTTTACCCAACAAAAATCTATCAAGTGCATTCTTGAAAATTTCAATTGACCCAGTATCCACAGTGAAAATTTCTCCTGAAATGTTATTTGTTTGAAAAGGTGCGTCCTGATTTCTAAGATTACTCCCTCTTGCATGACACTCACTGACATACATTCCTCTCTCTTCCAGCAGCATTGCAGGCAGTGGGAGCTAACCAGAGGTGGACAGGTACACCTGCAAATCCCAATCCCTGTGGAGGAGACAGTGCTGGCTATTATTGGGATGCCCATTGCTGAGGCTGTGACCAGCAGAGGGGCAGAAACCATCGAAAATGATAGGATCTCCATCTCCTAATCCTCCATCTCACATCCCACCTCCACCTCATCTCACACTCGCCTCTGATTTACAAGCTGCAGATAGCGTAAGTGTGCATTTCTTACTTTCCCCTCCTCCCTGCACTACACTCTTGTGCCTTTCTCCTTTCAGGCACCGAGGAAGTGCAAATTGGCTATTCAGTGTAGGAACAGCAAGAAGACAGTGATGATAAAGACACAGTAGCATCATTTGATTTCATGCTCGCTGCCATCATTTCAGACATTGACGGTGTGTATAATTTGGAGGATATCATAGAGGCAAGATCTCCATGTGGTGAGACACCAGGCACAAGTAACCTGCAGCCAGGATAGGGGCAGTGCAAGTGCCAACTTGCTGGAGGGTGAGGTTGCACATGGGTTCTGCTGCAGAGGACTTGGATGAGCACTTCGATGGGGCAGCGTACAGAAGAAGACTGATGGGTTTGCATGAGTAAATTCTTGGTGCATTGGGAAGTCTACCAGAAAGCCTGCAGTCAATGTTAAGGAAGAGTTTGGCACCAACTTGGCACAGAATTTTTGGCAGAACTTGGAGCCCATCCTTTCCAGCATGGAAGTGGTGGCCAACTCCATCAGCACACTTGTGAACCCTACCATGATGCAAGGTCTGATGGCTGATGTCACGATTTCCATTGCAGCACAAACAACTTCCACCAGACATCTGAGTGCAACAGTGAAAGCTCAGACTGAAGTTATGCAAGCTCAGCTTGCAGCCATCCCAGAGTGCTGTCATCATGAAATGGTTGATAGGTTAATTGGCCATTATAAATTGCCCCTAATATAGGTAGGTGGTAGGGAAATATAGGGACAGGTGGGGATGTGGTAGGAATATGGGATTAGTGTAGGATTAGTATAAATGGGTGGTTGATGGTCGGCACAGACTCGGTGGGCCGAAGGGCCTGTTTCAGTGCTGTATCTCTAAAACTAAAAAAAACCTAAATTATAGTGTGCAAAGTGGCTTTCAGGATATTACAGCTGTCCAGAAATCTTTCCTCCAACTTGGACGTCGACCCGGAGGAGTAGCAGTGGCTCCATGGAACAAAACCTGCTGTCCTCTCTCAGGAGGACAGCTTTCATCCTTCCATCCCTGCCACTCCACCAGTGCTCTTGCTGTTGCCTCTCAGCCAGCCAGCACAGATGGCCGGCACCCATGCCGAGATGGTGCAGTTCCCAGATGGGCCTTATAGGCCCAGAGCTGCTCGAGGCTGTCCTCCAAGACCGTCTGCTGTCTCCTCCACAAGTGTCAACTGCGGCTCAGTCGGTAGCACTCTTGAGAAGTTTATGGGTCTAAATCCCACTCTAGTGGGATCGAGGCTGACACTCCAGTGCAGTACTGAGGGAATGCTGCACTGTCAGAGGGGCCATCTTTGGAATGACATGTTAAACTGAGGCCAGTCTGCTCTCACAGGTCAATGTAAAAGATCCCATGTCACTATTTCAAGGAGGAGTAGGGAGTTATTCCTGGTGACCTGTCCAATATTTAACCCTCAACCAACATCATAAAAACAGGTTATTTGGTCATTATTATGTTGCTGTTTGTGGGACCTTGCTGTGTGAAAATTGGCTGCTGTGTTTCCTACATTATAAGAGTGACTATCTTTCAAAAGTGCATAACTGACTGTAAAGTGCTTTGGGACATCCTGTAGCTGTGAAAGGTGCTATATAAATGCAAGTCTTTTTTTCTCTTTTGAAAGTCAGCAGTCTTTCTCCAGCCATGCTGCAGCCACTGGGGTAGCACGATGTTTGGGCAATATTGCAGACAAAGGCACACAGAAGACAGGCACTAAGTGCATGCACATGGGTATTACACTCAGACGAGTCAAGGACAGCCTAGGCGGAAAGGGGCTGTCTAGATTTTCTCATCTCTTCCTCCTGCTCCTGAGCGGCTCACTACGTAGTTGGTGGCAAAGGCTGTTCCCTCATGACGAAGAGATTGTGCAGGATGCAGCAGACCATGATGAATCTTGGCACTCGCTCTGCTGAGTACTGCAGGGCTCCTCCAGAGTGGTCCAGGCAGCAGAACCATTGTTTCAGCACACCAATGGTCCATTGTAATATATTGTCTGTGGAAACATGGCTTTCATTGTATGCACACTGCTCATATGTGTGTAGCTTAAGCAGAGGAGTCATCAGCCATGTCGTCAGTAGATAGCCCTCATCACCCAGTAACCACCTTTTAGCTTGTCCTGGTGGCTCAAATACAGATGGTACAGCGAACAGCTGCAGAATGAAAGACTGACCTGCATGATTTGTTGTATATGGTCCCACACCAACTGGACACTGAGGGAGTGGAATTCCTTTCGGTTGCGATACATCTTAGAGTTGACATTCAGCATCCATAAAGCAATGTGCTTCCAGTCAAGGGCATTCTGCACCATGGGAAAGCCTAGACTTCTATCAAACCTGCCTGCTCACTTTGTCTACTGCTCTGGCAAGCGAGAATAAAATGTAATTGTCTCTCTTTGAACAGACAGTATCAGTGTCCTCCCTTACGCAACAGTGAATGGCAAACTGCGAGATGTTGCAAACATCAGACATCAGACCTGTCAGCAAAGTTAAAGCCCATGGAATAAAAGGGATAGTGGCAGCATGAATACGAAATTGGCTGAATGATAGTTAACAGAGAGTAGTGGTAAACAGTTATTTTTCAGACTGGAGGAAGATATATAGTGGGGTTCCCTAGGGATCAGTGTTAGGACCACGGCTTTTCTTGATCTATATTAATGACTTAGACTTGGGTGTACAGGGCACAATTTCAAAATTTGCAGAAGACACAAAACTTGGAAGTCTTGTGAACTGTAAGGAGGATAGTGATAAACTTCAAGAGGACTTAGACAGGCTGGTGGAATGTGCAAACAAGTGGCAGATGAAATTTAATTCAGAGAAGTGTAGAGTGATTCATTTTAGTAGGAAGAATAAGGAGAGGCAATAGAAAATAAATAGTACAATTGTAAAGGAGTTGCAGGAGCAGAGGGACTTGGGGATATATGGGCACAAATCATTGAAGGTGGCAGGGCAGGTTGAGAAAGCAGTTAATTAAGCATATCGGATCTTGGACTTTATAAATAAAGGCATAGAGTACAAAAGCAAGGAGGTTACGCTGAACCTGTATAAAACTCGAGTTCAGCCTCAACTGGAGTGTTGTGTGCAATTCTGGGCACCACAGTTTAGGAAAGGTGAGAAGGCATTAGAGACAGTCCAGAAAAGATTCATGAAAATGGTTCCAGGGATGAGAAACTTCAGTTTCCAATGGATAGATTGGAGAAACTGAGGCTGTTCTCCTTGGAGAAGAGAAGATTAAGAGGAGATTTGATCGAGGTGCTCAAAACCATGAGGGTCTAGACAGAGGGGATAGGGAGAAACTGTTCTTGTTGGCAGAAGAGTCAAGAACCAGAGGATACCGATTCAATGCGATTGACAAAAGAAGCAATGGCGCCATAAGGAAAAGCTTTTTTACACAGTGCTTGATTAGTATCAGGAATGCTCTGTCTGACAGTGTGGTGGAGGTAGACTCAATCATGGCTTTCAAAATAGAATTCGATAATTATCAAAAGTGAATAAATTTGCAGGGCCATGGGGAAAAGACGGAGGAGTGGGACTAGGCAAGTTGCTCTTGCAGAGAGCCAGCATGGACACTTTGGGTTGAATGGCCTCCTTCTGTGCAGTAGCCATTCTATGATTCTATCTCCAGCTCCAGCCTAGAAGGCGCCTGACACATCAAAGTTCATGATCATGGTCACCTTCACAGCTATTCACCCTGCTCTGAAGTTGCAGTTGTGGCTGCAACAGGGCAGATTTCAATGAGGACTATCTTAGTGAAGTACAGACATTTGGCACACTGTTCCTCACTGACGTTCAGGTAGGAGAATTGCTCCCTGAACACCCTGGGTAGATATGGCCTCCTTCTGAGAGCCCTTCTCCCCCTCCTCCCCTCCCTTCTAGCGACTTGCCCTGCTTTGCTGTCATACTGTATTTCAAGGGGATGCTTACTAATGCACCCAAGTCTGGGAGTGACTGTTTTGCAGAAAAGCCTTGAAGTCAGGACCACGTCCTTCAGCACCTGCCACACCACTCTCTGTAGACTTTAACAAATTTAAAGAACTCTAGAAAGCACCAAACATTAGCAACAGCCAGTAGAAATCAATCAGCAACTGACCTAAAAATAGTGAATGATCCCTTTAAATACTACTAGGGGAGTCCTTCCTGTTTCTGAACGCGTATTTGGACTTGCGTGACTAAAAGATGGAATTGGCTGGAGTGTTACATGTTGACTAACGTTATCCTCTGCCTACTCTCACTATGGACCCAGTAACACCCTCACCAACATGACATCGGGCATGATTTGCACAGAAGTGTGTACAAGCACTGCGAAGGCCATTTTACACCTCTAAGGGCACTAGTAGTGCTCGTAGTCACTACCAATCCAAATTTTGTGCCCTCAGTACCTTATCCAATCGGCAATTCTCCATGTCTGAGCCTGAACAATGACTGTTGGCAAGCTAATACACCATGGATTATAATCTTCCAAAGTTCCGTAGATTCTCGCAAGGTCCTAGCCAATTGGAAGACCACAAATTTAACAACTCTATTCAAGAAAGGAGGGAGACAGAAAGCAGAAAACTGTAGAGTAGTTAGCCTAACATCTGTCATTGAGAAAATGCTAGAATGCATTATTAAGGAAGTAGTAGCAGGACATTTAGAAAACCATAATGCAATCAAGTTTTGTGAAAGGGAAATCATGTTTGACAACTTAATTAGAGTTCTTTGAGGATGTTAATAAGCAGGGTGGATAAATCATAAAATAGATCAATGCTGTAAATCAGGAGGTGGAAGGAAGAGAGAAATTGAAATTGGTGAAATTACAATTACAGGGAAGCGGTACTGAGCAAACTGATGGAGCTGCGGGCTGACAAGTCCATGGGTCCTGATGGATTTCATCCTAAGGTCTTAAAAGAGGTGGCTAATGAGGTAGTAGATGTGTTGGTGTTAATTTTTAAAAATTCATTAGATTCTAGCAAGGTTCCATCAGACTGGAAAGTAGCAAATATTATTCCGTTATTCAAAATGTGGGGGGTGGGCGGCAGGGAGGTGGGGGGGAGGCAGAAAACAGGTAACTATAGACCAGCCAGCTTGACATCTGTCATGGGGAAGGTGTTAGAATTGATCATTAAAGAGGCTACGTAGCTGGGCACCTAGAAAAACTCAAGGTAATCAGGAATAGTAAGCATGGTTTTGTGAAAGGGAAATCATGTTTAACCAATCTATTGGAGTTCTTTGAAGGAGTAACATGTGCTGTGGATAAAGAGGAGCCCGTTGACTTACTGTACTTGAATTTCCAGAAGGCATTTGACAAGGTGCCACATAAAAGGTTATTGCGCAAAGTAGGAGCTCGTGGTATAGTGCGTAACATATTAGCATGGATAGAAGATTGGCTGGCTGGCAGAAAACAGAGTATGCATAAATGGGTCCTTGTTTGTTTGGCAGGATGTGATGAGTGGAGTCCCGCAGCGGTCTGTGCTGGGGCCTCACCTTTTACAATTTATATCAATGACTTAGATGAGGGGAGCGATGGCATGATAGCTAAATTTGCAGATGACACAAAGATAGGTAGGAAAGTATGTTTTGAAGAGGACATAAGGAGGTTGCAGACTGATATAGGAAGGTTGAGTGAGTGGGCAAAAATCTGGCAGATGAAGTATAATGTGGGAAAATGTGAAGTTGTTCACTTTGGCAGGAAGAATAAAAAAGCAGAGTGTTACTTAAACAGAGAACGACTGCAGAACTTCGAGGTGCAGAGGGATCTAGGTGTTCTAGTGCATGAGTCACAAAAAGTTAGTATGCAGGTACAGCAAGTAATAAAGAAGGCATATGGAATGCGATCTTTATTACGAGAGGAATTGAAAATAAAAGTCAGGATGTTATGCTTCAGTTATACAGGGCATTGATGAGACCACATCTCGAATACTGTGTGCAGTTTTGGTCTCCTTGTTTAAGCAAGGATGTAAATGCATTGCAGTCGGTTCAGAGGAGGTTTACTAGATTGATACCAGGAATGAGCGGGTTGTCTTATGAGGAAAGGTTGGACAGACTGGGCTTATTTCAACTGGAGTTTAGAAGAGTGAGGGGAGACTTGATTGAAGTATATAAGATCCTGAATGGTCTTGACAAGGTGTTTCCTCTTGTGGGTGAGTCCAGAACTAGGGGGCACTGTTTTAAAATTAGGACTCACCCATTTAGGACAGAGATGAGGAGAATTTTTTTCTCTCAGAGGGTTGTATGACTTTGGAACTCTCTGCCTCAGAAGGTGGTGGAGGCGGGGGGTCACTGAATATTTTTAAGGCGGAGGTAGATAGATTCTTGTTAGGCAAGGGAATCAAAGGTTATCGGGGGTAGATGGGAGTGTGAAATTTGAGACACAAACAGATCAGCCATGATCTTATTGAATGGCAGAGCAGGCTCGAGGGGCCGAATGGCCTACTTCTAATCCGAATTCGTATGTTCGTATAAAGGGGAACCAGTAGATGTAGTGTATTTGGATTGCCAAAAGGCATTCAATAAGGTGCCACATAAAAGGTTACTACACAAGATAAGAGTTGGGGGGTAATATATTAGCATCAATAGAGGATTGGCTAACTAACAGGAAAAAGAGAGTCTGGATAAATGGGTCATTTTCAGATTGGAAAACATTAACTAGTGGGGTGCCACAGGGATCAGTGCTGTGGCGTCAACTATTTACAATCTATATTAATGACTTGATGAAAGGACAGTGTATTGTAGCCAAATTTGCTAACAATAAAAAGATACGTGGGAAAGCAAGTTGTGAGGAGGACACAGAGAGTCTGCAAAAGGATATAGATAGGTTAAGTGAGTGGGCAAAAATTTGGCAGATAGAGTATAATGTGGGAAAATGTGAAGTTATCCACATTGGTAGGAAAAATAGAAAAGTAAAATACGATTTAAATGAAGACAGACTGCAGCATACTGCGATACCGAGCGATGTGGGTGTCCTCGTACATGAATCACAAAAAGTTTGCATGCAGGTACAGCAAGTAATTGGTGTGGTGCCGAGAACTGCTCACAGTATTTCAGGTGTGGTCTAATAAGTGCTTTGTATAGCTAAAGCACGGCTTCTACCCCTTGCATTCTAATCTTGTAGGTATAAAAGTCAGCATTCCATTAGCCTTTTTGATTGTTTCCTGTACCTGTTCATGAAATTTTCATGATCTATTTACCTGGACTGCCAAGTATCTTTGGACCTCGAGGGTTTCTCGCTTTTCACCATTTAGAAAGTATCCTGTTCTATCCTTTTCAGGTCCAAAGTGGATGACTTCGTATTTGTCTACATTGAAATCCATTTACAACATTTTTGCCAATTCACTTAATCTATCAATATCTGTTTGCAATTTTATGCTTCTATCTACACTTCTCACAATACCGCTAGCTTCTGTGCCATCAGCAAATCTGGATATGTGGTTTACTATAGCATCATCTAAGTACTGGACTGTTGGGGATGTTCCTTGGAAATCAGGAGAAATTGAGGTTTGGTAAAGGGGGGAGGGTCTGGTCAGAGATTGGAAATGGTGAGGGAGCTGGGGAAATATTGGGGTTGGTTGCGGTGGGGGAAGGGGGGTGTGGGGGCGATGCTCGGCCGATCGCTGGGACAATCTGGAGATTGGGAGTTCAGGGGAGGTCTGCCAATCACAGCAAGGGAAGGCCACTATTGGCAGAAAGGAGGCCAAAGGCTTGCTTGAGGGACGATGGAAAGCACTGCTGCCACTTCTGGCCCACAAGGTGTGCTCTAAAGAGCAAGAACCTGCTGCAGCCAGCTGCTCCCAGTGGCTGCCCTCAAACCCTGAGAAACCTGGCCAGCAGTTTAAATTTAAATCAAGCTTCCAACACACTGTGGGAACTTGCTTTAAATATGGTAATGAAATGTCCTGCCTCTACCAGACAGGGCAGACTGATGCCCAAGCTATCCACTGCCGTTTGTTGGGGTTGCGTTGTCTGATTTTTCATTTTTAAATCCTCAACCCTTTCCCGCCCATCATGGGGGTGTTAATAGCAGCTCCAATTAATTACTATGAAGTGGAGCCATTGTTATGTAGTAAGCACAGCAGCCATTTTGCTCACATGATCCTACAAACAGAAATGACTATTTAATATGTTTTTGGGGTTAGATGAGGGAGAAATATTGGCCAAAAAGTGTTCTTTTCAGATAATTCTGAGGTATTGTTATTGCTAAACAGGAACTGCCAGTTGGGCAGATATGACCTGAAGGACAGCAGCAGATGCAACAAGATAGTTTACATGAAAATAGTTCCCTTTCAAAAGTACAATCTTCATTTTTAAATAGTAAATGTGTAATACTGATGGTTAATTTATTAAATTATTTAATTTTTCACGGGAAAATTTTGGAATCCTAAGGATAAATATTGTGATACTTCTAGATAATTCTATTAAACTGTTTATTCAACTTTTAAAAAGCAGTTCAAAATATGTAGGACGTTTACATTAAGAACTTTCCATTTTACTAAGTTTTGACATCACATAATTTATCAGTATCTTTAATATTCATGATATTAATATTATTCCGCAACCTATGTTCATGTAATTTATGATCCCGAATTAGACTATTACACTAAAGCTCATATTTATTAAGAGTTTTTGAAAAAAATTCAGTCTGGAGACATGTCCATTCCATCACATATTGAAACTAAAAATATTGGAAACAAATTCCCTGGCTTGCTTTGCTACAATTTTTAAATTTATTTTTAAATAAGTTTTATGAGCAGAAACACATAAGTTAAAATATGAAAATCTAATCAGTATTGCCCTTGGAGTCAGCATAATATTAAGAATGACTTTCATTAGTTACATTTTAATATGGAGTGTGGAGTGCAGAGGACTTGGAAAAAGTATTATATTTAATTGGGGAAAATTGAAGTTCTATTTCCTAATGAACAAAAAATAAAATATTCATTAAATTTGGCAAGTCAAAGGGACTTAAAATTAATGACTTATTCCTAGATGACTTGAAAGAAAAGTTGGCGTGAAGTATAAAGTAATGGGTGGAAACTTTGTCCATTCATCAGAGCAAGTACTTGTAGTCCATACAGGAGAAAGTATGTGGATTCTACTTCGTGGCAGGAAATGTTGGACTATATTTATGAGCAGAAAATAATAAGAAAGAATTAACTTGAAGTTTTATAAACTGCCTTTCACATTTCAGGATACCCTTAAACACTTCAGCAAGTAAATCTGTTTTTAAAGAGTAGTCACAGGAAGCTATGGCTCAGTTGTCGCACACTCATCTCTGAGTCATACTTGTTAGTTCAGGTCCCTCTCCAGATATTTAATCATAAAATCTATGCTGAGACTTGAGAGAGTGCTGCACTGTTGGAGGTGTCATCTTTTGACTGAGATGTTCAAATAAGACTTCACCAGCCCTCACAGGTTGGATATAAAAGATGCCATAGCAATATTTCAAATAAGAGCAGGGACAATATTTATCTCTCAATCAACATCATTAAAAAACATTATCTGGACGTTATCTCATTGTTGTTTATGGGAGCTTGTTGTGTACCAATTGGCTGCCTATATTACACACAGTGGGTTGTATTTTATGAGTCCTGTGGTGTCTTCGACGGTGGAACCAGAAGTTGGCGTCAATTCCGTTTCCGCCCTTTTTGCTGGTTCCCACATGTTCATATATTTAAATTTAAGTGTCGGCAGCGGGCACGGGAGACACATGCAATCATGAGGCGGGGATGGATTTTCATCCTCAGCTGCTGGGACGTGTCCGTGTCATGACCACCAGATTGTGACCCAGATTCTAATCATCAAGGCTTAAGGATGAAGTGTTAAATTTACTGTTGCAGCCAAATGTGAACACATGAGGAATGTGTGTTAAAGTGTTGACTTCATGATGTAACAATGCTTAACGTGTCTCGGTTTGTTTTGCCACTGCAGGTACCTGCACTCGACCAGCTGCATGCCGCGAGGAACAGGCTGCCTCCTCTGGGGAAGATGAAGCCAATGCCCCAGAGGCGGCATCATCACCTGCCTCTTCTTCCACCTCCGCCGGTGCAGATATATCCACATGGTCCACATGAGATTTAAGATTAGAATCTGGGTCACAATCTGGTGGTCATGACACAGACATGTCCCAGCAACTGAGGAAGCATGTGCCAGCTGACAATTGGAGCACTGCTGTGGACCAGGCCCCTGCTTGGCCTCATGTTCATGATGATCCTCTGTTTGAAGCTACAAGATGTCTGCTGGAAGTGCAGAGAAATCATGGGGAAAATAAGTTGGCAAAGCCTGAGGTCATGCGTGGCTTTGCACGTGCCATGGAGGAGTCCATGCAAGCCATGACATCTGCTATGTCCCAGGCATATGAGCGTATGGCTTCCTTAGTTGAGAGTTTGGCGAGCTCAGTGGTGAGTCTGGTTGAGCACTCAGCCTGTATGCGCGCTGACCTGCACTCCATCGCTGTAGCCATGGGCTTCCTGCAGCAGTGGCTAAGTGAGAGGGAACGAGGAACCAGGACCTCCCTCTGGGTGACCCTTCCTCTCAGGGAGACAGACAGGTGCCATTGTGCATCCAGATGGAGAAGGAGCACATGCCAGCTGCCCCAGGGCCTTCCTGTCAAGACAGCCCAGGGGAAGCGGCATTTCATCTTCCCCCATCACATTGACCGCCTTACCCGTAGGAGGTGAGCCTATTGGGGATACTTAAGCACCAGTGCTGGACACCCCAAGTAGGATGGAACCCTCAAGGCCTCATTCCTCCAGAGGATGCTCGCCATGGTCATCCAGGGAAACGGGGCAGTGCACTGAGCAGACTGCCTCCACCTCAGCTGCTAATGTCAGGGTTGCACCTAGACGTAGTGGCAGAAAGTGAAAAGATAAGGAATTATGAACACGAATGTGGCACGGTGGTTATGATAGTGTCAAGACAACATAGAATACTGTGAAATACATTTATTTGATTTATTCTGTCATACATTCACAGTGGTCATTTAAAGTTAGTGGTCTGAAGACGATAATGATTATTGTCGCCTTATGGATGGCACGCATTTATGCTTTCAAAGGATTTTAAAGACCATTGTGTTGCTCTAGTTGATGCTTGTGCCTTCAGTCTTCAATGACAGCTGCTTGCTTCATAAAGGTGTTTGCATTATTCCATAGTGACATGCCTTCCAATGCAAGTTCTGTAGCCCCTCTCTTACAAGCCCTGTATAGTAGCTGCTGTAGCTCCATCGCAATGTGGATCGGTCTTGATGTGCCAGTTTAATCAGAGTGATTTAACTGTGCACCACCTTATGTTCCAGGGAAATGCCTGGATGCCAGACACTATTACCATTGAGACAGAGATCGTTTACAACGAAGTTCATAGCAACAGGGCGCTAAGGTCATCGCCACCGCTGGTGTTATTGTTACTGTTACTCAAGGCATGCTTCAACATTACAGCATTGAAGCAGGTCGCAGGGGTTTTTGAACATTCTTTTTTTTATTCTTTCATGGGATGTGGGCGCCACTGGCAAAGCCAGCATTTGTTGCCCAACCCTAATTTCCCCTGACAACTGCTTGCTAGGCCATTTCAGAGGGCAGTTAAGAGTCAACCACATTGCTGTGGATTTGGAGTCACATCTAGGCCAGACCGGTTAAGAACGGCAGATTGCCTTCTCTAAAGGACATTAGTGAACCAGATGGGCTTTTATGACAATTGATGATCGTTTCATAGCACTGTTACTGAGACTAGCTTTCAACTCCAGATTTTTAAAATTAATTAATTGAAGTAATTAATTGCATTTAAATTCCCCCACCAGCTGCCATGGTGGGATTTGAACCCGTGTCCCCAAGGCATTAGCTTGGACTTCTGGATTACTAGTTCAGTGACATTACCACTATGCCACCATTTCTCCCCACAACTGTGAAGTTGACTTTTCAAATATTTGAGCTTTAATTAGGCAAGTGCATCACTCTTTATTGGAACGTCCAAAGATAATGTTCTCTCTGATCAGACATTGCACTTTAAGGAAATAAGCAATGGCGCCCAAGGCCGCTGACCTTGCTGCCTGGCCATTCTCATCTACTGGGAAATAAATGAAATCATTGGTATGACAGACTAAGGCATTGGTCACCTGTTTAATGCACCTATGAGTAGCAGCCTGTGAGATGCCACATATGTCGGCCGTTGAGCCATGGAAAGCACCAGTGAAGAATTTGAGTGATACAGTAATCTTGAGGGCAACTGGCATGGGAATCTCACCAGAGTCACATGGTTACAGGTTATGCTGATTGTTAATGCAAATTTCAGTGACCAACCCATGTGACATCCTCAAGCATCTCAGGAATGGAATCTCTGAATTCTGAAGGAAGTTTCTCCTTGTCCTGAGGATACACTGACATGCCAGCACCGGTCTTCTATAATGCCTTCCTTTTATGGCCTCATTCTGAGCTGCCTGCCCCTCTTGCACTGCCTGCTGCTGGCGTCATAGCATCAGCCATTGAGCTGCAAGAGCCCTCCTCAGCTGCATCCTCTGCTTTTCTTTCCATGGCAGGAGAATAATTGGGTGTATGAGACCCATGTCTTTGCAGCTTTGCAACTTTTAAACAAGACCAGTGTTAAAATTCACCCGCGCTTTGCCATGGAGCTGTACCATTGAAATAATGAGCAGATAGCTTGTAGGTGAGTCACGCTGCACACTGGTTTCCTCCCAATCGATTTGAAATCCTCGAGTGGCCACGTGGCTTACAGTATCATTTTGCAAGATGGTGCATATGTCAATCGAAGTGAGTTTCCCCACCTTCCAACCTCTTCCTGCCACCTTCCAGCCTGCACCCATCATCCTTGATCCACCCAACGACACATTACACCTTCCCTCTGTGAGCCTTGAACCTCCCCCTATTACCTTGGACCACATAACTATAAATATATACATGCTATCCCTCCTCTCTGTTCCTCTTCCCTTGACCATCGACATGCCTACTCGAACCCTTTGATCCTCCTAAAATCGAACTAGAAATCATTGCCAAGTCCCGTTCCCCTCCTTATGATCATATTGAACATCCAACCCTTAGTCTTGACCTTTCCCCTTACTGAATCCAACTGCCCCCTGTGACTGTGACCGTACCCTCCGCCAGCTAGTATACTGAGTTCGTCCCACAGCACCCCGACGTGGACAGCACTCACCTCTCCCTTTAGGCTTGTCATGACCATCACTCTATTCTTTGCAAAACAGTCCCCTTCACCCCCAGTCAACTGCATCATCAAAAACACCTTGTACACACCCTGGATGCAACAACATTCCCTTCCCTACTCCTCCAGCCACCCGAGACTCCACCCTGTGTTCTCTCCCTACCATGCCTTCTCGCCATCCCCTGAGAAGAATCACCTTTGCTGGTCCCGAGCCTGGAGCCAAACATCCATTTCAATGTTGACCTTCCTTGTGCTGTAGTGTTTAAGAAATGAAACCACTGACATCAGACACAATTGCACAAAGCCGACTGGTAAACACCACCTTTAAACAAATGTGAACCGGATGCCACAAGATTCCTGTTCGCCGCGAATTTAATCTGGCAGGTAGAACTTAATTTGAAATAATTGTAGGGTAATGAGTATTCGTGCTGTGCAAATGTATGGAAAGCTGCAACCCACCACCGTACGGCGTGAACCCTGGACCGCCGCAAACAAGCTGCTGACTAAATTACAAAATAAAAGCCAAAACCCACCATTGGGAAACTGAAATATAAACTCACACCTAATTAGATCACCCTGCCCGCCACCAAAACCACTCCTGCAGGCCCCATAAAATCCCCCCAACTGACTACAGCTCAAAAAAGCACCTAATTGGCCATAAAGCACTTTGGGATGTCCAGCGCTAGTGAAATACGTTATATTAATGCAACTTTCTTTTGTAGGCAAATGCAAAAGCCAATTTCTTTGCAGAAAGATCCCACAAACACAAAAAGAGATAAATGAGCAGCAAAATTTTGCCAGGATATGCCTTACTGTTCTTCTGCCCACCAGAACAGGAATATTTAATAGTTTAATATCTCATCCAAAAGATGTCAGCTCTCACAATCCAGCATCCCAGGCCCCATTACATGAATATGTACCTATAACCCATACAGTAGTGGTGAATATTTACATTCCATGCAGGAGCAGCAAGTTTAGTCCCTACTGCATATCGCAGGTGTATTGCTGTTGAAGCAATTTACCACTATGAGCAGTGCACAGTAAAACCAATCTGTGATTCATTGACTACTGATCATCAAGCAAATTTAAAATACTAACATATTTTCATTCATCATTATGCATCTTATTATAGCCAGATGTCTACATGTATAGTCCACCTCCTGTAACACGTGAAGTTCTAGTGGTTCTTTTAGATATTTTAATCCCTGATATCTTTGTTTCTGCGACCATGAAATTCCAATTTAACTCAGAACAGTTTATCACAGACATTCCCAGTACTACATAAAAAATGAATATCACACAGGTAGAGGGTGCTGTGAAGCAGTCTGTACAATAGCAAGTACAGGGGTACAAAGAATTCATTGAACTTCCCAAAATAGCTGGCCCACTTATTACATTTTAAGTGCTGCCAATGTAATTAATTTCAATGGTAATGAGAAATGGTTGACACTATTTGTCCAATTTAGACGGCTGCCTGTGATAGCATGTAAGTGATGGGGGCTGTCCTTAAATTACATGCAAGGACATTAACCATCTACATTCCATGCGCACGCAGAAAACACCTACATCACATACAGGAGCAACAAGTAATTTTGGTGATGATCTTTGGCAGGGCTATCAGGTGCTAACGATCTGCCAAGGTGCCCAAGCCTAGGTCTTAAGCTGAAATACCAGTTTAGCCTGTGTTGGTGCAAAACGCTATCCTGGTCAAGTTGAAGCCAGTGCTAGGAACAGCCACCCGAAGGATTATTAAACAGCTGATTGCCACTTAAAATTGCTGCTCACGCTCATTAAAGAGGCTGCATGGCAATTTGGTACCTACTGCTTCAACTAATGCCCTCTTCTAACAGTGACCAGATGTTTGGGAGTAAACATGGCATTGATGTCAATTTCAATGCTCACCTTTCACTGCTCATTGCTGCTCAAAGAATGACGAGGGCCTCTGAAACACATCGGGAAACTTTCTGGAACATTTTGTCAAGACTTAACCAATACTTGAGCAACATTTATTCTGGTACTTCTCTGAGGGCTTCGCCTAAAAGGAGTAAGTGCTATGCTACTCCTTATAGCAGTCACCAGGATAAACCAAGTGTTTCGTCATTGGCATCTCGGGAGGGGTCCCACTTGGCCTGGATGAGGAATGGAAGGAGGACATGAGGCCAGGCAGGGTGTCACTAGTTGCTGCAGGAGGGAGGAACAGGAGGGTGAGGAGGGCGAGGAAGTGTCCTTCATTCCGACAGGTACAGACATCCCTCCTCCTCTGGACCAGCTCCACAAGGACATTTGGTGCCAATTCTGAGAACTTATGTGCCCTCTCCCTTGGTCCTTGAGCCAACCTGCAACATGCCACTGTGTACCAGCCAAAGCATTCCACATCATCAGTGGAAGTAGGTACAAGCATCACAGAATCACAGAATGGTTACACAGAAGGAGGCCATTTGGTCGTGTCCATGCTGGCTCTCCAAGAGCAACTCACCTAGTTCCACTCCCCTGCCTTTTCTCCAGAACCCTGTAAATTTTTCCGCTTCAGCTAATTACCCAATTCTCTTTTAAAGGCCTCGATTGAATCTGCCTCCACAACACTCTCAGGCAAAACATTCCAGAAGCCCATATATACTGCTGCATGAAAATTGTCACAACAGCACTTGAGTGCAAAACCTCCAGGTTTCTGGTTTAGCACCTCCAGGCAAGTTCAAATTATGGTGACGAGCAATTAGGACCAAAATTGCTAAATTCAGATGTTCAAACAGGCGCGTCTTAATAGCACACAACCCATTTAGCACCTGTTTCACCTTTTGGTCAAATTGCTAGAGCCCCTTCAGGAAAGCAAATACATAAAGCAATGCAGGAGCAGCAAGCAATTACATCCTATGCAGGGGCAGCAAGTAACTGCATTCCGTGCAGGAGCAGCAAGTCATTGTATTCTGGAGGATAAGGACCTGAAAGGGTTAATGATGGAGACATTGAGAGCAACCCCTCCCACTCTAGTGATGATGATGTAATGGTCACATGGTAATGGGCTTTGGAAGAAGAGAGTAGCAGCACAAAGGATGCCAACCAGAGAGGCTTGTGGAGAGTGTAAATAGAGATATGTAAATAATAAGAGTTATTAGTTGACTTTATCCAGACTCTGAGACTTTATCAACAATGGCCTGGCAATGCTACAACTACAACAACAACACACAACATGGTGACACCAGTTAAAACAACCAGAAAGTACTGAAAACATCGTACCTCGTGAAGTAGCGCCAGGAGAACAGCAGATCTCAATGGGAGACTGCAAAGAGCTCCAGAGCAGCTCTGTAGCTGAAGAAGACATGGACAATTGGTGAGTCAGCTGTGCAGGCATTCAGACTGCACCACAGAAGCGTAGTGGTCTGCAATGAAACATCCAGGTCCAGCGATCGGGTTCCGAGTCACAGTGCCAGGCGACGG
Source organism: Heterodontus francisci (assembly GCF_036365525.1). Lineage (NCBI taxonomy): Eukaryota > Metazoa > Chordata > Chondrichthyes > Heterodontiformes > Heterodontidae > Heterodontus > Heterodontus francisci. The sequence goes on from NC_090389.1 coordinate 49,814,640, forward strand.
CCCAGGATCAGGTGAGAGTATTTTAAAAGGGGACATTGTGCACTGGGTTAGAATAACAGGGAGGGTGGTCAATCTGTAGCAAAAAGGCGACTTGGGAGTAGGACGGAGTCGGCAGCCATTACTCAACCAGACCACTGAAAGAAAGCACGGGAAACCCCCAGAAAGAGCACCTCCATTAAAGTCAAAGTGATTTAAAAAGAAAGGGGAACACCCTAAAAAGCCTAACAAAGACTAGGAAAACAAAATGGATTCGAAATTTAGAATGCTTGAAAACTTCCACGATCAGGAAGGACCCACTCAGGTACAAAATTAGTCCTTATGGAGAAAAAGATTCCTACGATTTAAGATAGCTTCCCAGCTGCATAGTAAATCAGAAGCAGAACAAGTAAGTACCCTTTTGTACTCTATGGGTGCAATTGCAGATGATGTGATTGTGAGGCAAGGAATAAACGAGGCTTCTGATAAATTTCAGGATGCACTACAAGCCTTCGACAAATATTTCAATTTAAGCGGTAACAAAATTCTGGAATGAGCAAAATTTAACAAGTGAGTCCTGAAAATAGGTGAATCTGTAAATTCTTTTATAAATGATCTGTACAGATTGCCTGAGGGATGTGACTATGGCGAATTGAAGGTGGAACTGATAAGGGACCGAACAGTTGTGGGAATAGCTGATGAGCCTTTATCAGATCTCTTACAGTCGAAAGATGACCTTACACTAGAGAAGGCAATTCAGATCATATGACAGATAGAATTCCGAAGACAAAATAGAGCCATTCTGTGGGCTGAAGAGAAGCCTTGGGTTAGAAGAAATCCAATGACTTCACAGTGCTTGAAGCCAAACATGGAGAGGCAATCTATTGATAAGAAGACACACACAGGTGAGAAAGTACACGAGACCAGGAAACCGTGCCAGCACTGTGCAGCCAGGAAGTCCCACAGATGGGAGCAGTATCCAGTTAGTAAAGCGGAATGTTTCAACTGTAAAAAGGCAGGCCATTATGGAAAAATGTGCCAGAGCAAGGCCTCTTCTCTCAAAATCGCAAATCAAAAGACCTTCACACATGAGCAGTCAGTAGAGGAACATGACCAAAGAGTTGGAGCAGTTTTACAATGAATTCAAGAAGCAGGGCTAACACTGAACGAGAAGTGTGAATTCTCAAAGATATCAGTTAGTTTCTTGGGACACATAGGAAGCAGTAAGGGTATAATGGCAGACCCACAGAAGACACAAGCCATTACAGAATCCCCTACTCCTACCTCCGTTCTACAGCTCCAAAGATTCCTTGGAATGGTGAATCATTTAGCCAAATTTCAACCTTATTTAGCGCAGGTAACAGAACCGCTAAGACAACTTCTCAAAAAAGATCAAGTGTGGTGTTGGAGAACAAGCATCACAGAAGATTAAAGAAATGCTCACATTGTCAGACATCTTGGAACATTATAACCCTACATTACCAACAACCATAGCTGCAGATGCCTCCTCTATGGGGTTAGGGGCAGTGCTTTTCCAGGAGCAATCTGATGGTTCTCGAAGATCAATATACGAAGCATCAAGAGCTTTGTCTGGGGCAGAGACAAGATATGCGGTAATTGAAAAGGAAGCCCTTGTTGTCACATGGGCATGTGAGAAATTTTCTGATTGCATTGTTGGATTGAGAGTCTTCATCCAGACAGACATAAACCTTTGGTATTTTTGTTGGAAGAAGAGGAGATTGCAAAAATGCCTCCAAGAATCCAAAGACTTTGTTTAAGATTGACGAAGTATACATTTGAAGAGACCATATATGTTGTTACGACCAAGGCGGGAGTAATGCACTGTTAATTCAGTCCCACTACTCCACAGGTCATAGCATATTCGTAAAGTTTCCCACCTACTGGAAAATAGCCAAATTAAACATGTTATTTGTCCCCCAGAATAAAGCATACCAAACCAGGTTTCTTTAAACAACAACAAAATTAACTATGTATTAATAAACTAAGTCTTAAACAATAATGAGATAACTCTATATGTGAAAGAATTCTTTTCAAACTTCTTATTCTTCCTAACCCTCAGACATACATTCAAAAAAATCATTTAAGAGGAAGGGCAAGAGGGGAGCCTGTGACCCCCTCGTCACCTCACCGTAACAATATTGTTGCCTCTCATATCTGTGCCCATCTTTCCCACAACTCCATGCCTGAACTGCTCCAATCAGCTTTCCACCCCTGCCTTAGTACAGAAACGATCCTTATCAAAGTCACAAATTTCCTCCGACAGAAAGATTTGCATTTATATAGCACCTTTCTCAACCTCAGGAAGTTCCAAAGTGCTTTACAGCCAATGATGTATCTAAATTTAAGCTTATCCAAAACTCTGCTGCCCTTATCCTAACTCGCACGAAGTACTGTTCACCCATCACCCTTGTACTTACTGATCTACATTGGCGCCCGATCAGGCATTTCCAAGATTTTTAAATTCTCATTCTTGTTTTCGAATGCCTCCATGTCCCCATCCCACCATATCTCTATAATGTTGTCCAGCCCTACAAGCCTCCAAGATTTTTGCACTTCTCCAATTCTAGCTTCTTGTGCATCACTGATTTTCTTCGCACCATCATTGGTGATAGTGTCTTCAGCTGTCAGGGCCCTAAGATCTGGAAGTCCCTTCTTAAACCTATCCACCTCTCATTTAAAATGCTCCTTCAAACCATCATGTTGGTCAGCTGTCCTAATATCTTTAATTAGTCGGTATCAAATTTGGTCTGATAATTGACCCTGTGAAGTGCCTTGGGTTGGTTAACAACATGCAAGTTGTTATATCGTGCAAGCTGTTGTTGTTTCATGGAATGTATTTACTTGCTGCTCCTGCATGGAATGCAGTTACTTGCCGCTTCCACATTTTTTTTCATTTGTTCTTGGGACATGAATGTCACTGGCAAGGCCAGCATTTATTGCCCATCCCTAATTGCCCTGGAGAAGGTGATTGTGAGCAATGTTGGTACACCCACAGTGCTTCTTTTTGTAGCAATTGGATACACTGAGTGGCTTGCCACACCATTTCAGAGGGCAGTTAAGAGTCAGATGTAGGCCAGACCAGGTAAGGATGGCAGCTTTCCTCCCCTGAAAGGCATTAGTGAACCAGATGGGTTTTAGAACAATACAGTAGTTTCATGGTCATTATTAATGAAGAGAATTTTATTCCAGATTTATCAATTGAATTTAAATTCCCCCAGCTGTCCTGGTGGGATTTGAAATCATATGTGCACAGTATTGGTCCAGGCCTCTGGATTACAACTCCAGTAACATTACCACTATGCTCCCATCCCCAGTGCTTCTATCTGGAATGAGTTTCTTGCTGCTCCTGCGTGGAATGCTGTTGCTTGCTGTTCGTGCATGGAATGTAGATACTGTGTTGCAGTATTACTTTAAGGGGCATATCTGAAACATCTGTCCATCACCAGACAGGATGGGATGTACAGATCCATGTGATTTCTAGGCAGTTGTTGAAAGCAGCTACAGAGACAAGATGTCTATCCTACCTTCCCAATATTGCTGTATATACGTTAGCGTCAAGAAAGAGGAAATGCAATATGGCGGCAGCTGGTGGTAGTTGAAGATACTTCAAGTTTCTGCAGATCCTGCAAAGCTGAACTTATCCACTTGCTACAAAAGCTCCGATGTGAAGGTTTGGAATCTCATCAGGTATGTTTGTGGTCCTTGCAGTAGCATCGAAGTCTGTGTAAGTGACTCTGCAATATTGTTGCTTCAAACACACAGCTCGTCTGCATCGTTGGGTCATCGCACCTCATGTCGACTGGCAGGTATCGAGTATCGATTCTATATGTTTACTTTAAGGGAATATGAATTTGAATCAAGCTGCAATAATTGTTTGCATTGGAAACAATCCGTCAAAATCTGACTCAAACAGGTGTGTGCAGGGCAGAGCCCCTTCCGGTGGGAGCACCTTTTTCACTGACAGATCACTGGATCGGGAGCATGGGGTGGAGGGGTGTGATTGATCGATTTTGACATGGTCAGGCAGAAGCATCCATGCACGGCAGTCTCCAAGCATTTGAGAAGGTCAGAAGACCTCCATCGCCACTTTTTTTCTCTTGAAGGTCTCAGGTGAGCGACAAAAATAAAAACCTTCAGCTCCATTTCTGGTCACTTCATAGCCAAACAGGACAGCTAAAAGGAAAAAGAAAACTTTTTTTCCCAGCACCGTTACTGACTGGGAGAACCTTTTTTGTGGGGAGGGGCCTAAATAAAGCACACAAATTCAGAGTTGGTGCCATGCTCACAAAGCCTTTCTCTACCGCTCCACCAGGTTGTAGTAGCCTATGGAACTCAGGCAGTGACTTTTTTAAAAACAGCCAGGATTTGTTTTTTAGTTGCTGCAGTGCTTTATTTTTCCAAAGCAGCAGAGGGCACTGGAAGCGCCACTGCAAGAAACCCAAGTCACAAAAAGACAAGCCATAGTTGGATGCACGACAAGTACGCATAACAACAGTCAGAGGGAACAGTCCAAATATAAAGGCAAAAAGTACACAAGTTGATCAGCCAGACAGAAAGGTTGGAAGGTGAGCAAGACCAAGACATTGACACACAAAGTGAGCAGGCATTTCATGCTGTCAGCCTCACAGAGTGTATTGACACCATGGGTCCTTTGGAAGCCTTTGCGATCATTCAGATTATTTGCCCACAGAAAACCTGGCAAATAAACACTCTGGACCAAGATTGACACAGGTGCGTGCACCATTATTCTACCACTCCCTATCCTGAAGAGCATCCACAGCAATGGCAAACTATGGCTCAACTGACCACTGCCAAACTCATGGTGCACAATGGTTCAGCGATTTCATCTTTGGGATCCATAACACTCAAGTGTAGATATAACAACTCACCCTGGTCACCCCACATTTTTCACATCGTGGATACCACAGGCCCATCAATTGCAGGCCAACCAGCGTGTAAAGACCTCACTTTGGTGAAAATCCACAGCATCAACATGAATGCTAAGCCTCCAGACCGGAAGAACAGCCTCTGTGGTTGACTTAACCTCACTCTACCCGGACAGGTTCGACAAGATTGGCAGTTTTAAAGGCGATGGGGTTTTGCACATACGCAATGACACCATCCCTTCGATCAGCCCTCCATGCAAGTGCAGCATCCATGTTCAAACCAAACTAAAGATTGAACTAGATAAGATGGAGAGAGACAGCATCATACAAAAGGTACAGCAGCACACCTATTGGTGTAGTTCCATCACATATGTGGTAAAGAATTTTTTTTATTCATTCATGGGATGTGGGCGTCGCTGGCCAGGCCAGATTTCATTGCCCATCCCTAATTGCCCTTGAGAAAGTGGTGTTGAGCTGCCTTCCTGGGGAGGTATGCCCACCGTGCTGTTAGGAAGGGAGTTCCAGGATTTTGACCCAGCGACAGTGAATGAACGGAGATATAGTTCCAAGTCAGGATGGTGTGTGAGGGGAACTTGCAGGTGGTGATGTTCCCATGCATCTGCTGCCCTTGTTCTTCTAGGTGGTAGAGGTTGCAAGTTTGGAAGGTGCTGTCTAAGTAGCCTTGCTGCATTGCTGCAGTGCATCCTGTAGATGGTACATACTGCTGCCACTGTGCCACCCTCAGGATGGTGGAGGGAGTGAATGTTTGTGGATGGGGTGCCAATCAAGCAGGCTATTTTGTCCTGGATGGTGTTGAGCTTCTTGAGTGTTGTTGGAGCTGCACCCATCACACTCCTGACTTGTGCCTTGTAGATGGTGGACAGGCTTTGGAGAGTCAGGAGATGAGTTACTCGCTGCAGGATTCCTAGCCTCTGACCTGCTCTTGTAGCCACGGTATTTATATGGCTGCTCCTGTTCAGTTTCTGGTCAATGGTAACCCCCAGGATGTTGATAGTGGGGGATTCAGCGATCGTAATGCCATTGAATGTCAAGGGGAGATGGTTAGATACTCTTTTGTTGGAGATGGTCATTTCCTGGCACGTGTGTGGCACGAATGTTACTTGCCACTTATCAGCCCAAGCCTGGATGTTGTCCAGGTCTTGCTGCATTTCTACATGGACTGCTTCAGTACCTGAGGAGTCGCGAATGGTGCTGAACATTGTGCAATCATCAGCGAACATCCCCACTTCTGACCTTATGATTGAAGAAAGGTCATTGATGAAGCAGCTGAAGATGGTTGGGCCTAGGACACTACCCTGAGGAACTCCTGCAGTGATGTCCTGGAGCCGAGATGATTGACCTGCAACAACCACAACCATCTTCCTTTGCGCTAGGTACGATACCAGCCAGCGGAGAGTTTTTCCCCTGATTCCCATTGACTCCAGTTTTGCTAGGGCTCCTTGATGCCATACTTGGTCAAATGCTGCCCTGATGTCAAGGGCAGTCACTCTCACCTCATCTCTTGAGTTCAGCTCTTTTGTCTATGTTTAAACCAAGGCTATGATGAGTTCAGGAGCTGAGTGGCCCTGGCAGAACCCAAACTGAGCATCAGTGAGCAGGTTATTGCTAAGCAAGTGCTGCTTGATCGCACGGTCAATGACATCTTCCATCACTTTACTGATGATCGAGAGTTGACTGATGGGCGGTAATTGGCCATGTTGGACTTGTCCTGCTTTTTGTGTACAGGACATACCTGGACAATTTTCCACATTCTAGTGTTGTAGCTGTACTGGAACAGCTTGGCTCGGGCACAGCAAGTTCTGGAGCACAGTACTTCAGTACTATTGCCGGAATGTTGTCAGGGCTCATAGCCTTTGCAGTATACAGTGCCTTCAGTCATTTCTTGATATCACGCGGAGTGAATCGAATTGGCCGAAGTCTGGCATCTATGATGCTGGGGACTTCAGGAGGAGGCTGATATGGATCATCCGCTCAGCACTTCTGGCTGAAGATTGTCACAAATGTTTCAGCCTTATCTTTTGCACTGATGTGCTGGGCTCCCCCATCATTGAGGATGGGGATATTTGTGGAGCCACCTCCTCCAGTTAGTTGTTTGATTGTTCACCACAATTCATGACTGGATGTGGCAGGACTGCAGAGCTTAGATCTGATCTGTTGGTTGTGTGATCATTTAGCTCTATCTATTGCATGCTGCTTACGCTGTTTGGCATGCAAATAGTCCTGGGTCGTAGCTTCACCAGGTTGACACCTCATTTTGAGGTATGCCTGGTGCTGCTCCTGGCATGCCCTCCTGCACTCTTCATTGAACCAGGGTTGGTATCCCAGCTTGATGGTAATGGTAGAGTGCAAGATAGGCCGAGGAAACTGTTAACAATATCAGCTTATTTGGAGGCCAGGAAGGGAAGTCAGGTGGTTAGCAGTTTTAAGGGAATAGGGTCGAGGGAGCAGGAGTTGGGTCTCATGGACAAGATATGCTCATCGAGGAAATGACGGGAGACAGGAGAAAAACTGGAGAAAGATGCAATTTCAGGGTTAGAGGATGGAGCAATCTTAGGGAAAGTTTGGCCTGGTGAGCTACAGGGGCAGTTGAAAAGATGGTGATCTTGTAATTATGAGCAATTTTGGCAGAGGAGAGCAGCACCTAACAGTGCTTTATGTGGTCCAGTCAGATCTGGCAATGAATGGCTAAACCAGTTGTCTGTCATAAATGTTCAAGTGTGTGTCTCTTGGACTTAATGGAGCGGAGACAAGAGCCATACAGCCGGAATAGCCAGGGTGAGAGAAAGAGATAAAAACAAGAAATGCTGGAATCACTCAGCAGGTTTGGCAGCATCTGTGGAAAGAGAAGCAGAGTTAACGTTTCGGGTCAGTGACCCTTCTTCGGAAGTTCCGAAGAAGGGTCACTGACCCGAAACGTTAACTCTGCTTCTCTTTCCACAGATGCTGCCAGACCTGCTGAGTGATTCCAGCATTTCTTGTTTTTGTTTCAGATTTCCAGCATCCACAGTATTTTGCTTTTATGAGAGAGAGAGATTACTGGTTTTAATGAGGAGATGGTTATTAAAGGTGAAGGTGAGGGTGTGGTTAAACAGATTGGTAGCTGCAGAAATGTTGTGGCTGTTAGGAGGCCAATGGCTGGATGATTGGAAATTTGGAAGTGCCATTGTTAGTGACTTCAGGTAGAGTTATATTCTTGTCCAACTATTTTTAACTGTCATGGACAGAATTTTATTTTACATGGCAGCACACTTCTGGGAAAAATACACTGTGGGGAAAAGATAGCAGAACTTTACTTCGTTTTGTACTTGGTTAGAAATAAAAGTTCTGAGAAGTGAATTTCTCTGAAATAATCACATTTGTCAATGATAGCATGCCTTTTTGTTACACTAAAGCAAAGCTGGTTAAAAACTTTTACTGTTATAGGCAGATTCTTTTCAGTTGAAATGTTAACCTTCTTAAAGTAAATGGGTTACTGCCTTTCCTAACATAATAGCTGGAGTCATTTCAAATAAACTTGCTAAGTATCTGAATGCTGTACCTCACAGCATAATTTTAGGGGCTTTGAGAATAATGGATACTTAGGACTGATTGCAAGTTTCAAGCTTATAATTGTCATCTGAACATGGAAAATGGAATAAGCAGTGGTTTAAATATCAGTAGGAGAACATTTGTGAACATTTAAGGGACAGTGATCGTTGTATCATAAGCTTTAAGTTGGTTATGGAAAAGGACAAAGTCCAATCAAGAGTAAGAATAATTAACTGGGGGAAAGCCAACTTCAATGAATTAAGAATGGATCTGCGCCAAATAAATTAGAATCACAGGTTGGCAGGAAAAACAGTAGCTGAACAATGGGCTACCTTCAAAAAAGAGATAGTTCGGACACAGTCAATAAACATACTAATTAGGAGTAGGCGTAGGCCACTCGGCCCGTTGAGCCTGCTCCACCGTTCAATAAGTTCATGGCTGAACTGATCACTCCACATTCCCGCCTACCCCTGATAAACTTTCACCCCCATGCTTATCAAGAATCTATACACCTCTGCCTTAAAAATATTCAAAGACTCTGCTTCTACCGCCTTTTGAGGAACAGAGTTCCAAAGACTCATGACCCTCCTGAGAGAAAAAAATTCTCCTCATCTCTGTCTTAAATGTGACCCCTTATTTTTAAATAGTGACCCCTAGTTCTAGATTCTCCCAAAAGAGGAAACATCCTTTTCATATCCACCCTGTCAAGACCTCTCAGGATCTTATATGTTTCGATCAAGTCATCTCTTACTCTTCTAAATTCCAGTGGATACAAGCCTAGCCTGTCCAACCTTTCATCATAAGACAACCCACCCATTCCAGGTATTAGTCTAGTAAATCTTCTCTGAACTGCCTCCAACGCATTTACATCCTTCTTTAAATAAAGAAACCAATACTGTACACAATACTCTCGAGGCTGAATTTTAACAGCTCACCGTCATTCTCGGCGTTCTTCAAAAAGTGTGCAGTGCACGCGCAAGACATGCACGGTGGCTCATTTACATGGAGGGGGCAGACCGCCCACCCCCGTGACATAGAAGAGGCGGGCACTTCATTCCCGGAAATGGCGTCCGGCGCCACCCTGCATGCATCAACGCCATTCTTAAAGGGCTTCAAGCCCTTCAGTTTAATTTAAAGTTTTAAAGGTTCTGTTGTTCCAAAAATTGAAAGAAAATTTTAATGTCACTTTGAATGCCCACTCCCACCCCCCCCCACTGAATAATTCATATATAATTTCCCCTATCCCACCAGAACAAACTTTTATTCTGATGCTGTGCTTTTCCCCGCGAACTTTATTACCTTTAACCCTCAACCCCTTCCCACCATCCTGTCAGCTAATAGTAGGAGGTTTCCCTGATCCCTCCCCTCCCACCCTGAAAATTTCAGTCCTCCCCCTCCCCAAAAGTGTCACGCTTTGGATCTCCAAACGGAGATTCGAAGGCATGGGAGTTTTGGCCACTAGCTGAAATATCAGCGTGGAATAGCCGTTGGGACAAGGTAGGTGTTTATGCATGCATTAACATTTATTTAAATATTTAAATCAAGGCTCCGCCACCAAGCACGGGGTGGGGTGGGGCCGCCTTGAGGCCTCGCTGCTATTGGCAAACTGGACAGAGCCTTCCCGGCGTCGAGGCCTGTAGTGGGCCTCTCCCGGAGGTATTTTCTGGGTCCCCCCCGCCACGAACCCCGACGTTGGTGGGCTGGTAAAATTCAGCCGCAGGTATGGTCTCACCAATGCCTTGTGTAACTGAAGCATTACCTCCTAACTTTTGTATTCAATTCCCCTCACAATAAATGATAACATTCTATTATCTTTCCTAATTACTTGCTGTACCTGCATACTAACCTTTTGTGATTCATGCACTAGGACACCCAGATCCCTCTGCATCTCAGAGTTCTGCAATCTCTCCCATTTAGGTAATATGTTTCTTTTTTATTCTTCCTCCCAAATTGGACAATTTCACATTTTCCAACATTATACTCCATTTGCCAGATCTTTGCCCACTCACTTAACCTATTTATATTCCTTTGTAGCCTCCTTATGTCCACTTCACAACATACCTATCTTTGTGTCATCAGCAAATATAGCAAACAATCCTTCGGTCCCTTCACCCAAGTCATTTAGATACTTTATAAAAAGTTGAGGCCTCAGCACTGATTCCTGTGGCACACCACTCGTTACATCTTGTCAACTAGATTATGACCCATTTATGCCTACTTTCTGTTTCCTGTTAGCTAGCCAATCTTCTATCCAGACCAATATGTTACCTCCTACACTATGAGCTTTTATTTTTGCAATAACCTTTGATGTGGCAACTTATCAAATGCCTTCTGGAAATTTAAGTACAATACATCCACCGGTTCCTCTTTATCCACAACACATGTTACTTCCTCAAAGAACTCCAATAAATTTCACAAATTCATGTTGACTCTGCCTGATTATCTTGAACTTTTCGAAATGCCCTGCTACAACATCTTTAATAATAGCTTCTAACATCTTCCCTGAGACAGATGTTAAGATAACTGGCCTGTAGTTTCCTGCTTTCTGTCTCCCTCCCTTTTTGAATTAAAGGAGTTACATTTGCTATTTTCCAACCTAATGGAAAATGGAATCTTCCCCGAATCTAGGGAATTTTGGAAAATTAAAACCAGCGCATCAATATCTCACTAGCCACTTCTTTTAACACCCTAGGATGAAGTCAGTCCGCAGCTGAATTTGTTCAGTACCACTTCCCTGTTGATTGTAATTTTCTTGATTTCCTCCCTCCCTTCCATTTCCTGACTTACAGCTAATTCTGGGATGTTACTTGTAGTGAAAACTGATGCAAAATACCTGCTCAATTCATCTGCCATCTCCTTATTATCGATTATTAATTCCCCAGACTCACATTCTATGGGACCAACGCTCACTTTGTTAAGTTTTTTCTTTTTTAAATATCTGTAGATACTCTTACTGTCTTTATATTTCAAGATAGCTTTCTCTCATACTCTAATTTTTTCCTCCTTATTAATCTTTTAGTCATTCTTTACTGTTTTTTATATTCTGTCCAATCTTCTGACTTGCCCCCCCATCTTTGCGTAATTATATGCTTTTTCTTTAAGTTTGATACTATCTTTAACTTTTTTAGTTAACCACAATGGTGGGTTCTCCCCTTGGAATTTTTCTTTCTTGTATCTATTCTGCGTATTCTGAAATATCCCCTTAAATGTCTGCTACTGCATCTCTATTAACTATGCCTCAACCTAACTTGCCAATTCACTTTTGCTCGCTCTGCTTTCATGCCCTCATAATTGCCCTCCTGTCAAGGTATATTCCCTCGAAGCAGAATGGTAAGGCAAACAAATCCAGAACTCCCTGGATGACAAAAGAGATAGAGATGAAGTTGAAGAAGAAAAAGTGTGCTTATGATCAATGTCAGGTAGATAATACAATGGAGAACCAGGCTGAATATAGACTGTTCAGAGGGGAACTTAAAAGGCAAATAAGAGAAGCAAATGGAGAGTCTGAAAAGAGACTGGCAACTAACATAAAAGGGGATCCCAAAGGCTTCTATAAGCATGTAAATTGTAAAAGAGTGGTAAAAGGTGGAGTAGGGCTGTTTAGGGACTAAAGGGGAATTTATACATGGAGGCAGGAGGAAAAGCTGAGGTATTAAATGAATACTTTGCATCTGTCTTTACCAAGGAAGAAGGTGCTATCCAGGCCACAGTGAAAGAGAAGGTAATTAATACACTAGAAGGATTTAAAATTGATAAGGAGGACTGTCATGCAGCCCCTACCTGCCAAGAATGAGGCACATTAATTTCGCCACATGGACATTAAATTTTTAATTGTTGCTGGGAAGAGAAGGCCTATGACAAGGGGTTGCAGGCCCCTGGCTGGAAGGACATTTTTGCATATTAACAGACAGTGTTGGAACAAAGGTGCTATCCCCTGCTCCCAATAGACAGAACTGACCTGGTCAAACCAGTCGCTCACGTGACCACCCTGTTGGCCAACTTGGGGAGTTTTAAATTGTAGAGACAGTTTTTGAACTGGCAGAAAGCTCTTTGCTCCGGGATTGAAAAGACCTCCTTTCCTCCTGTCTGCTCCCATCTTTTTCTCATGGAACTGAAACCCACTGAAGACACATGAACCCTGAGATAGAAAAGTCTCTACAGTGAACAAGGTTTAGGAAAAATACTGGGCCCCAACGAAAGGCAAGATCAATCTACAAAAGGACTCGACAATGAGCTCAAAGAACTGTAACAAACTCTTCAGATATTGCCTCAAACCTTTTCACTTTACTTTTCTTCTCTTTTCTGTATCTATTTGCATGTGCGTATCGCATATGCATGCTAGCGTGGGCGTGTCGTGTATCTGTAGGCGTCAACCGAATTAGAATTTAAGTTTAAGTTTAATAAAATGTCACTTTTCTTCTTTAAACCTAAGAAAGACTGTTTGTGCTCATTTCTTTGCCTTATAATTGGAAAGCAGTGAACAAGGATTTACCAACGGGGCGCTCAAAACCCAGTGTGTTTAAAATCAAACTCTGTTACAATAAGACCAGGTGAAGGCTGAGAGTGACCCCTATACATTTTCTCACCTGGTCATAACAAGGGCGTATTAGATAGGCTGTCGATACTTAAAGTTGATAAGACACCAGGGCCAAATGAGATATATCCAAGGATAATGAGGGAAGTGACAGTGGAAATTGCAGAGCACTACCATAATTTTCCAGTCTTCCTTAGACTCAGGGGTGGTGCCAGAGGTCTGCAGAATTGCAAATGTTACACCCTTGTTCAAAAAATAATGTAAAGGTAAGCCCAGCAATTACACGCCACTCAGTTTAAATTCAGTGGTGGGGAAACTTCTGGAAAACAATAATTCAGGACAAAATTAATAGTCACTTGGACAAATGCGGGTTAATTAAGGAAAGCCAGCATAAATTCGTTAAGGGAAAATCATATTTAACTGACTTACTGGAGTTTTTTGAAGAGGTAACAGAGAGGGTTGATGAGGGTAATGCTGTTGATGTGGTGTACATGGACTTCCAAAAGGCATTTGATAGAGTGCCGCATAACAGACTTGAGAGCAAAATTATAGCTCATGGAATAAAAGGGACAGTAGCAACATGGATACGAAATTGGCTGAGTGACAGGAAACAGAGAGTAGTGGTTAATGGATGTTCTTCAGGCTGGAGCAAGGTTTATAGTAGCGTTCCCCAGGGATCAGTGTTGGGAGCCTTGCTTTTCCTGATATATATTAATGACCTAGACCTTGGTGAACAGGGCACAATTTCAAAATTTGCAGATGATACGAAACTTGGAACAATTGTGAAATGTGAGGAGGATAGTGTAGAAGTTCAAAAGGACATAGACAAGTTGGTGGAATGTGCAGATAAGTGGCAGATGATGTTCAATGCGAAGAAATGTGAAGTGATTCATTTTGGTAGGAAGAACATGGAGAGACAATATAACATAAAGGTTACAATTCTAAAGGGGATGCAAGAGCAGAGGGACCTGGGAGTATATGTGCATAAATCATCGAAGGTGGCAGGACAGGTTGAGACAGCAGTTAATAAAGCATACAGTATCCTAGGCTTTATTAATAGAGGCATAGAGTACAACGGCAAGGAGGTTATATTTATTTTGTATAAGACACTAGTTCAGCCTCAGCTGGAGTATTGTGTCTAGTCTGGGCACCGAACTTTAGGAAAGATGTGAAGGCATTGGAGAGCGTACAGAAAAGCTTCACAAGAATGGTTCCAGGGATGAGGTACTTCAGGACTTCAGGTATGAAGATAGATTGGAGAAGTTGGGACTGTTTTTCTTGGAGAAGAGAAGGCTGACGGGAGATTTGATAGAGGTATTCAAAATCATCAGGAGTCTGGACAGAGTGGATAGGAAAAAAATGTTCCCACTCATGAAAGGATTGAGACGAGAGGGCACAGATTTAAAATGACGGACAAAAGAAGCAAAAGTGGCATAAGGAAAAACTTCTTCACGCAGTGAGTGGTTAGGATCTGGAATGCACTGCCTGAGAGTGTGGTGGAGGCAGGTTCAATCGAGGCATTCAAAAGGAAATTAGACTGTTATCTGAAAAGGAAGAATGTGTAAGGATTACAGGAAGAAGGCAGGGGAATGGTATTTGGTGAATTGCTCATTCGGAGAGCTGGTGCAGACATGATGGGTTGAAAGGCCTCCTTCCGCGCTGTAACAATTCTGTGATTCTGTGATTCAGACACCAGTGATTTTAGGCCTCCTGCGATTTTGATTTAGTGTGGTGTTGTTAGGTGGCACATGGGAAAAGTCTCCAGACTGTCCTTTGGGTGATTGAAGGTGGGTGACACAAGAAGATTCCGAGAGCACCAAAGGGAGAGAAAAATAAATGGAAAAATGTCAGCATGGTATATAACATTCCAAATGTATCCTTCTAGTTTATGCAGAGATAAACATAGTTTAATGTAACCAAAGATCCAGAAAGTTAGGAAGTGGGCAGCTGAATTTGCTGTATTAGTTGAGAAATGAGCAGTATGTCTGCTATTCAGTCTTTGACCTAGATCATATATTTTGAATAACTTTCCTTCAGAATTCTGTAAATGTACGAGAATGACATCTACTGAATAGAAAACTTACAGTCATCTATATTTTATTGCAATGGCACCATGTATACATCTCTAATTTTAAATGATCACTTAGATAGTGATTTGAATAACTGTCCTTCCCACAAGTTCTACTTTTACATGCCTTGGTATATGTGCAACACAGAACATCAATGCCAAAAGGTCTGTCAATAGTTAATCCCTGAATTAATGCAGAAAAGATGATTGAATGTCATGTGCCTGAGCTTGTTGTTTGTTAACATACCTAGCCAGGTTGTTGTCACATGAGCAGCAACGTAGCTACATTAATTTAATGACATACTTTGTAATTAAATGCATAGTTTTGAAGATTGCCTGCAAATGTTTTGACCTACCCCTTGCTGTTTTTCAGAACCTTAGAAATGACTGCAAATTTTTTACTGTATGAATTGAGGTCTCTAAATCTATCTAGCAAATCAGAATTTTCAATTATATCTTCCTTGCTTTGAGAAATCCTCTTTTCAAGGATACATAGGCCATTAATATCACAGCTATAAACATATCTTTCCCAGGGACAAACAACTCTTCCTATGTATCTCATCCATTGAAATTATAGCCCAATGGACAGGCCTTAAATCTGAAAAATCAATCAAAAGATATAAGTCCTTCCACAGGTCAAACGTATCCACTTTTGTAAATATAAAATAAGTTTATTTTAATTAATGATCCTTGATTTTTTTTTTAAAAGCATCAGCTTACCAAAGTGAAAACCCATTTTTTCTTGGAGAATGGATAATGGCTACCTATAGTGAATATTCGGAGCTTTGTTGGTACAGTAAAGGCTAAATCCTAAACCATCATATTTTCATTGAATGAATCCATCATATATTTTGTATTAACTTTATTAAGAATCATGATAGTGTTTTAATGCTTATTGTGTAAGAATAATAAAGTGATATTGACTTCAAGAACTCTCAGCTATTTTTTTCTCCATATATAGCCAATGTTGTAGTAAACAACAAGAAAAAATCTTCAGCGTGGCCATAAAAGGAACATAGAGGACAGGATAAGTCCATTGCAGCAAATTTCACAGAATCTTCTATTCGGCATACCGCTAGACTTTTTTTCACTGTTTATTCAGTTCCTCCTTGAATTTGCAGACGTCATCAATACTTCCCTGGCAGCTTATTCCACATTTGCACCACCCTAAGTTGTAAACTAAAACTTTAAACTGTCTGTTCACTTTTCTGTGCTTCAGTCTGTGCCCCCACATGAGAAATAATGTTAGCCTGTATTCCAGACACAGCAACAAGATTTCAAAGTAACATGGTATAAATAGTCAAAAAGAAGTTTGACAGCGAACAAAAATGTATATAAAGCTGTTTGGTTAAAACCAACTCTCAGATCCTTAAAGGCAAAAGCTAAGCTTTGATAATCAGGAGGGAAAAAATTAATGAGCTCAGCCTCTGCATTATAAACATCTTAGACAGTTTCCAGAATATTGTTGTTTCCACTGTATTTTAAACTGAGTCATTTCAGCTATATTAAAAACAGAAATAATTAAGACATTAAAAAAATTAAATCTTTTTCACTGGTAGCTTGTTAAACTTGTTTATGCAAAGCATTACAGATATTTTAGCTTTGAGCCAGTTGGGAGATATGGCAGTGGTCTGAATCTAATGGGACATAACATATTTTTGATAGATCATGAGATCATTTATTTCAGTTTAGCAACTAATTAAAATGTTCAATTACTTGGAATTGAGGCACAATTGAGTCAAGATTCAGGAAGAAAGGCTTCTGAACTAGAATCTGGGGCCTAGTCATTAACAAGATTCCAAAGTACAGTGCATATATTGGACACTTCTCTCATAACTCTGTCTTCCAAGTAAGCAAGATTACAGCCGCAATGGAAGCTTGTAAAATCTGATTAATGCTGCTTTGCATGCTGCATCTTGGGTCTGAATACATACATCTCCTCCTTTGTTACTGAACTTTGTTCAAAGTGAGGTGAGGTTCTTCAAGAGTTATTATTTAAACATATATCGATCAAAAATCTTAGTGTTCTTCACTGGGCTATCAATCTCTTTAATTCAAAAAATGAGGCGTTTGGCAAGTGTTATGAAGCAATTTTATCCTAAAGTCTTAGTTGGCTGCCTGGAGCAATCAGATCTGAAAGTGAAGTGGAATCTGTCCATTAACTATTAATTTTTAACTATTATATGAAGAATAAAATGGTCCATTGCGTACTTGGAAGGAGACAGGGAGAAACTATTCCTTATATCTCCAAATTAAGAAGTCTTTCAAAGGGAAGAATATAAACAGAATAAAACTTAAATGAATGAAAATCTTTAAAACCCCTTACTCTTGATAAGGACCAAGGAAATGCAATCCAAAACATTGTTGTATACAGGAAAATAGTTAAGTGTTCCATCCCTTTGCAAGCATTGGAAAGTACCATTGTGGAAACAATTAAAATTACCAAACATTAAACTTAATAATGATCAAATAAGAATGCTAGATAATATAACCCTGAAAAGATTGACACACTAATCAACTATAAGGCACAGGTCAAATATAGCTTGCTAAAATAGGAAGCGATGCAAACTCTCCACCCCAGTTTGTGAATATATAGTCAGAAACATATTCCAATCCATATTTTGATGGTTTATGGCACTAGATGATGGTCCATTACTTGTTAAAACTACCCTGGTTATTGCCCACCTGAGAGGAATCTCTCAGACTACTTTTAATAGGTCTTCATATAAAAGGTCAAATTTAAATTAAAACCCTGCAGCACATTATTGTCTCTGTAAAAGCTTTGCTTATGGTTTGCTGATCTCATTTTAAAAAATTCTTCAATCATCTATATTCTCTAGCCTTTATGAAACAGCATGCCATTTTCCCAAAGTGTTTTTATCTTTCTTCTGAAAATGGAGGAATCTGGCTGTGTCTTTGATAATGTTAAGAAGTATCAGGATCTGTGTGCAGCTAAACAAATCAGTAAAATCTGTATTCGGAAGATTGTTTTTCACCCTTTTTTCAGTAATTTCTCTGATCCAGCAAGACCATCAAAGTCATCACATGAGTACATTCACTTGGCTGTCCAGAATGGAAAATCTCTGTAAAACTGTTATCTCTGTTCTGCCTCTAACAGATCAATGTACTGCAGTTGTAAAACCACTTGAGGAAAGGCCAAAAATCTAACCTGAACTGAATTGATTTTATTTGAGGGACTTAATTATTGGTATTCAGAGAGATTTGGGGGTCCTTGTACATGAACCACAGAAAGTTAATATTCAGGTACAGGCAGCAATTAAGAAGGCAAGTGGTATGTTAGCCTTTATTGCAAGGGAGTTGGAATATAATAAGTAAGTCTTGCTGCAATTATATAGGGTGTTGATGAAACCACACCTGGAGTTCTATGTACAGTTTTGGTCTCCTTACCTAAGGAAGGATATACTTACCTCAGAAAGGGTGCAACAAAGGTTCTCTAGATTGGTTCTTGGGGTGAGAGAGCTGTCCTATGTGGAGAGATCAAGCAGAATGGGCTTATATTCTCGAGAGTTTAGAAGAGAGGTGATCCCATTGAAACGTATAAAATTCTTAGAGGGCTTGATACACTAGATGCTGGGAGTCTGTTTCCTCTGGCTGGAGAGTGTAGAACTAGGAGGTTTCGTCTCAGAATAAGGCATCAGCCACTTAGGACTGAAATGAGGAGGAATTTCTTCACATAGTGGGTTGTGAATCTTTAGAATTCTGTACCCCAGAAAGCTGCAGGTGCTAAGTTGATCAGTATATTCAAATTTAGATCAATAGATTTTTGATCACTAAGCGAATCAAGAAGTAGGAGGATAGGATGCAAAAGTGGAATTGATGTTCAGTCATATTCTTATTGAATGGCAGAGCAGGCTCAATGAGTTGTATGGTCTACTCCTGCTCCTATTTCTTATGTTCTAATTGCCAAGCATTCCTTTTCACTCTGTCTTATGTGGATCAGCATCAGTTTTAGCACCGTCTTCTTTGGTGAGACTGTTTTGATCATGGTATTTTTGTGGGGACGAGAGGAGCACTTAGCTGGCTACTTATTTGGAAATGAGAGGGAATCTAAAAATAGAGGCAAGTGCAAAAATGTAATTACGGAGCTGCTCTTTCCACGTCTTAAACCGCATTTCAATTTAAGAATGAGCTAGTAACTTCCTATTGTAAAGAAAATTATTTTTGAATTTTCCAGATTTTTTAAAGAAATATTTTTGGAGCCAAACATCAGCTAAGCTGATCTTGCATTGATTCCCATTTGATCATCTATCAGTTGATGAGGAAATCCATTTCAGAGACACCCTGAAAATTACTTACTTGATAAAGTGCATGTGAACATGTTGTAGTTTAAGGAAGCCTGTTACTACTGATAAGCACTTTTGGATGCTGGTGTCAAGCCAAATTGGAAAGAAGTGTTCTGGTACACTGACTGTAAACAGTCTTTGAAGATTATGTATTAAATGCATGAGGTGTCTGGCTATTGGCCAGTCTCCTAGTCACATTGTCTGAATAATAATTGAAAATTTGCTCTTGTGGATAATTTGTTTAAGAACTTTAGTTTTAGTGTGTGTCAGAGAGCTCACCATCTTGGGAACACAGTTATGAATAATATAACCCTCAGTTCTTCCTTCTAGACAGCTTTAAATGGAAAAGACTTTTTAACCTGAAAGTCAATACATTTTTGGTTAGAGTGCCTTGATTGCTCCAAGTAACTTATAGTTCTGAACAATGGAATAGCTTCACAATTATAAAGGGAACAACTAGAAAACAGTGACTGCGAACAGCAAGTTTGAAGAATTTTTCATGATGTTGTTACTAGAATGACTGCAACACAGGAAAAGAACTAAAGTGCAAATTTAGAATAACCTTTATATCTAGCTAGACTGGGGAAGCTGATGTCCCATTTTTTCCCAATATGGATGGCAACCAATTCGCTATATTGATACTAAAGAATGAAAATAAAAAACATTAAAATGTTCAAGAGACTTTACCAGGATGTGGTCATGTGACTATGTGCCAGTCTTACTCTGCTACTGTAATACCAAGAGGCAATAGATAGCTCTGCATTGTATATACTTGTTAGCTGTTAATAAACCTGCTTGACATCGTCAATCAACTGAACTCCACGAATCTCATTTATGTTGCATCAGACAATATAAAAAGCTTCTTGGTGACAGCAGTGGTGAGAAGACAGAATCCAAGATTGAAGACCACAGGAAAACAACTTTAAAAACTACCTACAGCTAAAAGAGCGAAAGTTAAAAGAAACACTAGCCCAAACAGTGTAAAGAAGAAAAAAACTCACCTCCAGCTATACAGGACAGAACTGAATGACAGGCTGCAAATCAATCACTGTGGGTGAGTGGGTGAATCAATCTGCCGTCGGTACAGGAACCCCAGTTAAAAAAAAAAGCTTTGTGGTCCTTGCAGAGTTGATTTTTTTAAAAGGCTCAGTAAAAAAAAAGGGAAAACTCAATCCTATCTCAGGCTGATCAATTATTTTCAAAGGCTTCCTGACTCTGATCAGGTCTGCGCCATTACAGGAAGTGCCCAATGGTGAAAAGTGCGGGAATCTTCCATTCACGCAGCTCACAGCTAGAGCTATTAAAAAAACCATTAAATCACTCAGCCAGAGTTTTAGAAAAACTCATAAAACCTCTCAAGTGTAAAGAATTACCTATTGATCTGCTGTATAAACAAACCCGAACCAAAAAAAACACTTGAACTGCCTGCTTAACAGCTGTATAAACAAACAGTGCTGGAAGCTAGATAAACAGACAAGCACTGCAAAACACTTGCTTCTGTCAATCAAAGCAGCTAGTCTAGAGAACAGACTTTTTTTTAAAGGGAAAGCAGTACAGGATCACAGAACAGGTCTTAAAGCAAGGTTTAAAGCAAAAGAACAGCAAGAATATGGATACCAATTTTCCCAACATGAACTGGAAAGCCTTCGATATCCTATCCAAGTTCAAACAGTTCCAACAGAGAATGCAATTCTGCTTTACAGATCAAATGATGGTAGAACCAGAAAATCAGGCTGTAAAAATAATGATAGCAATTGGAAATGAGGGATTGCACAGAATCAATAGCTCTGGATTATCTGAAAGGACTAGCATGATCCCACAAAGATATGGAAAGTGCTGAATAATCAGCTCTGATTGAGAGTGAATTTTAGAATTCACTGCCTGGAATTGATGTCCAACAGGCAACAGCCACAGGAATCAATAGACCAGTTCATCAGCAGATGACATGATATGGGCAATGAATGCAACTTTTCAGAAGCTGAGCTGTCAGGTCGAACAATGGAGTTGGTGATTGTATCGACACCCATTGATGCATTTCAGAAAGACCTCTTAGGGAAAAAGAAAGGTCACAAGATCAGAAAGATGCACTTCTGGAATATGGCAGGAAGTACAAAGCCATTGCAGCTGGAAAACAGCACCTACAAGCACTAGGTACAGCCAACAGTATCGGCACCATAACTAGGTCAAAAAGAGCAAGCAAGCTGTGTGGTAAAGGTGGTTGGTTCCACTCACGACGAAGCTGTCCTGCATTTCGACACCCGTGCAAGGTGTGCGGTGCAAAAGGACATTGGGCCTGCCAAAGCAGGAATTCTGGCTCCAAAGATGAAACAGAAAACAGGGCAACACAGAGACCTGCGTAAACTCAAGCCGATACACGAGGTCCACAGCAAAGCAGACCTGAGACAAGACTCAGAGAGAAGTAGTTCTCAGACAGAAGGTGAACATGCATTCCATATTGTGAACCTGACACATCACGTTGATGAAGTCCAACAACTGGAAGCTTTTGCCACTATTTACATCATGTGCCCAAAGAAAGCTGGCAAACATACATTCAAGGTCAAGATTGACACAGGCGCTACTGCAAATATCTTACCAGACCAAATATGCAAAGGTATGTACTGGAGTCGTTGGAGATCAATGATACAACCGACAACTGCCAAGTTATCTGCATACAATGGGTCACCTATCCCCTGCAATGGCACATTAATAATGCAATGCAGCTATGGCAAGTTGGCATGGAAACCACAAACATTCTACCTAGTAGACATGAACGGACCAGCAGTGGCAGGACTACCAGCATGTAAGGACCTCAACATCATAACTATCCACGAGAGCATTGCCAAGGGGAAATCTCCAAGGACCGGAACCTGCTCATTGACTCTGACCAGCATCAAACAATGCAGACTGGAGACCCAACAACAGCACACCAAGCTCTGCCTTCACTTCTGCTTTCTAGAGACCCACCAGCACCACAACGAGCCAGAACAGACAGGTATCTCCATGAGGCCAAGTACTTTTTCCCCAACAAGTCCTCGACCTTGAACCCCAAGCTTTCAGACATGGAGGATGAGGAGAGGTGAAAGTCACACAATGTCCTGAAGAGGCAGAGGAGAAATGAGTTGAAGCATTGTCTGTTGGCTCTTTGAGATGAGGTGCCGGAATTTTCCAAGAATGACAAAGCCTCAAAAGTGATCATCTTGAGAAAAGCAACAGAGTATGTTAGCAGACTGAAGGCAGAGCAACAAAAATTGAATGCAGAAAGGGAGAATCTTCAGAAAAAATTAGGCACAAACTTCCCGAGTAAGAGTTGTCAAACCACCGAGAAGATATATGGACTTTTGAGCCTCTATATTTGTAAAGTTCACCATCTTTATCTGTGTGTAAATAATTTTGACGCTATCTAATGTTATCTGTTTTTACTTTTAGCATACAAGACTTATCTTTGGAAAGAAGGGGGATGTTGTGTGATTGCCTTTAACAGTAATGTACCTTTAAGATCTTAGTATGTTAATGAGCTAAGTACCAGGACGTGGTCATGTAACTACATGCCAGTCTCACTCTGCTACTGTAACACCAAGAAGCAAGACCTGCAAATAGATAGCTCTGCATTGTATATATTGTGAGCTGTTAATAAACCTGTTTGAGATCTTCAAACAACTGAACTCCATAAATCTCATTTATGTTGCATCAGACAACATAAAAAGTTTCTCATTATACACATAGCTGAACACAACATCAAACAGTATGAGGGACCCCACCACCACCACCACCACCCCCAACAACATTATTTAAAGGGATCATGAACTACTTATGGGTTAGTTACTGGATTACTTGTTCTGGATGCAATTGCACATGTTTTTGGAGCTTCCTACGCTTGCTTAAAGTTTGAACAGTCTACAGAGCGTGCTCTGGCTAGTTCGAAAGTACTTTTTTGGGCATTTAAAATCTTATACTGAAACACGTAGCTTCCAAACATGGGTGGCCTGGAAAGGCTTCCTCCAGGAACAACGAGAATGAAGAGAGCCATACAGAGCAGGACAATGTTCTCGAAGAATGAGGAGGAGGTGAAGATCTTCAGGGAGCAATTCTCTTACCTCAGCAAGGACGAATGCATGAGATATTTTTGCTTCAGAAAAGAAGTCATGACCAAAATAGAACCATAGAACCATAGAAAAGTTATGCACAGAAAGAAGCTATTCAGCCCATCGTGTCTGCGCCGTCTGATAAAACTAGCCGCCCAATCTAATCCCAATTTACAGCACCTGGTCTGTAGCCTTGCAGGTTACAGCACTTCAGGTGTGTGTCCAGGTACCTTTTAAAAGAGTTGAGGGTTTCTGCCTCCACCACCGATCCTGGCAGTGAATTCCAGACACCCATCACCCTCTGGGAGAAAAAGTTTTTCCTCATGTCCTCTCTAATTCTTCTACCAATCACCTTAAATCTGTGCCCTCTGGTAATTGACCTCTCCGCTAGGGGAAACAGTTCCTTCCTGTCTACTCTATTTAGGCCCCTCATAATTTTGTACACCTCAATTAAGCCACCCCTCAGCCTCCTCTGTTCTAAGGAAAACAACCCTAGCCGATCCAATCTTTCCTCATAGCTGCAATTTTCAAGCTTGGCAACATTCTTGTAAATCTCCACTGTACTCTTTCCAGAACAATTATGTCCTTCCTGTAATGCGGTGACCAGAACTGTACACAATACTCCAGCTGTGGCCTAACCAGCATTTTATACAGTTCCAGCATTACATCCCTGCTTTTGTATTCTATACCTCAGCCAATAAAGGAAAGCATTCCATAAACCTTCTTCACCACTTTATCCACCTGTCCTGTCACCTTCAGTGACCTGTGGACATGTACTCCAAGGTCCCTCACTTCTTCTACACCTCTCAATATCCTCCCGTTTATCGTGCATTCCCATGCTTTGTTTGCCCTCCCCAAATGCATTACCTCATACTTCCCTGGATTGAATTCCATTTGCCACTTTTCCGCCCACTCAACCAAACCATTGATATCATTCTGGAGCTTAAAGCTATCCTCTTCACTATCAACTACACAGCCAATTTTTGTGTCATCTGCAAATTTCCCAATCATGCCTCACACATTTAAGTGCAAATCATTAATATATATCACAAATAGCAAGGGACCCAACACTGAGCCCTGTGGAACACCACTGGAAACCATTTTCCATTCGCAGAAACATTCGTCGACCACTAACCTTTGTTCCTGTCACTGAGCCAATTTTGGATCCAACTTGCCACACTCCCCTGTATCCCAGAGGTTTCATTTTACTGACCAGTCTGCCATGTGGGACCTTGTCAAATGCCTTACTAAAATCCATGTAGACCACATCCACTGCATTACCCTCATCAATCCTCCTTGTTACTTCCTCAAAAAATTCAATCAGGTTAGTAAGACATGACATTCCCTTAACAAATCCATGCTGACTATCCCTGATTAATCCGTGCCTTTCTAAGTGGCAGTTTATCCTGTCTCTCAGAATTCATTCTAATAATTTACTTACCACCAAGGTCAGACAGACCAGCCTATAATTATTTGGCCTATCCCTTGAACCCTTTTTAAACAATGGTACAACGTTCGCAGACCTCCCATCCTCTGGTACCTCGCCTGGATCTAGTGAGGATTTGAAGATGATCCTCAGGGCATCCGTTATTTCCTCCCTGGCTTCCTTTAACAGCCTGGGATACAATCAATCTGGCCCTGGCAAATTATCTACTTTTAAGGATCTCAGACCCTCTAGTACTTCCTCTCTCATTATGCTTATCATATCTAATATTTCACACTCTTTCTCTTTAACTACAATGTCTGCATCATCCCTCTCCTTTGTGAAGACAGAGCCAAAAAACTCATTAAGAATCCACGCACAAGTTCCCTTGTACATCTCTGATAGGCTCTACCCTATCTAGCTAAAAAGCTCAGTTATCCTCTTGCTCTTAATGTACAAATGAAACATCTTTGGGTTTTTCTTGCTTTTACCTGCCAATAATTTTTTGTATCCTCTCTTTGTTTTCCTAGTTTCCTTTTTTACTTCTGCCCTGCACTTTCTATACTCCTCTAGGCTTTCTACAGTATTAAGTTTTTTGTGACCGTCGTAAGCTTTCTTTTTCTGTTTAATCTTACCCTGTATCCTTCTAGATAACAAGGGGGCTCTAGATATGGCAGTACCACCCTTTATCTTTGTGGGGACACGTCTACACTGTGCCAATCTGCCAACTGCTGTGGCTACAACTGCAATCTCAACTATTCCCATTGGTGGAAGGGTCGAGAACCAGAATGCACTGATTTAAGGTGGCTGGCAAACGAAACAATAGTGACATGAGGAAAAACCTTTTTAAGCAGTGAGTGGTTAGGACCTTGTAATGCATAAGTGAGAGTATGGTGGAGACAAATTCCATTGGGGCTTTCAAAAGGGAACTGGATAAGTACCTAAAGAGAAAAAAAATTGCAGGGCTACAGGGAAAGGGCAGGGCCCTTACAGAGAGCTGGCACAGACATGATGGGCTAAATAGCCTCTTGTGTTGTAACCTTTCTATGATTCTATGCAAGGCAAGGATGGCATTGCCTGCATCTGTCAAGGTGATCATGTCTCTTAAATTTTATGCATGTGGCTTCTTCCAGGCTGCTATTAGTGATGTAAGCCATGTCATAGTATGCAGTGCACTGCTGCATAAGGGAGTTCAGTGTGGCTCTCCATACAAAAAGAAACAGTTTGGTCTCATTCCCTCTTGCCATATACAAACAGGCAGAGAGAGCGCAAGGATTTGCATGGATTGCATTCTTCCCCATGGTGCAGGGTGCCGTTGACTGCATGCATATTGCCTTGTGAGCGCTTCATATGAACTGAGTTATTCAGTTGTCAAGGGAAATTAGGGATGGGCAGCAAATGCTGGCCTTGCCAGTGATGCACACATCCCATGTAAGAATTTTAAAAAAGTCATTTTCTTGAAGCTAAAGGGTTGACTAGCTAGTGGTGCAGTTGGATATTCCATTTGAAGATGAACTCACTCACCTTGACAACTTGTGTTAGATTGTTAGACTGTACTGCATCCATTTTCTTTGTGCTACAGTCTGTCAATTCTTCTCACTGCCTCTGAGCATATGGCTGGAGAGCCTCCTACTATCCCATGGATACACCAAGACCTCCAGTGCACAAATTTAGTGTTCCCTCTCTCTTGCATGTTCAGCCATATGTCAAAGTATCACAACAGACATTCACTTTTCATGAAACTCCCACTCCTTCATGCAGCCACAAAATGCGCTTCCAGTTTAAGTGGTACAGGCTGCCTTTCTGTAGCACTAGCCTCTTGCGATACCAGCTAATGAACAGCGCAGGTAGTGCTGGTTGCATGCAGCAATCGTGTAAAACAGCAGGCAGCACAAATTTAACGTGTTGTCTGCATCGCAATGGGGGGAATATTATGCTCTCCCCCACAGCGACTTTGAGGCAGGAGAGCATGTAATCAGGTGGGATGGTGGTGGTGGACCTCATCCTGCCTTTGCTGGTATTAGCCCAGCAGCGGGTGGACATGTCGCCGCATGGGGAGCATGCCAAGCAAACCCGTGGGGGGGTTGCTTGCCAGCTCTAGGGGGATAGGGGTCATTTGTTAAAAGGTGCCTAGTGCCTGATGGAGGGACCCGGCATTGGGAAGGGGGGGGCTTGCTGAGCGCCACCCCCCCCCCCCCAACCCTTGCTGCCGCACACCCCCTACACCCCTCTCCCCGCAACCCCACCCCTGAAACCCCTCCCACCCTGACTTAGCTGTACTGGGTCCCTCTGCGATCGACAGCTGCCAGTGGGTGCATTATGGACAGCCGCCACCACCTCCGCAATGGCGCTACTCAGTAAAAGAGCTGCTGGCCTCTGATTGGCCATCAGCTCTCAGAGGGCAGGAATTCTGTTGCCGGGGTCCTTGATCCCGGGGAAGGCCTGTGCTTTCCACTTAAGGGCCTA
The DNA here is from genome assembly GCF_036365525.1 of Heterodontus francisci. Classification (NCBI taxonomy): domain Eukaryota; kingdom Metazoa; phylum Chordata; class Chondrichthyes; order Heterodontiformes; family Heterodontidae; genus Heterodontus; species Heterodontus francisci. The sequence continues at coordinate 49,841,949 of NC_090389.1, forward strand.
ATTGGCACTGGATTTGGCGGGCCTTCTCCAGAGGAGGCAACGCAAGGCTCCCGCCGGTGCTTTAGCCGGTGGTCGAGATCCCCGTCATCCAGATAAAATCCGGGCAATGAATGGACATGGGTTAATAGCGTACCCAAGCCTGCTTTTGGGGTTATCCAATTTAACTCCCACATTCTATAAAGAACTAAAGGATCTAAAATTCCTTGAAACCAAAGGTGCACTGCTCTCGTAAATTGGTTGGGGGTGCAGCACCTGGTATCAGATAAGGCAGAGCTGAGGAGAGAGATTTTCTATGCCAGGAGGTTCCTCAGCTCAAGTCTCCCTTCCACCTAGCAACCTGGTTGCCGGATTGATCCACCTCCCGTCTCCAAAGTGCAGATTCTCACCCAATTACCTCTGCTGAGCTCACATGAATAGGGTCATGCAAACCATAATAGATGTGGATGATTGGTGGAAGCTTTGAGATAGGATAACAACCCTCCTATTGTCCCAGATCTATAGGAACCCAGTTTCAATGGGTTTGACCTGAGTGACTTGACTATGGGGAGGCAGGGAGGAGCTGGGTGGGGTGGGGTGGGGGAAGCAAACGCAGCTAAAGAACCTCGCAAGGCTGGGGATGTGGACGCTCAGCCAAATTTAACAACAGGACCTCATTATAATTATTTTAATGTTTTCCGCCTGACAGGTTGGGTAGGAAACTATCAACAGTTGGAGATGGTTCCTGCTAATCAGGAGTTGAGCAAGCTGCAGATTGGATATTGTTGTGTGCTGGAGATAGAACAGCCTTAATCATGACAGGGGAGCAGGCCACAGGTCAGAGCTTGGGGGTTGGGGGTGGTGGTTTGGGGAGGTTGGCAATAACATGAAGGGTTAAAGAGAGGTCGCATATTCAGAAGGGAGGCCGAAGGCTTCCTTGAGGGGCCGTGTGAAGAGCACTCCTGCTCATTCTGGCCCACAAGGAGTGTGATCAAAGGCACTTACCTTCTGGAGTCGGCAGCTCCCACCACCATTTTGCTGCTGGGTTTTCCAAGCCTGGAGAAACACGGCTGGCAACTGTTAAATTTAAATCAGGCTCACAATTGCACAGTGGGATTTATATATGTTAATGAAGTGTCCCATCTTGGAGAGGCCACCACTGTAAAAATGGCAGCAGGAGTGTTTGCGTTGAGTTGGTGTCACATTTAGTTTTATTTCGGATGAACAACCCCCCATCCCCCCACCCTCCCGCCCCCACCGACCTCTTCCTACCCGTCATGGGGGAAGAGAGTTAATATTGAGCTGTTTGTTTTTCCCATTCTTAGCAGCTGAACTTTAACCTTTTGTGAACTTACTATAACTAAATGCAGCCAGTTCAGTACAACTCATTCCTAAATCCTTTCCTTTGAAATGCGTCCAAAATATTATTCAATGTGACCTGAATATTGACATTCCTTTTTGGTGAGCATGATAAAGCTGGAAATGATGTTCCAATTTATTCCTCCCTATCCCATTATTTATATGCCAATTTTTAATGTTAACCCTCCTGCTGCTGTAGATAAGATATCTTGCCCTGTAGTGGATCTCTGATATTTCAAAACACATTAAAGATTAACCTGCTATATAAAAAATTATCTACAATACAACCAGATTTAGTTTTCTGCCACCTGACTGACTGAAAAACAGGAGTTCTGAAATTCTGGTGTATTGCCAGGGAATAAACTCGGTTGGTCTTTCTGGGAGGTAGCTGGCAGTACTTTGGGAGGACAGAGGATCTGCCTGTTTTATGCTCCATTTAAATTCTGCTCCAAATTTGGTCAGAGGTAAGGGAGGCTAGATGTGCTCATTCCAGCAAGAGTGCGGTCATGCAAATAATGGACTTAGATAATGGATGACATCATCTGTCCTACATTCTGTAAGTATTGCCCTAAGGACCACTCATCTGACTATAAAACAGATAACTTAGAACAGCGACTGATGAAGGCTGATGCTGGGATAATAAAGATGGATTGCTGTGTTTCAGTATGCTGTTAGACGAAACTTTTGCCAACAAGATTTTGCTCTTTATTCCTGAGGTTCTCAGCTTTATTTAGAAGTGTCACTAGAAATTGTTTCCTGTTGTGGGAATTTTCCTAAAATGAAACAGAAGGTTGAAGTATGGATCCTAACTGAGATTCCCATCTTTATGAGATATGCATTGGATGAGGAACAACAGAGGAGCTGAGAAGTCAAGCTCATACAACAGCACTGCAGGAGATCTAGACCAAACACAGATACTTCACTCCAGGGGGTTCAAACTCTGAAGATTTTCCTTGAATATATCACTGCAGTAAAGCATAAAGAGGCTGCAGATCAGCCTAAAAGACCCAGAAGAGCTTTGCTGCATCCGACAGGGAGATCTTCAAATTTCATCAAGAACCAAGTCAACACTTCCAAAAATGAAAACTTAAAACAATGTGAAATAAACTTCAAACACATTTACACACCTGTATCTCCCTAAATAGACCAGTTAGGCCAAATGGCCTGTTTTTGTGCTGTAAATTCTATACAATTCTATGTAATACTTCCTTAACGAGTGTATATATATATAAAAAAAATCTTCACATTTAAATTAATAAAGCCTTTTAAAGCACATCTGTTGTGTATTTCATTTAAACTTGCTGGACAGGACTAAGGTGCGAGCCTAAATTGGTATAGTGTGTTTGGAGGACAATTTGTTGGGTGGGAACATGGAGGTTAAGAGGCTGCAGCTATAAGATTTAAAGATTAAATGCAGAGAGAGAGGGGAGGGAACAGAGAGAGGATGGACAGAGAGTAAGAGAGGGGGAAAACAGAGAGAGAGGGGGAAAACAGAGAGGGGGGCAAAGTGAGATAGGGCAACAGAGAGAGAGAGGGAAACAGAGTTAGGGGGAAATCAGAGAGAGGGGGCAGAAAAGAGAGGGGAACAGAGAGAGAGAGAGAGAAAAAGAGATGGGGACAGACAGAGAGAGAGTGAGGAGGAAAACAGAGAAGGGGAATCAAAGAGAGGGGGGGACAGAGAGAGGGGAAAATAGAGAGGGGGAAACAAAGAGAGAGAGAGGAGAACAGAGAGGGGGAAACAGAGAGAGGGGAACAGAGAAAGGGAGATAGAGAGAGAGAGCAGGGGGGACAGAGAGATAGGGGAAACAGAGAGACAGAGGGGGAAAGAGAGAGAGGGGGAAAACAGAGAGAAGGGAACAGAGAGAGGGTGGGGAAACAAAGCGAGAGAGGGGAATAGAGAGAGGGGGCAGAGAGAGAGGGGACAGAGAGAGAGTAAGGGGGGGAACAGAGAGAGAGAATGAAGGGGGAACAGAGAGGGGGAAATCAGAGAGGGGGGACAGAGAGAGGGAGGACAGAGAGAAAGAGATAGCGGGGGAAAACAGAGGGAGGAACAGAGAGAAGGACGGAAACAAAGAGAGAGAGGGGAACAGAGAGAGAGAGGGGGACAGAGAAAGAGAGTAAGGGGGAGAACAGAGAGAGAGAGGGATCAGAGAGGGGGGAAAGAGAGGGGAACAGAGAGAGAGGGGGGAAACAAAGAGAGAGGGCAACAGAGAGAGAGAGGGGGACAGAGAGAGAGGAACAGAGAAAGGGGGAAACAAAGAGGAGGGAACAGAGAAAGGTGGAACAGAGAGAGGGGGACAGAGAGGGGGGGGAAACAAAGAGAGAGGGGGCAGAGAGAGGAGGAAATACTGAGTGGGGGGACAGAGAGAGAACTGGCAGGGGAAAACAGAGGGGGGAACAGAGAGAAAGAGGGGAAACAAAGAGAGAGGGGGCAACAGAGAGAAGGGGACAGAGAAAGAGTGAGAGGGGGAATAGAGAGAGAGAGGGGAGAAAAGAGAGGGGAACACAAAGAGAGAGGAGGAAACAAAGAGAGAGCGGGCAACAGAGGGAGGGGGGGACAGAGAGATGGGTTCAGAGAGGGGGAAACAAAAAGAGAGAGGGAAACAGAGAGGGGGGAAACAGAGACAGGGGACAGAGAGGGGGAAAACAAAGAGAGAGAGGGGAACAGAGAGAGAGGAGGAAACAAAGAGAGAGGGGGACAGAGAGAGTGAGGGGGGAAACAAAGAGAGAGGGGAGAACAGAGATAAAGGGGGAAACAGAGAGATAGGGGAAAACAGAGAGAGAGGGGAAACAAAGAGAGAGAGAGGGGAACAGAAAGAGAGGTGGCAAAACAGAGAGAGAGAGGGAAAACATGACCTTTGAAACTCCCTACCTGAAAAAGTGTAACAGGATTTTTCGCCACCGGACTGTGACGGAAATTCAACTAAAGAATGCAGCAAAGCATTCGTCCACCTGAAACTTTCGAAGTTTGACTTCAGTGAACCAGGAGAAGAAAAACCAGACCTGCACTAATTAAATTTTCTTCCTGGGGAAACAAACAAGGTTTCACAATGAACTCTTTTTAAAACCATCAGACCTAAATGTATCTCTATCAATTCTTGTGGCCAGGGTTTTGTGAGGCCCCCTGAGGTGCGGTTCGAGGCATGGGGCATGGAGTATCATGACCGGGGTGGGGGGGTGTCCCTTCTTTGTGGGCAATGTGTGGCCAATGGAGGACACCCATCTGGCACTTTACTCCCCGGGACTCCACTCTCCCTGGACTGCACGACCATACCCCACCCCCCACCCCTCCACCACACCACACTGGGGCCTTCTGGACTGACCCTTGTGACCCCACCTCACCTACCTCTGTTCCTGGGTCCAAGGCCTCTGCTTCCACTGGCGCTGCTGATACCTCTGATTGGCCAGCAGCTCTTGGAGGTGGGATCCCCATTCTTTTAAAGAGATGGCGATCCCGCCTCTGAAACATTCATTTAAATCGACTGGAGGATCACTCCGGGGGGGACACAAAAAGGTGGATGGGGGGTTCCCCCCGCCTTTTCGGCCCGGCTCCAGTAGCCCCGACTCCAGCACGAACTCCAGTTCAGTGTCTGTGCATATGTGTTTGAGAGTGGATGAGGTTGCGAATATTTTCCCGGTATCATTTAATAAACATTTATCTTTCTTTAAACCTAAGAGAAAACCTGTCCTTTGTTTGTTTCTTGACCATTAAGATGCTCAAACGTTAAAACACCTTTCTAATACAAACAACATTCATAAGGTCAGAAGTGGGGATGTTCGCTGATTGTTGCACAATGTTCAGCACCATTTGTGACTCCTCAGATCCTGAAGCAGTCCATGTAGAAATGCAGCAAGACCTGGACAATATCCAGACTTGGGCTGATAAAGTGGCAAGTAACATTCGTGCCACACAAGTGCCAGGCAATGACCATCTCCAATAAGAGAGAATCTAACCATCTACCCTTGACATTCAATGCCATTACGATCACTGAATCCCCCACCATCAACATCCTGGGGGTTACCATTGACCGGAAACTGATCTGGACCAGCCATATAAATACTGTGGCTACAAAAGCAGGTCAGAGGCTAATAATCCTGCAGTGAGTAACTCACCTCCTGACTCCCCAAAGCCTGTCCACCATCTACAAGGCACAAGTCAGGAGTGTGATGGAATACTCTCCACTTGCCTGGATGGGTGCAGCTCCAACAACACTCAAGAAGCTCGACACCATCCAGGACAAAGTAACCCGCTTGATTGGCACCCCATCTACAAACATTCACTCCCTCCACCACCGACACACAGTGGCAGCAGTGTGTACCATCTAAAAGATGTACTGCAGAAATGCACCAAGGCTCCTTAGACAGCACTTTCCAAACCAATGACCTCTAACACTTAGAAGGACAACAGCAGCAGATGCATGGGAACACCACCACTTGCAAGTTTCCCTCCAAGCCACACACCATCCTGACTTGGAACTATATCGCCGTTCCCTCACTGTCACTGGGTCAAAATCCTGAAACTCCCTTCCGAACAGAACTGTGCGTGTACTCACACCACATGGATTGTAGCAGTTCAAGCAGGCAGCTCACCACCACGTTCTCAAGGGCAATTAGGGATGGGCAATAAATGTTGGCCTAGACAGCGATGCCCACATCTCATAATCGAATTTTAAAAAACACTGTCTTCGGTCAGTTCAGAGGTGAAAAGGGAAATCGCCCCTATCATTTCCCACCTGTCTGAAACACTGATAACATGAATAGATAAAGGGAAAGAGCAAGAACAGGTGTCAAAACTATGCAGGTGGTCGAAATGTAACAAAGAAACAGCCTATGCCTGGGAGGAGATGCACGAACTAAGGGACCTTGAAGTGATAATAATAGGTGCAGAAGTCAGCAAGCCTGGCGAATGCTTGTCTTAAAAGAGGTCAACAATGGACTGCTTGTGCGCTCAGGACACCTTGTTTTGCATAAACCTGTACACGTGTCAATGTTAAATGTATTAATGAAAGGACTGACAGTTAAAAAGCAGAACCAATCAAAGTTACGATATGTAAGAATTAACCACTCAGAGCATGACACGTACATTGGACCACAGAAAGAGCCACCGGATAACGAATGATAAAGGGAGCAACCTGGAGAGTTTTGGTGCACAAATTCAAAGAAGACAAAGGGAGAGACAAGAAAGGAGGAAACACGAGCCGTCTGTGCCAATAGCGCCGGTGGAGAGTAAAGGCCACCCAGACTAGAATATCAACTGCCTTGGTTTTGTTAAGTATAGCTTTTTGCATTCATATATCATCCTTATATCTGGTGTCAACTTGTCTGAATTCTTATTGTCTGGTCCAAGAACAAATGATAAGTAAGGTTCTAAATCTTACACTAGAGACAGCTGATGGGTAAGTGACGGGGGAGTGGTGCATTGAGCAGCTTGAGAGGTTGGTGGAGTGGTGGATAGGAGATATCATATGAATCTGCATTCACTGACCTTGACTACTCATGTGAGGTCATTGTACTTTCTCCTGCACTGAAGCCAGCTTCTTGGGGTCAGAATCCTGGAATTGACCTCCTAGGCCAATTGCTGCCATTCCCTTTTTAGGGTTGTGCCTTGAGGGCTTCCGTTACCCCAGCCGAAACATGGCATCTCTCCTCCTTTCCACGTCCTGTACGAATGCCTCCAGTGCCACATCAGAAAATCTGGGATCCCTCTCTCTTGAGTGTTGCTCCATTTCCTTGCTTTTGTTTCAATCCAAGTCTTCCACAGATCGTCAGCAACAACTCCTGTATAATGAGTGTGGCTCACCTTTAAGAGGTGAAGGCTAACTGAAAATGCGCTAGCCACACACACTGTCAACAGCTTGTTCTGCACTGGCTGTACCCTGAAATCATTGAGATGAGGAGGAATCCGAAGCATGTGCGCTGCCTGCCTCAATGGCACTGGGATCAGGGTGATTGCACATCTTTATCCCTGCACCCGAAAATGGGCCTTGCTGAATGTTTCCCCCTAAGTGACTAATTTCTTTAGAAACTCAAGATATTAGGACGTTATTTTCCGGAAGGTACCTGTACAGAAATCAACTCATTGTCGAAAGCATTTAAACATTACAAAGCTGTATTATCAAAATGGCATTAAAAACATGTTCCATTTTTACGTTCTTACAGAATATTTTTACTGATGAAATCTTAAAACCTAGTTTCTTTTTTCTGATGGATTGGTCTCAATGATAAACTGTAGCCTTTGCTGCTTATAGCTTTTGTTTTTTTCAGCAGCCAACAGTACTTTCGCCAATGCTTCCAGATCTCTGCACAGCTGTGCATTTTGCTCTACTGCTATGAATTGCCTTTTGACAAACTTCCATTTAGCAACTCTGCATTTGGCTTGAGGCACAGCAAGTCATCATCTTGCAGCTTTGCATTTTTTCGGACCACTTCAAGTGTATATTCTTGGAGAATATTTCCATTCTCAAAAACAGCAACTAGAAGGTCCTAGAAACAAGTAAAAAAGTTATGTTAAATATTTATAAGAATGCAATAATATTCTCCCCACAATTTAAAACTTATGCCTTAATTCTGTTGTAACTTGTATTATTAAGGACATTCTATCTTTAGATGCCAGTTTTAGATTAATTATAAAATTTAGTCAAGCAATAATCTCAGAACACATCTCCATATTACAGAAATGTTTAGAGTGAGTAAACCCTTTCGCATAGATTCTAAATGTGCCAAAGCCAGGAAGTGAATACTGAAACTGCCAAACAATAGTAGCAGTACAACAATCTGTTTAGATGGCATTTACAACTAAATATGCTGAGAAAAAAAGAGAGATTAAAGGGATGAACGCATTTCTCCTCCAAGAGACTGAGGTTATCAGATTTCAGTTAGCCTGGGGTCAGGAACACTGCATGGGCTGAATTTTACGCCACCCCAGTGAGTTGGATGGTGGCATAGGGGAGGATGGGGGCGGCGTAAAACTGAGCGGAAGCCTCCGGGAGGCCAACTGCCCAGCTCCCGCCTCCGGTCAATGCACGAAGCATTCGGAATAAAATTAATGAGTTAACAACACAAATAGAGACGATGGGTATGATTTCGTGGCGATTACTGAGACATGATTTCAGGGAAACCAGGTTTGGGAATTGAATATCCAAGGGTACTCAGTATTTCGGAAGGATAGGCAGGAAGGAAAAGGAGGTGGTGTAGTTTTGTTAGTAAAGGAAGTGATCAGTGCTGTTGTGAGAAATGAAAAAGGCACTGGAGATCAAGATGTCGAATCAGTCTGGGTAGAAATAAGAAAGAGCAAGGGAAAGAAGTCCCTGGTGGGAGTAATTTATAGGTCCCAAACAGTATTTCCACAACAGGAAAACCAGGAAATACTACGGGTTTGTAAGAAAGGTATGGCAATAATAATGGGTGATTTTAATATGCATACAGGCTGAATTAATTAAATTGGCAAGGGATAGCCTTGAGGGAGAGTTCATTGAATGTATTAGAGATTGTTTTTTGGAGCAATATGTTCTGGAACCAACTAGGCAGCAGGCTAATCTAGATTTGGTATTATGTAATGATGTGGGATTAATTAATGATATCATAGTTAAGGATCCTCTCGGGAAGCGTGATCATAGCATGCTAGAATTAAAAATTCAGTTTGAGGGTGAGAAACTGGAGTCCCAGACTAGCGGTTTGGAGTTAAACAGAGGAAATTACATCGGCATGAAGATAGATTTGTCCCTAGTGGACTGGGCAGGAAGACTAAAAGTTAGGACAGTTGATGAGCAGTGGCAGATGTTTAAGGAGATATTCAATTCCTCCCAACTAAAATATATTCCAGAGAGGAAGAAAGATTGTAAGAGGGCAAAAAAAACATCCATGGCTAAGCAAGGAAGTTAAGGATAACATAAAGACAAAAACTAAGGCATACCATATTGCAAAGGCCAGTGGCAGGCTGGAAGATTGGGAAACTTTTAAAGATCAACAAAGGGTTATTAAAAAAGTAATAAAAAGAGCAAAGGTAAATTATGAAAGAAAACTAGCACAAAATATAAAAACGGATAGCAAAAGCTTCTATAAGTATATAAAAGGGAAAAGAGTAGCTAATGTGAATGTTGGTCCCTTGGAGGATGTGACTGGGGAGTTAATAGTGGGGAACACAGAAATGGCGGAGACACTAAATCAGTGTTTTGCCTCAGTTTTCATGGTGGAGGACACCAGTACAATCCCAATAGTAACAGGTAATGCAGAGGTTATAGAAAGGGAGGAACTTAGAACAATCATCATCACTAGAGAAAAAGTACTGAGCAAACTATTGGGATTGAAGGCAGACAAGTCCCCAGGGCTTGATGGCCTACATCCTAGGGTCCCTAAAGGAAGTGGCAGCGGAGATAGCAGATCCATTGGTTATAATATTCCAAAATTCCCTGGATGAGGGGAAGGTTCCAATGGATTGGAAAAATGCTAATATTCAAAAATGGAGGGAGGCAGAAAGTAGGAAACTATAGACCAGTTAGTTTAACATTTGTCGTTGGGAAATTGTTAGAATCCATTATTAAGGAAATAATAACAGGACATTCAGAAAGTCAAAACACAATCCATCAGAGTCAGCATGGTTTTATGAAGGGTAAATCGTGTTTGACTAATTTGCTAGAGTTCTTTGAAGATGTAACAAGTAAAGTGGATAATGGGGATCCTGTAGGTGTAGTATATATTGACTTCCAGAAAGCATTTGATAAGGTGCCGCACAAAAGGTTAATATACAAGGCAAGATCATATGGGGTTAGGGGCAATTTATTAGCTTGGATAGAGGATTGGCTAACCAAAAAAACAGAGAGTCGGAATAAATGGGTCCTTTTCTGGTTGGCAAGATGTAACTCATGGGGTGCCACAAGGTTCGGTCCTCGGGCCCCAACTATTTACAATCTATATTAATGACTTGGATGCAGGGATAGAAGGTAACATAGCCAAAATTGCAGAGGACACTAAAATAGGTGGGATAGTAAGTTGCAATAAAGAAATAAGAAATTTACAAATGGATATGGATAGGTTAGGTGAATGGGCCAAAATTTGGCAGATGGATAAGTGTGAGGTTATCCATTTTGGTCAGAAGAATAGAAAGGCAAATTATTATCTAAATGGAGAGAAGCTTCAGAGTGCTTCGCTGCAGAGGAATCTGGGTGTCCTCGTGCATGAATCGCAGAAAACTAGTATTCAAGTGCAGCAGGTAATAAGGAAGGCAAATGGAATTTTGGCATTTATTGCTAAAGGAATAGAGTATAAAAATAGAGAAGTGTTGCTGCAACTGAACAAGGCATTAGTGAGACCGCACCTGGAGTATTGCATACAGTTTTAGTCCCCTTACCTGAGGAGGGATGTAGTTGCATTGGAGGCAGTTCAGAGGAGGTTCACTAGATTGATTCCAGAGATGAGGGGTTTGTCTTATGCAGAGAGATTGAGAGGTTTAGGCCTTTACTCTCTAGAGTTTAGAAGAATGAGAGGAGATCTAATTGAGGTATATAAGATGATTAAGGGGACTGACAAAGTAGACGTAGAGAGGATGTTTCCTCTTGTGGGACAATCTAGAATGAGAGGTCATAGTTTTAGGATAAGGGGTAGCAGATTTAAAACAGAGATGAGAAGAAATTACTTCTCTCAAAGGGTCGTGAGTCTGTGGAATTCACTACCCCAGAGTGCGGTGGATGCTGGGACATTGAGTAAATTCAAGGAGGAGATAGACAGATTTTTAATTAGTAATGGGTTGAAGGGTTATGGAGAACGGGCAGGAAAATGGAGTTGAGGCCGAGATGAGATCAACCATGATCGTATTGAATGGTGGAGCAGGCTCGAGGGGCTGAATTGACTACTCTTACTGCTGTCGCCACTTAACAGCCACTTAAGGGCCATCACCTGCCTCCACGGGTAATTTACCCATGACAAGTTGGTGTGCTGGGGACGTGAAAGGCCGTCCAGCAATAGCTGCCGGCCTTTCCGCGCACCGGGGGGGGGTGGCAGGAAGGCCATGGCAGGAGGGCACATTGAGGGCGGCCTCCACCTTCCAACCCACCCCCGGGACCCAAGACACCCTCCCCCCCGCCCCAAAACAACCACTCACGAGGGCACGACTGATATCACTGGTGCGGCATGCCCAACTTACCTTCCGTCTTGGCTCCATGGTGTTGGCTGGGGTGCAGTCCCAGTAGTGGCCACCGCTCCCGGTGGCGCTGCTGGGTCTAAGAGCTGCCGGCCCGCTGATTAGCCAGCAGCTCACTGAGGTGGGACCTCCTCCCTCAAGCGGGTGGAAGTCCCGCCTTGGGACAATTAAAGACCGGGAACCCGTAAAATGCGGGACGGATCCCCGGGATAGGCAGAAGCGGGTTCTCTGTATACTGTAACTTTTTTTCCTCCAGTACTAGCTTACTAGCATGTTGTTTCTGTATACGATAAAGACTTCTACAGCAACAGCATTTGTTTTCTTTCTGGTAGCAGACACTACCTTTTAGAACTTGGGCAGAGGTCTCCCATGGCTGTGTCCATGGTTGTGTGGAGCACCCCACACAGCAACATTTGAAAGTCACTCCTACATGAAGTTGAACTTCGTATATGTTGTGCTCTACCTGACCCAGAATGCTGACCCTTTTTGCTTTCATGAATGCTTGATCAGATTTAAAGATTTGAGCTGTCCAGGCGGATAATCAGATTCATCTAAAACATGCTGCCAAATTTCACTGTCAAAGAGTTGCAGCTGTTAATCTCGATTATAGGCACATAAACCTTTCCCTTTTTCTCCACCCTGCTATCCATCCCTTTCTCCATGAGAACATGCACCTTTTCAGAAGAAAGTACACAAGAATGGAAGTCATTTGTTCTCCCTACCTCCTCCGGATTCCCCTTCCCTTCTTGTATTGTTTCAATGATTCCATCCGAATTTCTCCTCAGAGTTAGCTGGCCCCTCTTTGAACCTTTGATGGGATCTGTTACTGGCTGTTTATAGACATCCAGCTAATGATAACACACGAGACACACAAATAGTTAAATGTTGAACTATTTACACTTTTGCAAAGCACACACTTGATCAGAGAATAAGCAAAACATTTCAAATCCCATTCATTGCTCTTTAAAAACAGAGAAGTTCACAAACAGTAAACAGGGTTCTTGAAAATAACAGCACTTGCTAAATGATTAATTACATGTGCAAATACAGTAGGATTGATTTTCTGACCAGTGTCATCAATCACCAACAGAAATCAGGTGAATAGGGAAAGGAAAGTCGGGCTGCTGGTGCTTCTGCTCAGTCCCTGTTGAAAATGTGCTCGAGGGCAGTTGCACTCTTGTGAACTTCACTTCTTTTTACTTTGAGCAAGAGCCGAAAACAGCACTCATCCAGCATTCTAAGAAAGCACGTAGGGATGTTTTCTGCTGTTTGGGCAGACCTCCTGATTCTTCTACTCATGAAAGGCAGGTGGTAAAAGAGGAAGTGGAACTCCCATTTTAAATAATGTTCGGACATGCTAAATTGGACAATGGTATTCTCTGGTGAAAGTATGTGCATGCTAGCTAACTCAAAATGTGAGTAGCTTTACCATGCTATGAAGTCTAATAATGTAGAAGGTTTTGAAATCATTCAAGACAGTCAAAGTGTCTTCATAAGTATTTGCAAATATAAATGTAAACCAAAAGATGCAATTTCTGAATTATCTTCAAACCATAAAACAGGCATGCTGTTTCAGTCCTTGAACACAATTTTTCAACACCCACCTTGGGGTAGCACTCATTAGTTGTGTATTCTCAGGACAACAAATTTAAAAGGGAATGTGTCCTGCTGGCAGGGCACCTTGCACAGTCGAAATGCATAAATTAAAAGTCATCAACTCACTGTCCACAGCTTTCTAACCATAAAATTGCATGGTTTGCCAATCATAGGCAGTGTGTGCCCAATTTCCAGTCTGCACTTGTAAAATTATGCCTAAAACTCAATATATTTTAAACATTCTGGTTTAAACCATATCCATACATCAAAAGCAAACAAAACCTGGTGAAATGTGTTATAGTTATTGAGATGACAGATCCACATTCAATGGATTAGCATAATTGTGGGGGATAAAAATGAGACCTAACTTTGTATTCCTCTCATTATAATCACAGGCCAGTCAGCTGATACCTTCTTGCAATATCCATTCACATTCTCAAAGTCTTGATTTGCCACCATCTCTACTCCTTATTTGAGATTTTCTTATTATTTGTAATTCAAGCCAGTAACCATTTTTACCCCTTTTCCATTTTGTTCAACGTAACTGCATTTGAAAGAGCAATTCAGTGTATCTCTGTTGAGCTTTTGCAGAAGAGCACCACCGCATCCAAAACCAATATTTTCTGTACTCCAGTGTTCATTTTTAAGAGCTGTTAGGATCTGGAAGACAAAATAAAATCAGATTTTACATTAAACTTCTGTGGATGAAATTCATTCATGACGCCAATAAAAAATATTGAAAAAAGAATCCATGTACTTTTTCTATGGAATGTAGATTTATTGCATCTCCTTGAAAGAGCCGGATGAAAGATGGTAGTAGCTTATAGCCCTGACAGTTCAAGGTACTTCCAAAGACTTCTTCCAGAATTCTCAGGACCTGCAAGTATGAGAAAATGCTCACTGCTTATTCTTTGCTTAATAGTATTTTAAGACATCAAACTGTGGCCTTTTTGAATTTTAAAGATCTACGTAAAACCTGTACATCACCTCTGCTAGATCTCAGCCATCTTGCCTCATAAATGTTAATGAAGTTAATAATTTAGGCATGACAATAGCAGCAGCTAGCTCTGTAAAAAGCAATGAATTGTTTATATAGTGCTCCAAGAAATATTCTGATAGTGATCTATTTTAAGCAATTTGTTTAGTTTAGAGTTTAGTTTAGAGATACAGCACTGAAACAAGCCCTTCGGCCCACCGAGTCTGTGCCGACCATCAACCACCCATTTATACTAATCCTACACTAATCCCATATTCCTACCACATCCCCACCTATATATTTCCCTACCACCTACCTATACTAGGGGCAATTTATAATGGCCAATTAACCTATCAACCTGCAAGTCTTTGGCATGTGGGAGGAAACCGGAGCACCCGGAGGAAACCCACGCAGACACAGGGAGAACTTGCAAACTCCGCACAGGCAGTACCCAGAATTGAACCTGGGTCCCTGGAGCTGTGAGGCTGCGGTGCTAACCACTGCGCCACTGTGCACACTGATCTGCATGGACCACCCAGGGATAAGTAACGTCCTCATTACTTGCAGGATCTTCCTATCAAAGGATCAATTCCTACATGAAAGTAGATATGGGGGAAGTACCAGAGGATTGGAGAGTGGCAAATGTGACACCCTTATTTAAGAAAGGGTGTAAGGACAGTCCTAGCAACTACCGGCCAGTTAGTTTAACGTCAGTGGTGGGTACATTTTTAGGAACAATATTCAGGAAAAAAAAAATCAACAGGCACTTGGAAAGGTTTGAGTTAATTAAGGATAGCCAGCAGAGATGTGTAAAAGGCAGATCATGCTCAACTAATTAATTGAATTTTTTGATGAAGTAACAGAGAAGATTGATGGAGGGAATGGGGTGGATGTTGTCAATATGGATTTTAAGGAAGCATTTGATAAAGTACCACATAAAAGGCTGGTTAACAAATTTGAGGCTCATGGAATAGGAGGGTCAGTATCCCAATTGGACAAAAAAAAATTGTCTTAAGGACAGAAAACAGCGAGTCGTGGTAAATAGTTGCTTTTCAGACTGGAGGATGGTAGACAGTGGTGTCCCCCAAGTGTCAGTGCTGGGACAGCTGCTTTTTTTGCTATATATAAATGACATGCATCTTGAAATACAGAGTAGAATTTTAAAAATTGCCAATGATATCAAACTTGGAGGAGTGACAAACAGTGAGGATGATATGAACCACCTGCAACAGGACATAGATAGACTAGCAGAATGAGAAAACAAGTGGCTGATGGAATTTAATACTGACAAGTGTGAGATGATGCTTTTTGGCAGAAGGATACAATACGGTGAGGCAATATAGACGTAATGGTGCCATTCTAAAGGGTATGCAGGAACAGAGGGACTTGGGGGTGTATGTGTATCAATCTTTGAAGGTGGCAGGAGATATTGAGAGAGTGGTTAGAAAAGCATATGGGATCTTGAGCTTCATAAATAGAGGCATTGAGTACAAAAGCAGGGGAGTTATGCTGAACACTTATAAAGCTCTGGTTAGGCCCCAACTAGAGTATTGCGTCCAGTTCTGGTCACCACAGTTTAGGAAGGATGTGGGGGTCCTTGAGAGGCTGCAGAGGAGATTTACCAGAATGGTGCCAGTGATGAGGGATATTATTTACAAGGTTAGGTTGGAAAAGCTGGGGTCGTTCTCCATGGAACAAAGGAGATTGAGGGGAGATTTGATAGAGGTGTACAAGATTAGGTGAGTTAGACAAGGAATAACTGTTCCCATTAGCTGATAGTACAACAACTAGGAGACACAGATTAAAAGTTTTGGGCAAGAGATGCAGGGGGAATGTGAGGAAGAATTTTTTTACACAGTGAATGATAATGACCTGGAACTCGCTGCCAGTGAGAGTGGTGGAAGCAGAGACAATCATTGATTTCAAAAGGAAATTGGATGGGCACTTGTGGGAAATAAACTTGCAGGGCTACAGGGATCGCGTGACAAAGTGGGAGTGACTGGATAGCTCAGTGGAGAGCCAGCATGGACTCAATGGCCAAATGGCCTTCTTGTACGTCATAAATGATTCTAAGTATGTTATGTGGGGAGTGGGTTATATTTATATGCTTGGGTTCAAATTCATCCCAGAAAAAATGTGAAAGTAGTCTTATCATTGTGCTCATTCTGGACACCTAAATTTATGAAAAAAAATCATTGTTGAGATGTGGATATCACTGGAAAAGCTGACATTTGGTGCCCATCCCTAAAGCCACCAGAGAGCTTTTAAGAGTCAACTAGGTGGGTGTGGGACTGGAATCACATATAGGCTGGATCAAGGAAGAACAGCAGGTTTCCTTTTCTAAAGTGCATTAGTGAACCAGTTGGATTTTTATGACAATCCAACAGCTTCACCGTCACTGAAATTTAATTTTAGTTTCAAATATTTTGTAAATGAATTTAAATTCTCAAATTACCATGGTGGGATTAGAACTCACATTCTGTAGATTATTAGACCAGGTCTCTAGATTACCAGTCTAGTAACATAACCACTACATTACCATATTGTAATTAAGACTGCGTAGTCTCAATCCACTTCCTTGACAGTATGAGGCTAAAGCATAAAAATGCTGCCAATTGGGTATAAATTGATAATTTCAGGGAGTTTAGAGGTATGGAAACAAGTCATATTCATGTAATAAAGGTGCTTTGCTGAGATTGAGTTTGAGAGATATTGCTGGGTGGAGCAGAGGGAACTTTATTGCTTGATGCCCCAATTGGAAAATGTTCCATTCCCTAGCAGTATCCCCACCTGAACAAGCATAAACAAGGAGAATATTGCTCGGCGATGGGTAGAATAATTTGGCTGCAACATTTTGATCTTCAGGAGCCAAAAAATGTTTTTAAAATCTCTCTTGCCTTGCAGAAGAGCATGAAGCTGCACCCCAAATCCTGCCTTTCAGGTTGTGAAAATATCAAAGAAGCATTCAGCTAACACTGGAGTGTGATTATCTCAATGAATGCAACTGTGATCAGCATCCTTTTTGATCAGGAGCTGCAAATCATCTGCTAATCCATCAGCAGCCAAGCTTTTATTATGTTCATATGGACACCACTAAAGAGTTTTGTCAGATGATATATCTTTGTGCTCAAAAACAAAAGCACAGCACACAATGATGCAATGTAATATATGCAGCTCTGATGCTGGAGGACCTGCTTTTAAAAATCAGCAACACAGCAAGAATATAAATGGAATACCTGCATAACATTGCAACAACCTTATTTGTTTGGCCAATAATTGAAGCACATATGGTCACCACTTCCCATATTATCTACAACAGTAATCATTTTTAATTATGCAAACATCATACTGTTGGTTAAATACACCTTAAAATTATACGGATACACACAATCTTTAACTACAGTACCACTTTTCTTTCCCACTCCCTGCAACACCATTTCCTCAGTCAGCATAACAGAATCTAGCATCTAGCATGTAGGCATCTCCACAGACTCTGCCAAACTTTGACTGATAATCCATGAGGTGCAGCTCAGCCAAGCTCTCCCTCCATATCTCTCTCCTAGCTAGGCAACAAGGCAAAGGCAAAGGCCAGCAGACTTTGGGGTAGTCCATGAATGTCTGCCATGGTCTCCAAGCTTTCTGAAGTACACAATCAATTCAATATATTCTAACCTTCTAGAGAAAAATAATAAAATATCCAAGTAGTTAGATGTGTTAATATAAACTATTTAAAACAACTTCTAAATGTATCAAATGGCAAAACTATTCATGCTAGTCTTTAACATATGTTTTACATTCAGTTCTGCATTTGTCTGGTTAGCATAAGTGAAGTGCACTAAATAATGCCATCTAATTAATGCGAGAAAAAGGTGATTCATTTGCCTCCAAAACTCAAATTTTCATTGTAAATATGCAATAATGGACTGGATGTTTCCTCTGGAGGCGGGGGGAGGGGGAGGGGGGGGATGAGGGAGGTGGGAAGCAGAGGTCGGGACTGTTTCCAAGTCCCAAAACCACCCACGGGGAGAAACAGTCACTAACCAGCATCTTCACAGGGGCGTCCCCTTAACTGGCCTGGAGACAGGTTCGCCATCCTATTAAGTACAGAGAGTGGGCTCTCGAAGTTGGAGGGCCAATCAGAGGCCTTCCAGCTTGGAAGAAGCAGCAGGCTGTAATGGAAGGTAAGTAAGAGAGAGGGCTCTTGAAAATGTAAGCACCCTCTTTCCAACTTTATTGAACGATTAATTAAAAACTAGATTCAGCAGCCAGGCCACAATGTGGGGGAAGGGGGAGGGGGAGGGGGATCCCCTCTACAGGGTGGCCTGTGGCTGCTCCTGCACCCAGGCAGGCAGGGAGGGCCTCTGGGCCTGTCTGGAGTGTGGGCACCCTGACTTGCCACCAGGAGGCTGCCTCCAGGTACCTAAACTGTCCCCCACCCCCTGCGGGAAAGGGGAGGCCGACTGGAAAATTCCAGTTAGCTTCCTTTAATTGGCCTCAATTAGGCTCGTAATGAGCCTGATCAGCTACGTGGATGAGTAGCCCTGCCAGCCCCCTATCCCATCTCCACAAAAATTGCCTGGAGGTGGGATGGAACCAGGGAACCGGGACGCTGGTTGGCGGGGCTATTTTTAATTCCCACCTGCCTCCAATCCCAGCCCGAGGGAGACTGAAATCCAGCCCAATACGTTTACTATGACATGCAGTCACTCACTAAACTGAAATTGTAGTTGCAGAGAGTTTATATCTACCTACAATAGCAGTAGGGAGATAACAGCACATTCAGTACACACGCTTACCTGCACTGGATTCTGGGATATCACATCCAGCGTTTATATGGGAACAGTATTCCAGATGTAGAAGCATAAATCTTGTACAAAATCATAGGCATAATAATAGCATAGATTCCTTAATATTAGTTTCTAAAGTACCTCAATAATGGTCTCTACAGGATCCCCTGAATCAGGGCGAATTAGCAGCATTGAATCCTTGTTCCTTTGTTTCACACAATCTTTAAGATCATCTCCCCAGATTTGCTTACAGGCATTGAAAATGTCATAACTGTCACTGACTACTGAAATAGGAGTGGATGGAAATTGTTTGAGCAAATATTCAAATGCATCCTTTTCCCGACTCCTTCCCCAAGAGATGATAGTACTGTGAAAATAACAAATTGGATGTAAATGTCTCAAAAGTGCAAACATAAATTGCTTGAAATGTGCAAATAAACAAGGTCTGACTTCCAAAACTAAAAGTGTTGTCTTCAAAAGAACAGATGTGTCTTTGGTGTTCGGAACAGTGATTATCTTGATCAACTGAAAAGGTAACGTGTGCCAATATTATATAACTTCATAATAATAGGAAAAGTTTACAGCCACATTAAGTTATGACAGGATTCAAAATTACAAAATCAGACCAAGCAAAACCCCCTTTATACCCCTCCACAAAGGCAGGCGGGGGCCCCATGAATAAACGTAAATTGTGGTCCTCAATGCAATTTTAACACAAAAATGGTGGAAATACCACACAACATGAAACCCACCAGTAAAACCTAAAGAAACTGGTCTTTCAGAGCTACTGAAGCAGTATTTAAACCACACACCTACAGGTAATTGGATTATAGGATCCACGTGCCATTGCACTCTTTGGATTGCCAGGAGAATTATTAGCTTCTTGAATTCTTCTTCCCAATTTACTTTGT
This sequence comes from Heterodontus francisci, assembly GCF_036365525.1. Classification (NCBI taxonomy): domain Eukaryota; kingdom Metazoa; phylum Chordata; class Chondrichthyes; order Heterodontiformes; family Heterodontidae; genus Heterodontus; species Heterodontus francisci. Next base: position 49,861,689 of record NC_090389.1, read on the forward strand.
CTTATTTGCCCTCAGTAAGCTGCATCTGCTTATCATGGATGCTATTATTGCCACCTTGATTTGGATGGGGGAAGAGGTTGGGCAAAAGGAGCAGCAGCAGCCTCAACAACAAATGCCAACAGAAGCTGTGCCTATTAGAAGACAGCAGGTGAGGAAGGTGGCACAGTGGAGGCCTTACCCAGCATACAGGGTGTACAGGCCAAGAGTTAGTTGCTTGGATCCACCCAAAGAGCAGTGCATTAGCATGCAGTGCTTCTCAAGGCAGGCTTTTGCAGACCACTGCAGCCTCCTTCAACTAAACCTGCTGCCTGGTGGACCATAAGAACATAAGAACATAAGAAATAGGAGCAGGAATAGGCCATATAGCCACTGAAGCCTGCTCCGCCATTCAATAAGATCAGAGCAGAACCGATCTCGGCCTTAACTCCACTTTCCTGCCTGTTCCCCATAACCCTTGACCGCACCCCCAAAACCTATCGTTCAAGAATCAGCTCATTTCAGCCTTGAAGGTATTCAGTGACTCAGCCTCTAAAGCTCTTTGGAGTACAATATCCCAAAGATTCACAACCCTTTGAGAGAAGAAATTGCTCCTCACCTCCATCTTAAATTGGTGCCCCTTATTTTGAAACTATGCCTCCTAGTTCCTCCATGAGGGGAAACAACCTCTCAGTATCTACACTGTCAAGCCCCCTTAGAAGCAGGACAAATCTAACCTGGCCAATTACCGTCTTATCAGTCTACTCTCGATCATCAGTAAATTGATGGAAGGGGTCGTTGACAGTGCTATCAAGCAGCACTTGGTCAGCAATAACATGCTCTCTAATGCTCAGTTGGGCTCTGACAGGGCCACTCAGCACCTGACCTCATTACAGCCTTGGTCCAAACATGGACAAAAGAGCTGAACTCTAGAGGTGAGGTGAGAGTGACTGCCCATTGACCAAGTATGGCATCAAGGAGCACTAGCAAAACTGGAGTCAATGGGAATCAGGCAGAAAACTCTCTGCTGGTTGGAGTCATACCTATCACAAAGGAAAATAGTTGTGGTTGCTGGAGGTCAATCATCTCAGTCCCAGGACATCACTGCAGAAGTTCCTCAGGGTAGTATCCTAGTCCCAACCATCTACAGCTGCTTCATCAATGACCTTCCCTCCATCATAAGTTCAGAAGCGGGGATGTTCACTGATGATTGCACAATGTTCAGCACATTCACGATTCCTCAGTTACTGAAGCAGCCCATGTCCAGATGCAGCAAGACCTGGACAACATCCAGGCTTGAGCTGATAAATGGCAAGTGACATTCACACCGCACAAGTGCCAGGCAATGACCATCTCAAACAACAGAGAATCTAACCATCTCCTTTGATGTTCAATAGCATTACCATCTCTGAATCCCCCACTATCAACATCCTGGGGGTCACCATTGACCAGAAACTGAACTGGACCGGCAACATAAATGCTGTGGTTACAAGAGCAGGTAAGAGGCTAGGAATTCTGTGGCAAGTAACTTACCTCCAGTCTCCCCAATGCCTATCCACCATCTACACGGCACAAGTCAGGAGTGTGATTGAATACTCTCCACTTGCCTGGATACTTGCAGCTCCAACAGCACTCAAGAAGCCCACTTGATTGGCATCCCATTCACCATCTTCAACATTCACTCTCTTCACCCCCAACGCACAGTGGCAGCAGTGTGTATCATCCACAAATTGTACTGCAACAACTCACCAAGGCTCCTTCAACAGCACTTTCCAAACCCACGACCTCTACCAACGAGGACAAGGGCAGCAGATGCATGGGGACACCACTACCTGTAAGTTGCCCTCCAAGCCACACATCATCCTGACGTGGAACTATATCGCCGTTCCTTCACTGTCGCTGGGTCAAATTACGAACATACGAATTAGGAGCAGAAGTAGACCATTCGACCCCTCTAGCCTGTTCCGCCATTCAATAAGATCATGGCTGATCTGTTTGTGATTCGAATTCCACACTCCCATCTACCCCTGACAACTTCTGACCCTGGAACTCCCTTCCTAACAGCACTGTTGGTGTATCGACACCCCAAGAACTGTAGCGGTTTAAGAAGACAGCTCACCACCACCTTTTCAAGGGCAATTAGGGATTGGCAACTGGTAAGAAAGCATGCATTGCTGAATAAGGACTTCTTAAATAATCGGTTGGATACCTACATTAAAATTTTCAAAAAGGAAAACTAGGATCCTACATTTAAATTTTAAAAACTGGCAGCCAAGATGATCACCACAATTTGCATTGAAATACCTCACATTCCAGGACATCAAATTGGAGACGCCTGTCTAACAAGGCTCCCATCCAGGACAATGGCTTGGATAACTGAGTAGTTTATCCAGTATCACCCTTGTTAGCGGGACAATCAAAGCCATATTGGAATGTTCATTAGTGGAGATGTACCTCCAGGGGATAACTGTTGAAACAATGAGATCCGAGAGAGATTGAGAATTCCTTGACTTGAATCTAATTAAATTGTAAACGAGGACACTGGACAATCATGTGACCACCTCCCCATCTGTGAAAAACTAGTAGTCTTTTGCAAAAGGACAAGCTCCTGAGACTTTGACGGTGCAGAGTCCATAGGGGGGTGTCTCTCTCTCTCACTCCCTCCAGGTGACATTGGGCATTCGAAGCTTGACTGCTGGCTGGAAGAGATCCAAGACAAAGACCCCCAGGAGGAAGACCACCTGCTCCACTGTCTCCAAGAACATCTACCAACCAAGAACATCAGGACTCCAGATTCAGCCGCAAGACAGCTGAATTAACAGACACCACAGACTGTATATTATTTTTATTTTTCTGGACTCTAATCCAACCCAAACTATTCCTCTCCACTCTGTAATCTGCTAGTGTGCATGATTCTCGTTGGTGTGAGTTAAGGTGTAGCGTAATTTATTATTTTAACTCGATTGGATTTTGGTTAAGTACAATAAACTCACCTCTTTCTTGTTTAAACTCAAGAAAACCTGTCCGATTGGTTCTTTCATGATCACAACAAAGGTTAAGTACTCACTGAAGTGGTAAGCACATCCATTGTTTAAAAGGGAATAAACCCTGTTGCGGTCAAACAAAGAGAAAAATTTTCTCTGGAGTTTCGAAGAATGAGAGGTGATCTCATTGAAACCTACAAAATACTTAAAGAGATAGACAAGGTAGATGCAGCTAAGATGTTTCCCCTGGTTGAGGAGTATCGAACCAGGGGACACAATTACAGAATAAGGGGAAAGCCACTTAGGACAGAGATGAGAAGAAATTTCTTTACTCAGAGGGTTGTGAATCTTTGCAATTCTGTACCCCAGAGGGCTGTGGAATCTCAATCATTGAGTATGTATAAAGCAGAGATTGACAGATTTCTAAATACAAATGACATAAGGGGATATGAAGATAGTGTGGGAAAAAGGCATTGAAGTGGAAGATCAGCCATAATCATATTGAATGGTGGGGCAGGCTCGATGGGCTGAATGGCCCACTCCTGCTCTTATGTTCCTATGTTCCTATGAAGTGCTAAGCACATCCACTGTTCAAAAAGGAATAAACCCTGTTGCGGTCAAACAAGGAGAAAGACAAGAGGGGAGCCTTGAGACCCCTCCTCACCCGATTGTAACAGCAATAAGTGTTGGCCTAGCCAGCAATGCCCACATCCCACAAGCAAATAAAAAACAGTGTAACCTCACTATTTGAGAAAGGAGAGAGAGAGAAAACGGGGAACTACAGACTTGTGAGTTTGACATTAGTAGTCGGGGAAATGTTACAATCTGTTACAAAGGATGTGATAACTAGACACTTGGGCAGAGTCAACATGGATTTATGAAAGGGAAATCATGTTTGACAAACCTATTGGAGTTTTCTGAGGATGTTACTTGTAGCATGGTGTTATGGCCAGGTGAGGAGGGGGATCTCAGGCTGTCCTCTTGCCCCTTTCTTTTATGTGACCGCAATAGGGTTTATTCCTTTTAAACAGTGGCGGTGTTTTTACCACCTCTTTTTCCTTTACTGTGATCGTGAAAGAACCAATTGGGCAGGTTTTCTTGAGTTTAAACAAGAAAGAGGTACGTTGATTATACTTAACACACTAACCCGATTAAAAATAATAAAAATACGCTACACATTCACACACACACTCACATGAGAATCACACACACACAAATAGATTACAGGAGGGAAAATAGATTTTTTGGTTGGATTAAAGCCCAGAATTAATGGAACTTAAATATAGGCCGAAATTTTACGCCCCTCCCCAAAAGAGCAGGAAGGTGGCGGGGGCGGGGGGGTGTAAAATGCAGCGGGAGGCCCTTCCCGACTCACTCCCTCCTCCGCCACTTTATGCATGGGGCTGTGGAGAAAAATGGCCCGCCCGCCCCAGGCCCATCAAGACCCTTAAGTGGCCACAAAAGCAGATGGCTCTCTGATGGCCTGGGGAGGGGGGGGGGGCCCTCATGATCAGGCAGCCTGTGCCCGATGGACGGCTGCCCCCGCTGCCCCAACCACCCCCAGCACCCAAAATGCCCCCCCACCCGCCGTCCCTCCAATCGACCATCCTTGCCTCGCCGGGGCCCGACCGATCACCCCCAGCGAGGCACCAAAAACTTACCTTGGTTCCGGAGCACCCCGACATCTTCTTGTGGAAGCTGGGATGCAGTCCCAGCAGTGGCCACTACTCCTGGTGGCGCTGCTGGGACAGAATGCTGCCAGCCCTCTGATTGGCTGGCAGCTCCATTAGGCAGGACTTCCTGCCTCAATGAGGTGTAAGATCCACCTCAGACCAATTAAAGGCTTGGGGATCGCAAAGTCTCCCATCCACCAAGGGTAAAATTCCAGACATAGACTATTAAGTGGATGATCCAGTAGTCCTCGGCTGAAGCTATATTCTTGAAGTTCTTAGTTGGTCAAAGGCTATTTTGGCTGGCTTTCTTTGCTCAGGGTTTTCCTGAAGGCAGAATCTGTAGTTGGCTCTCTTCCCCTGGTTTCTGGCTGCAGCAGTCTGTAGGCTTGGCAGATTCCCCCAGTCGCAGACAGTTTTCAAACTTGATGTTTTCTGGGGAGAGAGAAAGGAGAGAGAAAAGGAAGCACGCAGCTTTCTGCTGCTGCACACTCAGTTGCTGCTTGTCTTCTGTCTGTGTAACAAAACTTCTAGTTTCTTCAGAGATGGACAGACAGTCATATGGTTCTCTCAATCCCCTTTGTTTTTCATAAAGTTTTCTGGAACCTTCTAATGAAATTCAAGGTTCCACATGCTCTAGCTTGCCAATTTACACTTGGTGGGGGGGGGGGGGGGAGGGGGGAGGGTAGCGGGGGGGGAGGTGTTGGCTCTTTCAAAGTTAATGTATGAGATTGCCTTGACTGCCATGCTAATGAAGTCATTTTAGGTAATTCAATCACTTAGAGCAAGCCATTGTGCCATTGTCCTCGCTTGGCTTCTTATTAGACTTTCTGGCTCCAGTTCAATCTCCTGGTATTTCAGATGTAAATTGCTGTGTCCATCTTGTCTGTTAGTTTTTTAAAAGTTACTGTAGGATTTTTTCCCATTAAAAGTAAGTTTCCAACTGATGAAATTAATATTTCCCATTTGGCATATAGGATTTTCTTGACAATAGAGAAAGGACAGCAGTGGATGTGGTGTATTTAGCTTTTCAGAAGGCTTTTGTTTAGGTCCCACACAGGAAGTTAGTTAACAAAATTAGAGCACATGGAATTGGGGGTAATATATTGGTATGGATTGAGAATTGGTTAACAGACAGAAAACAGAGAGTAGGAATAAATGGGGCATTCTGAGGATGGTAGGCTATTAGTAATGGGGTCCACAAGGATCAGTGCTGGGGCCACAGCTGTTCACGATCTATATAAATGATTTAGATGTGGGGACCAAATGTAATATTTCCAATTTGCTGATGACATAAAACTAGGTGGGAATATAAGTTGTGAGGAGGATGCAAAGAGGCTTCAAGGGGACCTGGACAGACGAAGTGAATGGCAAGAACATGGCAGATGGAATATAATGTGAATAAGTGTGAAGTTATCCACTTTGGTAGAAAAAACAGAAAGACAGAGTATCTCCTAAATGGTGAGAGGTTGGGAAGTGTTGATGTCCAAAGGAACCTGGGTGTCCTTGTTCATGAGTCACTGAAAGTTAGCATACTGGTGCAGCAATCAAGTAGGAAGGCAAATAGTATGTTGGCCTTCAGCGCAAGAGGTTTTGACTTCAGGAGTAAAGAAGTCTTGCTGCAATTGTACTGAGCCTTGGTGAGACCGCACCTGGAGTATTGTGTACAGTTTTGGTCTCTTCATCTAAGGAAGGATATACTTGCCATGGAGAGAGTGCAAAGGAGGTTCATCAGACTAATCCCTGGAATGGCGGGATTGTCTTATGAGGATTAAGGAAACTGGCCTGTATTCTCTAGAGTTTTGAAGAATGAGAGGTGATCTTATTAAAACATACAAAATTCTTACAAAGATAGGATGTTTCCACTGGCTGGTGAGTCTAGAACAAGGGGACATAATCTCAGAATAAGGGGTAGACCATTTAAGACAGAGATGAGGAGGAATTTCTTCACTCAGAGGGTAGTGAATCTTTGGAATTCTCTAACCCAGAGGACTGTGGAAGCTTAATCATTGAGCATGTTCAAGACAGAAATCGATTGATATCTGGATACTAATGACATCAAGGGATATGGGGATAACATGGGAAAGTGGCATTGAGGTAGATGATCAGCCATGATCTAATTGAATGGTGGAGCAGGCTCAACAGGCTGAATGGCCTACACCTGCTCCTATGTTCCTCACCAATACCCTGTGTAGTTATAGCAAGACTTCCCTACTTTTATCCTCCATCCCCCTTGCAATGAAATCCAATATTCCATTTGCCTTCCTAATTACTTGCTGTACCTGCATGCTAGCTTTTTGTGCTTCATGTATGAGGACACCCAGATCCCTCTGCACTGCAGCATTCTGCAGTTTCTCTCCATTTAAGCAATATTTTGCTTTTCTATTCTTCCCATCAAAGTGGATAACCTCACTTTTCCCCATATTATACTCCATCTGCCAATTTTTTTGGCCACTCACTTAACCTATCCATATATCACTTTGAAGACTCTTTGTGTCCTCTTCACAAGTTGCATCCCCACCTTTCTTAGTATCATCAGCAAATTTGGCTACAATATACTCAGTCCCTTCATCCAAGTCATTAATTTCGAGTCATATAGAGATACAGCACTGAAACAGGCCCTTTAGCCCACCGAGTCTGCGCTGACCATCAACCACTCATTTATACTAATCCTACATTAATCCCATATTCCCTACCACATCCCCACCTTCCCTCAATTCTCTTACCACTTACCTACACGAGGGGCAATTTACAAATCAACCTGCAAGTCTTTGGCTGTGGGAGGAAACCGGAGCACCCAGTGGAAACCCACGCAGTCACAGTAAGAACTTGCAAACTCCGCACAGTCAGTACCCAGAACTGAACCCGGGTCGCTGGAGCTGTGAGGCTGCGGTGCTAACCACTGTGCCGCCCCATAGTATAGATTGAAAAAAGTTGAATCCACAACACTGATCCCTGTGGCACTCCACTAGTTAGTTTGCCAACATGAAAATGATCTATTTATCTCAACTCTCTGCTTGCTGTAAGTTATCCAATCCTCAATCCATGCTAATATATTACCCCCAACACCATGAGCTCTTATCCTGTACAGTAAACTTTTATATGACACCTTATCAAATGCCTTTTAGAAATCCAAATGCACTCTGTCTACTGGTTCCCCTTTATCCAGCCTGTTTGTTATATCCTCAAAGAACTCTAACTAATAAATCTGTCAAACATGATTTTCCCTTCATAAAACGATGTTGACTCTGCTTGATTGTATTATGATTTTCTAAATGTCCTACTATTACTTCCTTAATAATGGATTCCAGCACAGATGTTAGACTAACTGGCCTATAAAAGTATTATATTTGCATTTTTTCAATCCACTGGGACCTTTCCAGAATTAAGGGAATTTTGGAAGTTTACAACCAATGCATCGATCATCCTGCAGCCACTTCTTTTAAGACCCTAAGATGCAGGTCATCAGGTCCTGGACACTTGTCAGTCCAACTGGTTTGTCTAGTACATTTTCCTCTAGTGATAATGATTGTTTTAAGTTCCTCCCACCCTTTTGCCCCCTGACTTTCTTCTACTACTGGGATGCTTTTGGTGTCTTCTATCATGAAGACTGATAAAAAAATGTCTCTGTCATTTCCTTGTTCCCCATTATTAATTCCCTAGTCTTATCCTCTAAGGGGCCATTTATTTTAGCTACTCCCTTCCTTTTTATATACTTGTAGAAGCTCTTACTGTCTGTTTTTATATTTCTGGCTAGTTTACTCTCAATCTATTTCCTCCTTTTTTAAGTCACCCTTTTCTGGTTTCTAACATTTTCACAATCTACTGGCCTACCACTAATCTTCACAACATACAATGCCTTTTCTTTCCATTTGATATCCTTAACTTCCTTAGTTAGCCAAAGATGGTTCATTCTTATCATATGGAATATATTTTCTCTACCGCCTTACCTTTTAATCTATTTTTCCAGTCCACATTAGCCAACTCTGTCCTAATACCTTTGTAATTGCTTTTATTTAATTTAAGATTTAATTTAATTTAATTTAAGAGTTTCAAACACAAGTTTCTGAATGTGGAATTAATTTTATGATTATTCTTCCCTAAAGGATCCTTTACTAAGAGATCATTATTTATTCTTCTTTCATTACATATTACCAGATCTAAAATAGCCTGTTTCCTGGTTGGATTCACAACATATTGTTCGAAGAAACTGTCCCAAATACACTCTATGTACTCATTCTCAAGGCTACTTTTGTCAATTTGATTTGTCCACTCTATATGAAAATTAAAGTTGCCCACAATTATTGCAATACCTTTCTTACAAGCCCCCATCATTTCTTCATGTACACTCTGTCCTGCAGTGTAGCGACTGTTAGGAGCCCTATAGACTACTCCCACTAGTGACTTCTTTCCCTTGATATTTCTTATCTCCACCCAAACATTTTACATTTTGATCGTCGAGCCAAGATCATTTCTCACTCCTGTACCTACCTCACCCTTTACTAACAGAGCAACTCCAGCTCTTTTTTCTTTCTGTCAATCTTTTTGAAATGTCAAGTACCTCTGAATATTCAGTTCCCAGCATTGGTCATCTTGCAACTACATCTCTGTAATTGCTAACAGCTCGCAACACATTTATTTCTATTTGTGGCATCAATTCATCTGTCTTGTTACGAATGTTGCATGCATTCAGAAAAGGAGCCTTTAATTTCATCTTTTTATTATTTTTCCCTACTCTGACCCTATTTGCTGGTGCACTCTTATGCTTGTACACTCTGCCCCTTCCTGTCCCACTCTGGTTATCTTACCCATATTGCTACTCTGCAATATTGCCTTATCCTTTCTCTTTAACTTTCTTAATTTCTCCTCACTTGAACCTTCCCCCCACCACTATTTAGTTTAAAGCCCTATCTACAGCCCTCAATTCATCAGGACAATGGTCCCAGCATAGTTCAAGTGAAGCCCATCCCAATGGAACAGCTCCCTTTCTCCCCAGTACAGGTGCCAGTGCTCCATGAATTGAAACCCATTTCTCCCACACCAATCTTTGACCACGCATTCAACTCTCTGATCTTATTGACCCTATGCCAATTTGTTCGTGGCTCAGGTAGCAATCCAGAGATTAGCTTTGTGGGTCTGCTTTTTAATTTTGCCCCTAGCTGCTCATACTCCCTCACCAGAACGTCTTTCTTGGTCCTACCTAAGTCATTGGTACCTACGTGGACCATGACAACTGAATCTTTTCCCTCATACTCCAAGTTCCTCTCCATGCCTGAGAATATGTCCTTAACAATAGCACCAGGTAAACAACAGTCTTCAGGACTCACATTCGCAACGGCAGAGAACAGCATCTATCCCCCTATGTATACTGTCCCCTATGTTAATTGTGTGACAATTGTTTAATTATATGCAGGTGGAGAGTATTAATTGTGGCTTAGTTGAGCAGTTATAAGGAGATTCTTACTGAGCCTGTGAAGGGTTTTGAGTGAGGAGCTTTTACTCTGTACAATAAATATGAAACTGAATAAATATAGGCACCACCATTATCCTTCCACAACAAGCTTTGTGGAAGTTAACATGGTAGCAGAGGATTGATTAGATTAGAGATACAGCACTGAAACAGGCCCTTCGGCCCACCGAGTCTGTGCCGACCGTCAACAACCCATTTATACTAATCCTACACTAATCCCATATTCCTACCAAACATCCCCATCTGTCTCTATATTTCCCTACCACCTACCTATACTAGTGACAATTTATAATGGCCAATTTACCTACCAACCTGCAAGTCATTTGGCTTGTGGGAGGAAACCGGAGCACCCGGAGAAAACCCACGCAGACACAGGGAGAACTTGCAAACTCCACACAGGCAGTACCCAGAATCGAACCCGGGTCCCCGCAGCTGTGAGGCTGCGGTGCTAACCACTGCGCCACTGTGCCGCCCGATGGCTGCCAAAAGCTAAAGGTTGGAAGCTAGAATTTTTTTTCTACATAGAAAACTAAAATCTCACTGGCTATTGTGGAAAATATGGCAGAAAGCAAGTGTAAATTGTCAGGGTATGATTATGCTCTGATGTTCTCTGAGTCTGAACCATATGACCAGCAGAAGAATGAAGTGGATATGTGGACACGGGTTACAAACCTACCAAAGAGGAAACAAGATATGGCCTTGGTGTTGTCACTTTCTACTAAAAGTAAAATCAGAAGTAACTTGTTTTGTGAACTGGATGCTTGTTAGTTGGATACTGATGAAGGTTTGGATTATCTGTTAGAATTCTTGTATGAGCTTTACAAGAAAGATGACCTACTGAATGCGTATGAGGCACAGTCAGACACTTTAGATTTTGGAAAACAGTTGTTATTCAATGGAAGAATATATCATGGACTTTAACAGATTGTGCAGAAGATTGAGGAAATTCAATTTGGAGATCCCTGGTTCAGTGCTACCATTTACATTTCTAGATTGTGCTAACGTGTAACATATGGACAGGCTATTGTTTCCAACTGGGGTCCAATTCTTGGAAAAAGACTCCCTGTTAGATCAGATGTCTGCTGCCTTAAAGAAATTCCTGGGGAAACTGTCATTTCCTGCAGCCCTGGTAGAACAAACAGGGCATTCTGCGGTGACACAAAGAATGGAGGACTCAATATTTACTGGATTTCGCAATGGTCCAGATACTAGACGCAGGCATAAGTACTATGGAAGCATTAATGACAGGAGGAATGAGGATGAAAGCACCTTTAGCAGGTCTGAATATTACAGTGGAAGACAGAATTGGAACAGCGGTAATAGGCAAGTGAATCCCAGGAATGCCCAAGGAACAGTTAATAGGTGCTTCAGGTATGACTCAAAGTATCATTATGCAATGAACTGCCTAAGCGGAGGGGCAGAGTCTTCCAAATAAAACACAACACAGAGAATTCTGAGGCAGAAGAGGAAGATACTGATGAATCTGAATGAACTGTACTAGTCACAAAGTGGTTCAGTCCTGTGATAAATGTGTTTGTTGTGGATTCATACAACTGTGCTGTATTAGATAGTGCTTGCACATCAACAGCATGTGGAACAGATTGGTTACAATGTTATCTGGATTCACTCAGTTATGAGGATTGATGCAAGGTTAAGGAGTACTACCAGCTTTAGGTTTGGTAAGGACAACACATTGAAGTCACTGAAGAAAGTACTAATTCCATGTAAAATATCTGGAGTAAGCCACTTTATCAGTACTGATGTAGTCTCTAGTGAGATACCTTTACCGTTGAGTAAACCTTCAATGAAAAAAGCACAAATGAAACTTGATTTGGAACATGATAAGACAATTGTTTTTGGAAAGTCAGTGAATTTGCAGTTTACCCAGACAGGGCATTATTGTATCCCCTTAACAAAACCTGATGTTTCTAGTCAGAGTAAGTATTAATGGCATCAGGGGAAAAGAATCAGAGAGATAAAAAAGCAAATTGTCTTAAAGTTACACAGACAATTTTCTCATCCTTCTTGTCAAAGATTAAAAACTCTGCTAAAGGAAACAGGTTTGATTGATGAAGAGCATATGAGGTTAATAGAAGAGATTAGTGAAAAGTGTGAAATCTGTAAAAGGTTATCGGAGGACATCATCGCATCCTTCTGTAAGCCTTCCATTGGCATGTGATTTTAACAAGGAGTTGCCATGGATTAAAAGGTATGGGACAAAGACAAGAATATTTTTATTCTACATTTTATCGACCTAGCAACTAGATTGAGACTTTCTAGAATAATAAATAGCAAGGGCCGAAGGGTGATTGTAGATAAAATCATGGAGAAATGGATAGGAACTGGACTTGGGGCACCAGCTAAGTTTCTGACTGGTAATGGAGGGGAATTTGCCAATGATGAGTTCAAAGACATGTGTGGAAACCTCAACATTATGGTTATGAATACCACAGCTGAAAGTCATTTCAGCAATGGGCTCTGTGAAAGGAATTACGCGGTGATTGATGAAATCCTGCATAAGATCTTAGCTGACCAACGAAACTGCAAGTTGACAACTGCCCTGGCATGGATGGTTCATGCAAAGAATTTGCTTCAGATGGTTGGAGGGTATAGTCCCTATCAATTGGTCTATGGGTGGAATCCCAAAGTGCCTTCTGTACTATGAGACAGTCCTCCTGCTCTAGAAGGTATTACAATTAGTTCCCCTTTTTTCTACACATTTGAATGCTTTACATGCAGAGAGACAGCCTTCCAACAAGGCTGAGGTCTCAGAAAATTCGGAGAGCGCTGAGGCATTGTTTAAGGCCATATGAGGCGGAATTTAATTCAGGAGATTTGGTATATTATAAAAGAGAGGGTCCTAGGGAATGGAAGGGGTCTGTTAAAGTAATAGGTCATGATGTTAAGACAGTAGTTATCAAGCATGGAAATCAAACTGTTAAGGTTCATTCCTCACAATTAATTGGGGTTGATTACAAAATCTCAGAATCTGAGCGGCTGATAGAGGGAAACGAGGCACCTTGTACTAAAAATGATGGTGATGTTTTGTGATGTAGGTCCTGAGGAACAGAGTGAGGCAGATCAAGGGTTGGTGTTACAACCAGGTAGGACGGGTCTAGGGGTTCCCTCTCAGCCTTTCCCTGGATTAACCGTAACAGGGTTTAATTTTAAAACACCATGTCTTCAGCTTCCCCTTAGTGAATCCTTGTTCACTGCTCCAATTGTAAGGCAAAGAAATCAAACAGGTTTCCTTAGATTTAAACAAGAAAGGTAGAAGTTTATTAATCTTAAACTCTAATCCGGTTAACGACTACGAATATGCGATGCAACCACACTAGCATGCATACACAATCGACATATACGCAGATATAGACAGAAAAAAGTAGAAGGAATAAAGGGAAAAGTTTGAGGCAATATCTGGTAGTTACAGCCTTTTAAGTTCAATGTGGAGTTTATGGGTGCCTGTAAGTCTTGCAATTTGTTGGGGTCCATTTCACACTTCAACTTGTTCTGATGTAGGAGTCTTTTCGCTCTTGGGGTTTACGTGTCTTCCGTGGGTCCGGTGGCTTGGGAGAAAGTGAGAGAGAGAGACAGCCGGGTAAGTGTCTTGCTTGATTCAGCTTTAGTTGCACACTGCCTTCTCAATTCAAACTGTCCTGTGGTTAGTTCAAAAAAGCCTGGACCTGCCAGTTAGTCATGTGACCAGCTGGTTTAACCAGTCCTGGCTCTGTGGAGTGTATCATCATAGTAGGGCCTGGCATGCGCTTCCTTACACCTTCAATGTCTGGTGATCAAAATCTATTTGGGGTTAATTGGAGCAGAGGATAGTCCTTTGTCTCCACAAGCAGCATCTCTGAGTCTGTTGTGGTTGTTGGAGGTCAATCATCTGAGCTCCAGGACATCACTGAGGGAGTTCCTCAGGGTAGTGTCCTCGGCCCAACCATCTTCAGCTGCTTCATCAATGATCTTCTTTCAATCATTAGGTCAGAAGTGGGGATGTTTGCTGATGATTGCACAATGTTCAGCACCATTCGTGACTCCTCAGATACTGAAGCAGTCCGTGTAGAAATGCAGCAAGACCTGGACAATATGCAGGCTTGGGCTGATAAGTGGCAAGTAACATTCACGCCACACAAGTGCCAGACTATGATCATCTCCAACAAGAGAGAATCTAACCATCTCCCCTTGACATTCAATGGCATTACCATCGCTGAATCCCCCACTATCAACATCCTAGGTGCTACCATTGACCAGAAACTGAACTGGAGTAGCCATATAAATACCATGGCTATAGGAGCAGCTCAGAGGCTAGGAATCCTGAGGCGAGTAACTCACCTCCTGACTCCCCAAAGCCTGTCCACCATCTACAAGACACAAGTCAGGAGAGTGATGGAATACTCTCCACTTGCCTGGATGGGTGCAGCTCCAACGACACTCAAGAAGCTTGACACCATCCAGGACAAAGCAGGCCGCTTGATTGGCACCCTACCTACAAACATTCACTCCCTTCACCACCGACGCACAGTGGCAGCAGTGTGTACCATCTACAAGATGCACTGCAGCAATGCACCAAGGCTCCTTCGACAGCACCTTCCAAACCCGCGAACTCTACCAACTAGAAGGACAAGGGCAGCAAATACATGGGAACACCACCACCTGCAAGTTCCCCTCCAAGTCACACACCATCCTGACTTGGAACTATATCACCGTTCCTTCACTGTCGCTGGGTCAAAATCCTGGAACTCCCTTCCTAACAGCACTGTGGGTGTACCTACCCCAAATGGACTGCAGCGGTTCAAGAAGGCAGCTCACCACCACCTTCTCAAGGGCAATTAGGGATTGGCAATAAATGCTGGCCTGGTCAGTGATGTCAACATCCCATGAATGAATAAAAATAAAATTCATAAAACTGCCAAAGTAATTTTCAATTTTAATTTTTATCGGGCTAGGAGGAGCAAAAATACTCTTTTTGGGCCCATAAAAAAAAACTTCTCTCTCACAGCCTCTCAGAGAATGGCTCTCCACTTTAGGCTTGAGCTGGATTGCGGCGTCTGTTTGGTGGCTGCAGCTCACTGTTCACATTCATATGAGGCCCAAACCTGAAAATGCAATTCTCCTTTTTGCACAGCAATGACCCGCAATGAGGCTCCATTCAATGAATGACCAGGAAATGTATTTTTTGTCAGTGTTGCTTCAGGAAAGAATATTCATCAGGACAACAGGAAAACACAATGCTCTTCAAATAATATTATGGGGCCTTTAATGTGCACCAATCCACCAGAACAGGAACTCAGTTACCATCTTTTCAACCGGTCAGCACCGCCAACAGGCAGCACTCCATCGGAGCACTGTTAGATTATATGCTCAAATCCTTGTTTGGCTTGAACCTATAATCTTTTGACTCAAGAAGCCAAAAGTGCTACCAACTGAGCTATGCTCAAGATTGCAGCAATTTTAAGATTAAATGATTAGTTTGCAGCAATTGAATTTGAAGTTACCAAAGTGATATTTCAGCAAATTCCTGTAGTGTTAATTTGTGGAACAACTTTCACTATAAAAGCTCGTGATTTTGCACAGCAGTATTACATTCAGTATTACAGCCAATTACAGATGTTGCCTAAACTATGGCAATTTAGAAGAAATAATTACTAAAAGCCAGATGTAAAATACATTTTAAAAAACAAACCTAACTCAGTTACTGATTTAGTTTAGTTTAGTTTAGTTTAGAGATACAGCACTGAAACAGGCCCTTTGGCCCACCGAGTCTGTGCCGACCATCAACCACCCATTTATACTAATCCTACACTAATCCCATATTCCTACCACAGCCCCACCTGTCCTTATATATTTCCCTACCACCTACCTATACTAGGGGCAATTTATAATGGCCAATTTACCTACCAACCTGCAAGTCTTTTGGCTTGTGGGAGGAAACCGGAGCACCCGGAGAAAACCCACGCAGACACAGGGAGAACTTGCAAACTCCACACAGGCAGTACCCAGAATTGAACCCGGGTCGCTGGAGCTGTGAGGCTGCGGTGCTAACTGGTCCCTTCCGTACACTGGACGGGTGCTAACTTCAGCATATAAGAAGAGCAGTGTTATGCCAACTTGCTTTGTAGAATGATAATTTTCTTTAATCCACTGACTGGAAATCTGAATTTATATTTTTTGAAGAAATTAAGAAATTACAGATGTAGGATGACTTGGCTAGTTGCTTAAGATGGCCACCTAGTTTGCAACACTGTATCCTACATTGCAAGACCTGTGAAATGGAGAAAAAAATGTCTGCTCATCCTAGCAGGACCTAAGATCCAAGAAGTTTAAGGGAACTGTTTGTTCTCTTTCTTTTAGCAAGAAGGAATATTGCTAACTACTATGCTTGAATGACGGAGTGACTGTCACGTGACAAGTCCCTCCCCATCTATGGTTTTAAGCTTGTGTTTCTCTGCAGTCGAAAGGAGAAGTTTCTGGACTCTGATACGTGCAGACCCAAATGGGGTCCCTCTGTCTCTCTCTCTCTCTCTCTCTCCAGTTCAGCTTACAAGCTTCGAACTCTGCCTGTTAACTGACCACCTTTGCATACTCCAGCGACAATCAGAAACCTCGTTGGAGGAAATCATTTGCATCGATGTCTCCAACAGACCCATCAAACCAGTCATTTACCTTTGCAAACTAAAAGCCCCAGGACCACCAAATTCAGCTTGAAGCCAGCCGAATCACCAAACCCCACAGACTGTATATCCCTTTTTCCTATGGACTTGAACTCAACCAATCTACCTTTCCCCACTCTGTAACCTATTTGTGTGTGTGTAAACCTCTAGTGTGTGTGTAGGAGTCAAAGTTGGCGCGTAGTATATTATTTTCATTAGTTTGGTTTAGGTACAATAACGTTTCCCGCTTTCTTTGTTAAACGCAAGAAAACCTGTCCGATGGTTCTTGTTATGATCATAGCAAGTAAGTAATCAAACACCTGCTGAATTGGCCAGTACATCCACTTTAAGAAAGAATTAAACCTGTTGTGGTCAAACAAGGAGAGGGAAAAGAGGGAAGCCCTTCAACCCCTCCTCACCTGACCGTAACAACAGATTTCAATTGGTAATGAAATCTGGCTTCCTGGGAAGAGTCACTAGAACAGCGTCAAGATGATACAAACACAGGAAACAGCTAAAACAAAGACCTAACCAGGTACACCAAATGTCATATAGTTGAGCTCTATACCAATGTATTATTGCAGTGACTTGCAAGATATAATAAAATTGCAGTAAAAAAGTTACATCTGCACCTTGTAATGAACACATGGAATCAATAAATGCCTCAAAATCATACTTTACCTACAAACAGGTTTAAAAAAAGTTTATGAAAACAGAAGTCCTAAGTGTAAGATAATGTATGCACAAGCACATTAATGCATATTGTATTCTGCAATAGGAACAAAAATATGTTATGGGAATTAATTAGGTTCTAAGCGGGGCTAAAGTGTGGCGAGTCGAAGAGACTTAGTAGTTGGCAGGAAAAAAGACAGAGGCGCAAGGGGAGAGCCAACTGTGTAACAGCCCCGAAAAACAAATTTTTCTGCAGCACCTGTGGAAGAGCCTGTCACTCTAGAATTGGCCTTTATAGCCACTCCAGGTGCTGCTCCACACACCACTGACCACCTCCAGGCGCTTACCCATTGTCTCTCGAGATAAGGAGGCCAAAGAGAACAAAGAGAAGCACTTGATTTGAATGTATTGTCCCATCATACACTGACTGTAGATTCATCACTTTATATTGCAAAGTGTGTAAAAAATCCCAATTTCAGATTCTGCTGGGCAATCTTTCCCATAATGTTCATTACCTGTGTTCTGCTGCTGGGATTGAAAATCCAGCCATTTGGCAGTTGTAATACTGTTGAGCCATGATAAGCCCTGCCACCGTGTCTGTGCTTTGGAAATTTACCAGATGGGCCGCACCTCCTAGAGCTGCAGACTGTAAGGAAAGTGAAACAACAAATAAAAAAATAACAGTACCAACCAATCAAAATCTGCGCAGAGTCAGGGACACTAATATAGCTTTTCTAAACTTTTAATACTCAACTATTTTTCCGTTTCAATTACAATCATTAGGGTGAATTTTAACGCCCCCACCCTGTAAACCCTGACCCCTGGAGGTGGGTTGACCATTTAAATAGCACAATGAGGTTGATACCTCACATTCATCTGCTTTATGTGATATCATAGAATAGAATTATAGAATGGTTACAGCATAGAAGGAGGCCATTCAGCCTGTCATGTCCATGCTGGCTCTCTGCAACAGCAAATCAGCTAGTCCCTCTACTCCTCTGCCCTTTCCCTGTGGCCCAGTAATTTTTTCTTTTCAGGTGCTTATCCAATTCCCTTTTGAAAACCACAATTGAATCGGCCTCCACCACACTCTCAGACAGTGCATTCCAAATCCTAATCACTCGCTGGATAAAATTTTTTTTCCTCATATCACCTTTGGTTCTTTTGCCATTCACCATAAATCTGTGTCCTCTGGTTCTCAATTCTTCAGCCAATGAGAACAGTTTCTCCCTATATTCTCTGTCCAGACCCCACCCCATGATTTTGAACACCTCTGTCCAATCTCCTCTTCTCTAAGGAGAACAATCTCAGTTTCTCCAATTTATGCTTGTAACCAAAGTCTATCACCCGGAAAGCTTTTTTTATAAACCTTATCTGCACCCTCTCTAAAGCCTTCATAGCCATCCTAAATTGCAGTGCCCAGAATTGCACACAATACTCCAGTTGAGGCCAAACCAGTGTTTTATAAAGGTTCACCATCACTTCTTTGCTTTTGTACTCTATGCCTCTATTTATAAAGCCCAGGATCCCGTATGCCACCTTCAAAGATTTTGCCCATATACCCCCAGATCTCTCAGTCCCTACACCCCCTTTAGAATTGTACTCTTTAGATTATATTTTTCTTCTTGTTCTTCCTACCAAAATGTATCAATTCATACTTATCTACGTTAAATTTCATCTGCCACTTGTCCACCCATTCCACCAGCCTGCCTACGTCCTCTTGAAGTCTATCACTCTCCTCCTCACTGTTCACAAGACTTCCAAGTTTTGTGTCACGTGTAAATTATGAAATTGTGCCCTATTCACCCAAATCTAGGTCATTAATATAAAGCAAGAAAAGTAGTGGTCACAGTATTGACCTCTAGGGAACCCCAATGTACACTTTCCTCTCGTCCAAAAAACAGCTGTTCACCACTATTCTCTGTTTCCTGTCAATCAGCCAATTTCACATTCGTGCTGCCACTGTCCCTTTTATTCCATGGGCTTTAACTTTGCTGACAAGCCTATTATGTGGAACTTTACCAAACACCTTTAGGTGTACACCACATCAACCGTATTACCCTTATCAACTCTCCCTGTTACCTCAGCAAAACACTCAATCAAATTTTGATTTACCTGTAATAAATCCATGCTTGCTTTCCTTAATTAATATGCATTTGTTCAAGCGTTAATTTTGTCCCAGATTTTCATTTCTAAAAATTCTCACCACCAAGGTTAAACTGACTGACCTGTAGTTGCTGAGTTTATCCTTATACCCTTTTTTGAACAAGGATGTAACATTTAAAATTCTCCAGTCCTTTGGAACAACCCCTGTATCTAAGGAGTATTGTAAGATAATGGCCAGTACCTCCACAATTTCTACCCTTACTTTCCTCAGCATCCTTGAATGGTCGAACCCATCTGGTCTTGATGACTTACCAAGTTTAAGTACAGCCAGCCTTCCTAATACCACCTCTTTATCAATTTTAGGCCATCAAGTACCTCAACCTACTTCCTTGTTCACAATGACCTCAGCAGTATCTTCTTCCTTGGTAAAGACAGATGCAAACTACTCATTTAGTACCTTGGCCTCCAAACATATATCCACTTTTTAACCCCAGATCAGCCCCACCCTTCCTCTTACTACCCTTTTACTATATATACCTATAGAATACTTTTAGATTCCCTTTTATGTTAGCTGCTAGACTCTTCTCATAGTTGTTCTTTGTCACTTCCCCTCTTAATTTTTTATATTCAATCTGGTCCTCCATTGCATTATCAACCTGATATCTATCATATGCCCCATTTTTCTGCTTCATCTTACTCCCTATCTCTTTCATCCTCCAGAGAGCTTTGGCTTCGGTTGCCTTACAATTCCCCCTGGTGGGAATGTACCTCATCTGTACCTGAATTATCTCCTCTTTAAAGGCAGCCCATTCTTCCTTTAAAGTTCTGCCTGCCAATCTTTGATTCCAATTTACCCGGAACAGATCTGTTTTCATCACACTGAAATTGGCCCTCCTCCAATTAAGTATTTTGACTCTAGATTGCTCCTTGCCCTTTTCTGTAAATAACTTAAACCTTATGATACTATGATCACTGTTCCCTAAATGTTTCCCTACTGACATTTGATCCATTTGACCCACCTGATTCCCCAGAACTAGATCCAGCAATGCAACCTTCCTTGTTGGGCCAGAAAAATACTGTTCAATAAAATTCTCCTAAATGCATTTCAGAAACTCTTCCCCCTCTTTGCCTTTTACAGAATTACTATCCCAGTCTATATTAGAAGAATTAAAGTCTCCCATTATCACTACTCTATAGTTTTTGCACCTCTCTGTATTTTCCCCACAAATTTGCTTCTTGATATCTTTCCCACCATTTGGTAACCTGTAGAATACACCCAGTAGTGTAATGGTACCTCGAACGTTTCTTAACTCTAACCAAATAGATTCTCTCCTTGACCCCTCCAGAACATCCTCTCTTCAGCTCAACCTAATCTCCTACTGCCATCCCTCCTCCTTTCTTTCCTTCCCTATCTTTCCGGAACACCTTGTATTCAGGAAGATTTCGTGCCCAGTCCTGCCCTTTCTTTGAGCTAGGTCTCCATTATCACCACAACATCATATTCCCATGTGGCTATTTGTACCAGCAGCTCACCAACCTTATTAACCATGCCTTATTTACCACACCTAATACCTTACTACTTCTTACTTCAGATTTCCAGCATCCGCAGTATTTTGCTTTTACTTCTTACTTTATCTGCCTCTCCCAATCCATCATGCGCCTTGTTTCTCCTTTCTAATGCTACATCTTGATGCCCATCCCCCTGGCAAGTTAGTTTAAACCCTCCCCAACAGCACTCGCAAACTGCCCTGCAAGGCAGGTCCAGGTTCTGTTTAATTGCAATCCATCAGCCTGTACAGGTCCCACCACCTCCAAAACCAGTCCCAGTGTCTCAGGTATCTAAAGCCCTCCCTCCTGTACCATCTCTCCAGCCACGCATTAATCTACTTTATCCTTCCATTTCTATACTCACTGGGACATGGCCCTGGGAGTCATCCAACCTGCTTGCTAATCTCTTTCCTAGCTCCCTAAAAGCTGCCTGTTGGACCTCATCCCTCTTTCTACCTACGTTGTTGGTACTGATATAGACCACGACCTCTGGCTTTTCACCCTCCTCACTCAGAGTGCTCTGCAGCCACTCAGTAATATCCTTGACCCGAGCAGCAGCGAGACAATATACCATCCTGGATTCACCTGCAGCCGCAGAAATGCCTGTCTGTTTTGCTATCTATAATATTGCTTAGCACTACTGCTTTCCCAACCTTCCTCCTGCCACCTGTATAGCTGAACCCCCCAGTGCTGTAAACTTGGCTCTGGCTGCACTTACCAGAGGAACCATCACTGGTTGGAGAGCAAGATACATTCAGGGTATTTCTGCATTATTTTCCTGATCCTCCATGACTGTCTGGCGGTCACATATTCCGTCTCTGCCTGCACTCCCTTAAAATTCAGGGTGACCACATCTAGAAACATGCTATCCACATAGCTCAGCCTCGTGGATGCACCACAGGTGACGCCAGCTGCTGCTCAAGTTCTGAAACCTGGAGCTCAAGCTCCTCCAGCTGACAACACTTCCTGCACATGGAATTGTGCACACTCCATGGGACTGAGGTACCCTGCCATGCCTCTATTTGTTAGACGAACTAAACTTCAACAGAAATAAACTGAAGACTTATGAAAGAGTAATCTCAAAAAAGCTCACCAGCTACTCACCAATCAGCACCTTCCCTTGTGCTAACACCACTTTTAGCTTTTTTTAACCTCGCTCCCTGACACTCATTCTCTTTCTAGGCTTTGGCCGCCCTACTGCCCCATCCCCAAACTCCTCCAGTTCTGCAATCCTTACCTATGGGCTTTCCGATCTTGTTAAAGAAAGAAATTACTTCCTATTTACTGACCCAATTTACTCAGCCTCAGACCTCCAACTGCATACTTATTGTGACGTCAATATTGATGTCACTATCAGAATTCCGAGAATCCTCCAGTGTTTGTACTAGACAGCTCCTCCTTCAGTGCTCTGCATTGACTGGGGATTCTCCCTCTCTGCCGTTCCCTTTTAAACTGGCTGGGTCCTCCCTTGGTGCTATCCGCGAACTGGCATTTAACCCTGGCCAGCCGTGTTTCCCAGTTCATGGGAAATCTCGCAGGTCAACTGAGTTGAGGACAGCTTTGGGGAAAAGGTAAGTGCACTTGCAGCACTGCTTGTGGGTCAGAAGTAGCAGGAGTCAAGGTTCGGACATCCACCACAAAGCTTCCACTAGAGGCTACAGGCTCCTTACCTGCAGCTACAGTCTGCTCTGAAGCACTTCCTGCCTGACTGTAAGCCAAGCCTGTCAATCAGGGTGATTCCTGAATGGGGATCCTATCAAAAAATTCACATATTGTGAAGTTAAAAAGCTCCACATCATGTAGGGAAACCCGAATTGCCAGGATTCCCACTCAAAATTCCAAACCCTGCTCACCAAACCTGTCCCTGTCAATACAGGGGCCAGAGAATCACAGAATCTTACCAAACAGAAGGAGTCTGTTTGGCCTATCCACTGCCTGTGCTGGCTCTTGGAAAGAGCTGTCCAATTTAGTCCCACACCCCAGTTTTCTCCCCGCAACCCCAAATAAGTCCTCTTCAATAGTTACTATGGAATTTGATTCCACCACACGTTAAGGTAGTGTATTCCAGATCTTAACAACCCTGTGTGTGAAGAAATTTCTCCTCAATTCCCATTTAGTTCTTTTGCCAATTATTTTAAATCTATGACCTTTAGTTACTGACCCACTTGCCAGAGGAAATAGAGCAAACAGGGAGAATCTATCAAAACGTCTAATTTTGAAAACGTCTAACAGATCACCCCTTAAACTTCTCTGCTTTAAGGACAGCAATGCCAAACTTCTACAATCTATTCACACAACTGAACTTGCTCAGTTATTTGGCTACCAGATTATATACTTTTGCAAATTATGCATTGGATCAGCTGCTATATTATTTTGGTAACTGCAGCCTAGAAATTACTATTGGGCATTTTGGCCAACAAATGATTAGTGCATTTTTATGGCATCCTTTTCATCAGCAACTTTAGCACAGGTATCAACCGACTTAATTCCCCTCTGCACAAATAGCAGAGCTCATTAAGGGTGATGGTGGCGTAGTGGTAATATCAATGAGCTAATAATCCAGCAGCCTAAGCCTAGTGCTCTGGGGTCACTGGTTCAAATTCTACCATAGCAGCTGGTGGAATTTAAATTCAATTAATAAAAATCTGGAATTGAAAGCTAGTTTTAGTAATGGTGCCATGAAGCTATCATCAGTTATCATAAAAACCCATATGGTTCACTAATATCCTTTAGGGAAGGAAATCTGCTGTCCTTAACTGGTGCTATGAGAGTGCTTCTATTTTTTTGTAAAATACTTTTTAAGGACTTACAGTTGAATTATGGACATGGATTCATCTGGAATCTTGGAGAGATGCTGAACTTTGTGTTTTTTGAAAAGAAGTCACCAGAAGGTTCCTGGACTTGGTTTGTAAACAAGTCTTACTGGCAGGCACCTGTCTGTGGATAATCACCCAGCAGCAGTTGTGTTTGACTTGGGGAGATGGTTACGAAGAAGTGACAGGTCAAGATTTTTAGAGGTCAGGAGGCTTGACTTCTTGACTGTTTTTAGTTTCATTTTGAACTGTTACAAAAGACAGTTGTTTTTTTGCCTGCCAGAAGAAGACCCAGCTCATCTCTCTCTCTTGAAAAGAAACCTTGCATACAGTGCCAGTTTCCTATTTCCAACTGTATTTGAAGAAACCCTGTGTATCGAATGTGTGGGAACTGAAACCTTGTTGCTGCATTTCCGCTGTAAGGCCTATCTGAAACCTCTGTAGCTGCATTTTTTGGAACGCCTACCCAAACTGATCTTCAACATTGCCTGGAAAGAACTGTTCTAGGAAGATCCTAGTGACAGATACGCATTTAGGACATCAAACCAAAACCAAGGACAAGTATTTTGCCTAAGTGTTTTTTTAATTTTCTTTGTAACAGTGCTGTAAACAACAATCCTTTTTATTTTTCTGGTTAACTGGGTATATATGCCTATGTGTGTGTGAGGGGCTACAATAAATAAGGGGCTTTAAGATTCCAATTTGTGTGTGTATGTTTTACTTCATTATTGGTTAAGACTTGTTTTATAATAAACTGATCATGTTGTTGTTTATTAAAGAAACCTGGATGGTGTGTTTTATTCTGGGAATAATAGAGTATTTGATTGACCGCCTCGGTAAGTGGGAAAATTTAAATATATGTTATGACGTGTGGAGAAGTGGAACTAGAATAAACAGTGCACTCCTCCTGCCTCGGTTGTAACAGTGGTTTGGCCTACATGTGACTCCAGACCCACAGAAATGTGGTTGGCTCATAACTGCCCTCTGATATGATATAGCAAGCCACTCAGATCAAGGGATGGGATGGGCAACAAATGCTGGCCTTGCCAGTGATGCCCATATCCGATGAAATAATTTAAAATATCACTTGTTAATATCAGCAAACATAATTTCTAGGTCCATATTGGTTAACTTGTCCAGATAAGTAATGGTGAAAGACAACTGTACAAAAAACACTTTCTAATTTTCTGCACTGTGAAGTCGCTCTTGGATAGCCAAATCAAGAATACATATATCCATTCCCTCATGTTCAAATAATATGCTGAATCTCTACATTTTTTATTACATCTCATCCCAATTTTATATTTAGAGTGAGCTCTTATGCCTCAACCTACAAGCACAAGTTGAAGAGATTAAGCGCAATGTTTGTCATCGTTTGCAGGATGAATGTTCAGTCTTTTGGCAAATTGCATAACATTACATATAGTGAATCAAGGATGCCATTTTTCTGGTGAAGTGTGGAACTGTGAAATGTGAGCTCTGCAATTCCAGAGGATATTGAGAAATTGAGAAAAGCCTACAACAAAACTAAAGGAACTTCATTCCACTCAAATTATAATTTTTATGGAAGCATGATAAAATGCATATTTATCAGAGCAACACAGTCATCATTCCTTTCCATTGTAAACACAAGTGCTCCAGAACTTGCTGCACCCCTAGCCAAGTTGTTCCAGTACAGTTACAACACTGGCATCTATCCAGCAATGTGGAAAATTGCCCAGGTATGTTCTGTACACAAAAAGCAGGACAGCTCCAACCTGGCCAATTACCGCCCCATCAGTCCACTCTCAATTATCAGTAAAGTGATGGAAGGTGTCATCGACAATGCTATCAAGCGGCACTTGCTTAGCAATAACCTGCTCAGTGACACTCAGTTAGGGTTCCACCAGGGCCACTCACCTCCATACCTCATTACAGCCTTGGTTCAAACATGGACAAAAGAGCTGAACTCCAGAGGTGAGGTAAGAGTGACTGCCCTTGACATCAAGGCAGCATTTGACCGAGTATGGCATCAAGGAGCCCTAGCAAAACTGAAGTCAATGGGGATCAGGGGGAAAACTCTCCGCTGGCTGGAGCCGTACCTAGAACAAAGGAAGATGGTCGTCGTTGTTGGAGGTCAATCAGCTCAGCTCCAGGACATCACTGCAGGAGTTCCTCAGGGTAGTGTCCTAGGCCCAACCATCTTCAGCTGCTTCATCAATGACCTTTCTTCAGTCATAAGGTCAGAAGTGGGGATATTCGCTAATGATTGCACAATGTTCAGAACCATTCTCGACTCCTCAGATACTGAAGCAGTCCCTGTAGAAATGCAGCTAGACAATATCCAGGCTTGGGCTGATAAGTGGCAAATAACATTTGCACCACACAAGTGCCCGGCAATGACCATCTCAAACAAGAGAGAATCTAACCATCTCCCTTTGACATTCAATAGCATTACGACTGCTGAATCCCCCACTATCAACATCCTAGGGGTTACCAATGACCAGAAACTGAACTGGAGTAGCCAACCAAATACAGTGGCTACAAGAGGCTTGGAATCCTGCGGCGAGTAACTCACCTCCTGACACCCCAAAGCCTGTCCAATATCTCCAAGGCACAAGTCAGGAGTGTGATGGAATACTCTCCACTTGCCTGGATGGTTGCAACACTCAAGAAGCTCGACACCATCCAAGGCAAAGCAGCCCACTTGATCAGCACCCCATCAGAAACATTCCCTCCACCACCGACGCACAGTGGCAGCAGTGTGTACCATCTACAAGATGCACTGCATCAACGTACCAAGGCTCCTTAGACAGTACCTTCGAAACCCACGACCTCTACCAACTAGAAAGACAAGGGCAGCAAATGCATGGGAACACTACCACCTGCAGGTTCCCCTCCAAGTCACACATCCTGACTTTCAACTATATCACCGTTCCTTCACTGTTGTTGGGTCAAAATCCTGGAACTCCCTTCCTAACAGCACTGTGGGTGTACCTACCTCACATGGACTGCAGCGGTTCAAGAAGGCAGCTCACCACCAGCTTCTCCAGGGCAATTAGGGATGGCCAATAAATGCTGTCCTAGCCAGCGATGCCCACATCCCATGAATGAATAAAAACAAACCAACATTATTTTGCAAAAGGATTGCATTCTGAAGGTTGATTTTCACTTTCACAACAAATGTATTTAACTGATCGATCTATATTGTGTTATGTGTCAGTTAGTAAAAATTTTAAGAGTGGTAAGTGGGGGATATTAGACATGAGTGACCTTTGGGTTCAAGTGCTCAGGTTTAAGTTCAGAGACACTAATAAATTTTAGCATGTATGGTACATGATAACTGAAGAAAATTAAATGTTTCCTCAGATGTTGGCATGTCAGGACAGAAAAAGCACTTGGTCGACAAAAAAAAGATAGATTTGCTTCCAAGATGTATTTTAGAAAATATTTTACAGTGAAGTAGATAAACCATGCAACACTAGCTCAACTTCATTCATCCTTTAGTGAGGCAGCAGAAAATGAGACCAAGCTGGTAATTCTATTGGAAAAAATGAACAGGTTTATGTATTTAGCAGAATATGTGACCGATATTAAAGGATTCTGAGACCACCACATTCAACATTTCACATGCACTATTGTAAATTCCCATTAAAATAGTTTAATGAAAATAACCTTTTAAAATTTATATTTACTTTTAATCGGAAGTTACAATTTTTTTTAAAAAGGAAATTGCGCCTCGTATGTTTACAAAACAAGAACAAACAAAATAATTGACATTTCATTGATGGTGTCAGTGGAATTGCTTTGTAGAAATTACAGGCCCAAGAGCATGAGAGAGACAAATAATCAGAAGAATTATTTCCCAGCTCACTTAGATCATGTTAACTTTGCATGTTTGAGAGAGATGCAGCAACATCTAGGATTCTGATCACAAGGGCATATTTACATTTTTAAGAATATGCACAAAAACAAGAAGAAATCTTCAAAGCACAGCATTAAAAACACAAACTACACCCTAAATTATAATTTTTATTCAACAAACCTTTTCTGATGTAAACCACACCACTTATTATAGCTCCAGCTATGTGGTTTTTGTCCAGCCAAAGCCACCAATTCTAAATACGTTATTAGAATGCTGCCTTACACGCTTTTACTAACATTGTGCCTTACTGATAGAGCAGCTTGGCATAGAGGTGGAGTGCAATTTTCTGCGGGGAGGAGGGGCAACAGCAGAGTCTGTGTCGGAGCAGTGAGTGACCGACCATAACTTCAGGATTTCTGCATTAATCTGCACTTGAGCTAAGTCCTGAAGTTTGGTCAGTTTCAGAGGGGTAATGACAGCAAACGGGGAAAGTTTGCCGTAAAAAACCTCGGGCAAGATCTGGGCCAATAATTCATAACAAAAATTGAAGTACATTTAAATTTCTATCTTGAAAAACATGTATTTTCTCCTCACATATACATGATAATACATTTTTTCCTTTATTAAATGAAACCTTGTAGTGTTGATTGAATTCGTACACAAGATTCTGAAGGGCGCTTTCTTACAGAGCCATTCATTTACATAGGGTGAGTCGAGTAAGACTGAGCATCCTGTTTTGGTGAATTTGTAATTTTAAAGCGCAAATTTTTGCTACTGTACCAAGATACCAGCTACTTATTACCTCTTGTTCCATTAGTTTCACCTCTCTAAATTTTGCTGTCTTTGAGACTTGGACACTATTCTCTGCACTGCCAATCCACCAATACCTGCACAGACAATGGACTCACAAGCCTCAAGGATGGCAAAACTGCAAACAGCAAAACCAGTGGAGCAAGTAGTAATAGGTAGCTAGCATCATCGTCAGCACCTTGCACTAGTATGAAATATTAGTCATTAGGAAAAAGGACAGAAACTCCTTCAGCCCCGAATCTTGCTTTAAAATGATCTGATAGTGATCAATACTGACTCAAAAGTGGAACAGTTTTGAGTTTTGAAAGTGCATAAAAATGTACATTGCAGGATACATTTGTTTAATTTGCAAACTGTAAGAATGCACAATGTATTTGAAAGATAAATGTACCAGAAAAAGGTAGCATTATTGCTTTGGGCAGAGAAACAGTTCTAATGTATGCAATTTGCATGGACGCCAGTTCATTCTGATGGAAGGAGATTTTTGTGTTGACCTGGTAGCACTTATTGTGTGGGCTTCTGCATGATGAACCAATAGGTGTGCTACCACCTGTCAACTGTCTTCGGGGGAGGAGAAAGTTGGAACAATCATGTACCCATATTTGTAAATGAAAGTACCCTGGTCGCTGCCACTGATACTAGCTTTTTCTTCAAAATTTCTATTTTATTCAATTGAATTTAAATTCCCCACCTGTCACAGTGGGATTTGAACTCAAGTCTCCAGATAATTCATCCAGGCCTCTGGATTACTAGTCCAGTAACTAGCTACCATACCCCGATGTACATTTCTACATTTAGTTTAGTTCTCTACTGTATTGTGAACACTGCAATAACATAAAGCATTTATTTCTGTCTTATTTTAATCTTTATGGGGGAAAATTGGATAAAGCTAGAAAACGGGCACAGAGATCACAACGTGTGATTAACCCATACCTGTTCATAGCGATGCAGGCAGCACACAAACATCATCCTGCCTGCTGATATAAATAGTACTGGCATACTTTAGAGGGTAGCATAGAGCCGGGATCTGTACATGGTGAGTCACTGGGCATGAGTGGCCTGCAGCCAGAATAGGGAGAAAGGGTTGCGCAGGTGCCAACTTGCCAGAGGGCAAGGTCTGACGAGTTCTGCTGCTGAGGACTCAGATGAGGGCTTCCATCGGGCGCAGTACAGAAAAAGGCTGATGGTCCTGCTCATAGAAATACTTGGTGTATTGGCTGGTCTGCCTGAAAGCCTGCTGTCACTGTCAAGGAGCATGGAGAAGTCCAGCTGCAGCTTGGCACAGGGCTTTGCACAGAGCAGGGAGCCCATTCTTTACAATAAAGAACTCCATGAGAAAAATGAGATAGGATTAATTAGTGACTTCATAGTTAAGGTGCCCCTAGGTAGCAGTGATTATAATATGCTTAAATTTTAAATTCAGTTTGAGGGAGAGAAGAGTGGATCCAAGACTAGCATTTTAAACTTAAATAAGGGCATTTATGAGGGCATGAAAGCAGAGCTAGCTAAAGTGAACTGGCAAATTAGGTTAAGGGATAGGTCAATAGAGATGCAGTGGCAGACATTTAAGGGGATATTTCAGAATACACAGAATAGATACATTTCAATGAGAAAGAAAAATTCCAAGGGTGGGACCCACCATCCGTGGTTAACTAAAACAGTTAAAGATAGTATCAACCTGAAAGAAAAAGCCTATAATTGCGCAAAGATGGGAGGCAGGTCAGAAGATTTGATAGAATATAAAAAACAGCAAAGAATGACTAAAAGTTGATAAGGAAGGTAAAATTAGAGTACAAGAGAAAGCTAGCTAGAAATATAAAGACAGATAGTAAGAGTTTCTATATACATTGAAAAAAGAAAAGAGTTAACAAAGTGAGTGTTGGTCGATAAAAAGTGAGTCTGGGAAATTAATAATGGATAATAAGGAGATGGCAGATGAATTGAACAGGTATTTTGCATCGGTCTTCCCTGTCGAGGAAAGAAGTAACATCCCAGAATTAGCTGTAAGTCAGGAAATGGAAGGGAGGGAGGAACTCAAGAAAATTACAATCAACAGGGGAGTGGTACTGAACAAGTTGTTGGAGCTGCGGGCTGACAAGTCCCCGGGCCCTGATGGACTTCATCCTAGGGTGTTAAAAGAAGTGGCTAGTGAGATAGTTGATGCATTTGTTTTAATTTTCCAAAATTCCCTAGATTCGGGGAAGGTTCGATAGATTGGAAAATAGCAAATGTAACTCCTTTATTCAAAAAGGGAGGGAGACAGAAAGCAGGAAATTACAGGCCAGTTAGCTTAACATCTGTCTTAGGGAAAATATTAGAAGCTATTATTAAAGATGTTATAGCAGGGCATTTAGAAAAATTCAAGGTAATCAGGCAGAGTCAACATGGTTTTGTAAAAGGGAAATCATGTTTAACCAATTTATTGGAGTTACATGTGCTGTGGATAAAGGGTAACCGGTGGATGTATTGTACTTAGATTTCCAGAAGGCATTTGATAAGGTGCCACATCGAAGGTTATTGCAGAAAATACAAGCTCATAGTGTCGGGGGGTAACATAGTAGGATGGATAGAAGATTGGCTGGCTAACAGGAAACAGAGAATAGGCATAAATGGGTCATTTTCTGGTTGGCACGATGTAACTGGTGGTGTGCCACACGGATCTGTGCTGGGACCTCAATTTTTTACAATTCACATAAATGACTTGGATGAAGGGACCAAAGGTATGGTTGCTAAATTTGCTGATGGCACAAAGATAGACAGGAGAGCAACTTGTGAAGAGGACATAAGGGGGCTGCAAAGGGATCTAGATAGGTTAAGTGAGTGGGCAAAGACCTGGCAAATGGAGTATAATGTGGGAAAGTGGGAAAGTGGGAAATTGTCCATTTTGGCAGAGAGAATAAAAAAGAAGCATATTATCTAAATGGTGAGAGATTGCACAGCTCTGAGATGCAGAGGGATCTGGGTGTCCTAGTGCATGAATCGCAAAAGGTTAGTATGCAGGTACAGCAGGTAATTAGGAAAGCTAATAGAATGTTATCGTTTATCGCAAGGGGAATTGAATACAAAAGTAGGAAGGTTATGCTTCAGCCATACAGGGCATTGGTGAGACCACATCTGGAGTACTGTGTAAAGTATTGGTCTCCTTATTTATGGAAGGATGTAAATGCATTGGAGGCAGTACAGAGAAGGTTTACTAGACTAATACCTGGAATGGGCGGGCTGTCTTACGAGGAAAGATCGGACAGGCTAGGCTTGTATCTGCTGGAATTCAGAAGAGTAAGAGGTGACTTGATTGAAACATACAAGATTCTGAGGGGTCTTGACAGGGTGGCTGTGAAAAGGATGTTTCCTCTGGTGGGAGAATCTAGAACTAGGGGTCACTGTTTAAAAATAAGGCGTCGCCCAGTTAAGACAGAGATGAAGAGAAATTTTTTCTCTGAGGGTCGTGAGTCTTTGGAACTCTCTTCCTCAAAAGACGGTGGAAGCAGAGTCTTTGAATATTTTTAAGGCAGAGGTCAATAGATTCTTGATAAGCAAGGGGGTGAAAGGTTATCAGGGGTAGGTGGAAATGAGGAGTGATCAGTTCAGCCATGAACCGATTGAATGGTGGAGCAGGCTCGAGGGGCCAAGTGGCCTGCTCCTGCTCCTAATTTATATGTTCGTATGTTCATATGTTCGTACGTAACATATGCAGGCCCAATGCTGATGCAGTGTCTGATAGCTGATGTCTCAGCTTCCATCATAGCACAAGCAGAAGCCAAGGTGTGAGTGCTGCAATGGAAGCTCAGAATGAGATCATGAAATCGCAGCTTGTTGACGTGCAGGTTCAGACTGATCCCTTCTTGGCTGCAGATACCAGTGCTCAAAGGGGCTTTCAGGGTCCCACAGCAGTCCAGCAATCTGTCCTCCAGCAGATTACAAAGATTGCTGAGGAGCTTCCCTGGGGGGGAGTGACAGTGGCTCCGTGGAGCACAAGCCTGCTGTACTTTCTCAGACTGATGGCATTTGGTCTCTCACCACTGCCACTCCAACAGTGCCCCTACTGTTGCCTCTCACCCAACCGGCCCAGACTGCTGCAGTTCTGATGAAAGGTTATTGACTTGAAACGTCAACTGTTTCTCTCTCCACAGATGCTGCCTGGCCTGCTGAGTATTTCAAGAATTTTCTGTTTTTCTTGCTGAAGTCCATGCTAAGGTGGTGCAGATTGAAGCCAGGCCTTTTAGGCCCAGAGTTTTTCGAAGACATTTTGCAAGGCCATCTACAGTCTCCCCCAGTGAAAGTCAGCAGCCTTCCACCAGCCATGCTGCAGCCTCATGGGTAATACTGCATAGGAGCAACAGGCCAGGCAAAGACACCCACAGGCACTAGGGGAATGCGCAAGGGTGATTAGTTGACCTTTGTATGGAATGCTGGATGTTTTGTTGGATAAAGTTAGTTTGGGGATTGTTTTGTGGTGGCTTTTATTTCAGCATTGCAGCCAAGAGGATGCTATGATGGTAACAGAGGGAATGTAAGGTGTGGAACTGTTTTTGGATTTGGGATTGTGTTCAGTGGAACTATAATCAGATAAAGCGATCGTAGACAGATTGAATAGAAAGGGCATGTGTTGCCCCCTCCCTTCCTCCTGCTCCTCCGCTTTCCCCTCTTCCTCCTGCTCCTGAGCTTGCATATTGCTGGTGGCAAGGGTTGTATCCTCATGATGGCGAGGTTTGGAGGACACAGCAGACCATGATGAATCAGGACATATGCTCTGGTGAGTACTGCAAGACTCCGCCAGAGTTTTCCAGGCAGCTGAGCTATTGCTTCAGCACCCCAATGGTCTGCTCGATGATGTTTCTCATGGTAGTATGGTTCTCATTGTACACAGGCCAAGTGTGGTTGGGTTGCAGAGAGGAGTCATGAGCCAGGTGTTAAGCAGATAGCATCTAGCAGCCACCCTTTGGTTTAATGTGGTGGCTCAAATACTGAGGGAACAGCGGACTGTGTAGAATGAAAGCATCATGACTGCTGGCAGGATAGCAGGCATTCACCAGTATGACTAACAGCTAATGAAGTACTCCCATTGACACAGGACTCAAATAAACCAACACACTGGGCTGACATCTCGTAGGCCCTATTGGAACACACTCCACACCCTATAAACCGACAACAGCCCCACCTCTTGATGGCGCACCTCTTGGTTGACTGCTAACATCATCAATCACAAACTGGTAACTGACCCGTGTGGTGAAGTCACAGGTTTCAACCTCCCATGGAAAATCTGGAGAACCCTCAATCACTTCAGAACCAGTCAGGGAAGATGTGGCCACTTGCTCCACAAATTGAACACGAGGACCAGCTCAAATTGTGACTGTGACTATCCAAGTCGGACCATTGCCCAAATACTGAACTCTTGCCCAGTGGGATCCATTCCTGGCGGTATCACAAGCATTCACACTGCATCAGCTAAAGTCGCTGAGTGGATTGTTAACCTTGACATTGAACTATAACTGCATCCAAAGCCTTACATATATAAAAAAATCAGTAAGATGTGCTGAGCATGGTCGCTCACCAACTACACATTCAATGAGTGGTAAACTTTGTGGTTGCGGCACATCTCAGCATTTAGATGCAGCACCCGCAGGGCCACCTGTGTGCAGTCAATGGCACCCTGTACCATGAGGAAGTCTGCTATCCTGGCAAAGCCATGAGCACATTCCGGCTGCTTCTCTCTGGTCACAGAGAACACAATGTCCTCCCCTCTCTTGGCATAAAGAGCGTCAGTCACCTCTCTGATGTAGCACTGGACGGCAAACTGGGAGATGTTACATAAGTCGCCAGCTCCAGCCTGGAAGGATCCTGGCACAAAGAATTTCAGGGCTACGGTCACCTTCACAGCCATTGACAGTGCCCTCCTTGCCCTGCTCTGAGGTGGCAGAGTTCTGTGAGCACCTACTTCGCAAAACACAGATGATGCACATGCTGCTCCTGGTTTAGGTGGATGTAAGAGAAATGCTCTAGGAAGACCCTAGGTGGATAAGGCCTCAGCTGGAAGCCCTTCTCTCCCTCCTCCCTCTGTGATCAGATTATCCTTTTCTTTCTCTGTTCCATCTCCATCTCATGCTGCAACACAAGGGGAACGGTAACTATAGCATACATGACTGGGAGCAAGTGGTCTGACAAGAACCTTTGAAGTCACAACCAAGGCCTTTTCCCCATGAAGCACCACTCCCTGTCGACTTCATCAACTTTAACCAGCTCTGCAAATCACCAAGCACTTCCATAATCTCAAACAGAGCCAATAGAAATTAATCAGCAACTAACCTGCAAGTCGTTAATGATCCCTTTAAATAGTGCTAGTCTGGGGTGGGGGCATGGAATGCATGTTCAACTGTTGGTGTTAAAAAGAGGGCGTTCGCTGGTGCGATGAGGTTGAAATTGGCAGTGCTGGCATTACACATTGGCTGATGTTTTGATCTGCTTATTCTGCCTGCCCTAACGCCCTCACCAAATGACATTTGACACAGGCTGTGCCGGAAGTGTGTGCACAAGGCGCAGGCATCATTTTTTTTATCAACACCAAAACCACAGATGCAACAGAACCAAAATTTGCAGCCCAGATCTTCAGTCAACCAGGGAGTTCTAGTTTTCATTTCCCTTATTTTCCCCTTCATGGGAATATATCTCCTCCTCTTTAAAGGCCTCCCAGTGTTAAATTATTGTTTTGATTATCAATATTTGATTCTAATCCATCTGGGCCAGATCCATATGCGACTCACTGGAGTTAGTCCTCCTCTGATTAAATATTTTTACACTTGATTGTACCTTGTGTTTTTCAATAAGCATTCTAAACCTGATGATATTATGATCACTGTTCCCCAAATGCTCTCTCATTGAAACATGCTCCACTTCACACCCCAGAACTAGATCCATGACTGCTTTCTTCCTTGTTGGGCTGGAAACACACTTATCGAGAAAGTTCTCTTCTACACATTCAGGAATTGGTCCCCTTCTTTACCGTTTAAACTGTTACTATCCCAATCTATATTAGGATAGTTGAAGTCCTTCATTATCACTGCTCAGTAATTCTTGCATCTTTCTGCAATTTGCCTGCAAATTTGCTACTCTATCTCTTTCCCACTATTTAGTGGACTATAGTATACATTCAGTAGCATAATAGCTCCTCTATTGCTCCTTAATTCTGACCAGACTCTGTCTTTGACCCCTCAACTGCATCATCCTTCTCTAGTCCAGGAAAGTTCTGAATTTCTGAATGATGTCTACCTTTTTCTAAATGAAGATTTCTGTAATGTGTCAATTTATTATTCATCAACTGCATTTAAGGAATAGTGGTTTTACAAACCTGCTATTAGCCAGAATGCAGAGAAAGACCAAATTGCTGACTGGGATATTGTCTCAAAGCACAAGTAATTTCAATAACTACATCTAAATCTGAGATTTGCAAATGCAGTTTAGCACAAAATGCCATCTATAGAAGCTAAGTAACTTTGCATTTTACTAACTTTACGGCTCATTTTAAAAATGTTTGTACTTAGAAGCCACAGGAATCTGGCTTTTAAACTAAAGCAAGTAAACACAAAAGAAGAAATTGGGAAGAATCCTAAATGCAATCCTGTTCAGTAAGTAAAAAGGTACAGCCTTCTA
The DNA here is from genome assembly GCF_036365525.1 of Heterodontus francisci. Classification (NCBI taxonomy): domain Eukaryota; kingdom Metazoa; phylum Chordata; class Chondrichthyes; order Heterodontiformes; family Heterodontidae; genus Heterodontus; species Heterodontus francisci. Next base: position 49,897,879 of record NC_090389.1, read on the forward strand.
TTTTATTTGTTATTCGGATGTGTCGCAGGAAAGGCCAGAATTTATTGTCCATCCCTAGCTGCCTGTGAGCAGGTGGTGGTGGTGAGCCATCTTCTTGAACCGCTGCTGTCTATTTGGTGTAGCTAACACCCACAGTGCTGTTAGGGAAAGAGTCCCAGGATTTTAACCCAGTGGCAGTGAAGGAATGGCAATCGAGTTCCAAATCAGGATGCTGTGCGACTTGTAGGGGAAATTGTAGGTGGTGGCTTTCCCTTGCATCTGCTACCCTTATGTTGGAGGGAAGGTCATTGATGAAGCAGTTGAAGATGATTGGGCCTATGACACCACCCTGAGGAACTCCTGTGGTGATGTCCTGGACTGAGATGATTGGACTTCAGCAACCACAACTATCTTCCTTTGTGCAAGGTATGCCTCCAATCAGTGGAGGGTTTTTCCCCTGATTCCAATTAACTTCCCACTAGAGGGGGAGATGGTGGTATAGTAGTAATATCACTGGACTAGTGATCCTATGGCCTGGGGCACTGGTTCAAACCCCACCATGACAGCTGGTAGAATTAGAATTCAATTAATTAATAAAAATCAGGAATTGAAAGTTAGTCTTAGTATTGGTGCCATGAAATTGTGATCAAAAACCCATCAGGGTCACTAAGGCCCTCACTTTAGGGAAGGAAATCTGCCATCCTTACCTGCTCTCTGGCCTCCATGCAACACCAGACCCACAGCAATGTGGTTGACTCTTAACTGTCCTCTGAAATGGCCTAGCAAGCCACTTGGTCCAAGGGCAATTAGTGATGGGCAACAAATGTTGTCCTTGATAGTAACATCCACATCCCAAGAAAGAATTTTAAAAAGCTTAAATTTTGCTAAGGCTCCTTTATGCCACATTCAGTTGAATGCTCCCTTGATGTCAAGGGCAGTCACACACACCTCACCTCTAGAATTCAGCTCTTTTGTCCATATTTGGACCAAGGCTGTAATGAGGTCTGTAGCCGAGTGGTCCTGGTGGAGCCCAAACTGAGCATCAATGAGCAAGCTATTGCTGATTAAGTGCCGCTTGATAGCACTGTTGCAACACGTCCAAGCAGAATTTTGCCTTGTCTTAGTTCTCTCACCACTTACCGCTGGCCCGGTCTGGCAGACATGTCCTTCAGGACTCAGCCAGTTTGGTCAGTAGTGGTGCTACCAAGCGACTCTTGGTGATAGATATTGATATCCCCTACCCAGTGTACATTCTGTCCCCTTGCTACCCTCAGTGCCTCTTCCAAGTGGTATTCAACATGGCAGAGCATTAATTCATCAGTTAAGGGAGGGTGGTAGTGGTAGGTGGTAATCAGCAGGTCCTTTCCTTGCCTGTGTTTGACCTGATGCCATGAAATTTCATGGATTCTGCAGTCAATTTTGAGGACCCCCCAGGGCCACTGCCTCATGACTGTATACCACTGTACCCCCACCTCTGGTGATGGAGGAGTCCGGGACATTGGCTATAAGGTCTGATTAGGTGAATATGACTACATCAGGCTGTTACTTGACTAGTCTGTGGAACAACTCTCCCAATTTTGGCACAAGATGTTAGTGAGGAGGACTTTGCAGTGCGACTGAGCAGCGTGTGTCATTGTCATTTATGGTGCCTAGATTGATGCCAGGTGGTCTGTTCAGTTTTATTCTTATTCAATTTTTCTGTTGTGGTTTGATACAACTGAGTGGTTTCCTTGGCCACTTCAGAGAGCAGTTAAAAGTCAAGCAAATTGCTGTGGACCCAGGTTCACAAGATGGTAGATTTCTTCCCATGAAGGGCATTAACAAACCAGATGGGTTTTTATGACAATCCTGTAATTTGATGATCACCAACAGTGAGAGTAGCTTTTTAATTCCAGATTTATTAATTGAATTTAAAATCCCCCAGCTACTATGGCAGGATTTGAACTCACATCACCAAAGCATTAGCCCACTCTTCTGGGTTCTTAGTTTAGCAACCTTACCATTATGCTACCAATTGATACCAGGCTACCTTACACCTACCTGACCCAAGCCAAGGTTGCATTATGGTTTGCTCCCAAATTAACTTTTGTAGCTGGCATGAAACAGTAAAATGGATTCAATGCTTTACACACGATGAGCCAAGCTTTTAATGGAGCTTGTCATATGACTTCAGTGAATACTACATATGCGCAATTTCCCTTTTCTTTCCCCTAGTTTTCTCCCCATCATGCCCCCCAACCCCCTAACCCCCCAACATACACACATTTTCTTAACTTGTGGAGACCTTAACCATACAGCACAGACTAACTAATTCAACTAGATCACGCCGTGTGACATGCAGCACCTTTCTTTCATCAATGGCTAGTGATATGAAAAGAATTGAGCTGCGGCAGCAATGATCTTTTCTTCAAAGACATGTGAAATGACTTGGCCAGTTTCATTTGCTACACCCACAGGTGCTAAATCTGCTAAATGACACATCCATAGTGTTGTATGCCAGCGTAGGTAACAGTTTCTGATCCCAATATCAAATTATTGTCAGTTTCACTATTCCTAAATTAAACTAAAATAATTCCAAGTTGATTAACACTGTATTTATACATCCACCAATTCCAATAACAGTTACACTGAAACTGGATTGTGAATAGAGCTAAAACAGCATGAGTCTGCAATTAATAGACTGATCATTCTTACCATGCTGCTTGATCTGAAGAGGAAATTGGGAAGTTATGAATAGGTGATGTCAAACTTGGCTTTTAAAAGCCAGAAAGAGGAAGGAAAGACTGAGAGGGTCAAGAATTTCCATATCGCTTGTGGAAGGATGATTTAGAGTAGGAGACTGTGTACATGAAACTTGAATTCAAAACCAGGAGGGGGAAGATTGTGCAAGGCTGCTAACTTGAAGCTCAGGAAGAATATGATTCAAAGGAATAACAAAATTGTGAAGACTAGAAAAAGGAAGAGAGGGTTGGAGGTTACATGAAGGGATGAATTGGCTAATAGGTTACTGTTGCCATTATATCCTGCCCAGGAGTGCAAGAGAAAGTGTGAGAGTAATTTCCCAAATATGGAAGCAGTATTCCTATGTTGGATGGACTTGGGCATTCTAGAGAGTTGTAATTGAGGTAAACGAAGTGCTTGTTTGGCATGAAAGAAAATAAACCTCTTGGAAATAACTTCTAACATTGAAGGAGATGTGAGAGTACTATTTGAGGCCAGAGGAGTTAAGAGCAAAAATTTTGATTGAGAAAGAGGGAATGTAGCCATCAAAGATGAAGGGCAGTAATTGGTTAGATTCAGAAGAGACATGGCAGCAGATTTTCAGCTTGTTGCCTGGGCATATAACTAACATTGAAGATCAGCTGCACATTATAGAAACCACCCTATTTTTATTTCCATTCCAATCAACAATGCCAACTTTACTCTTGGGTGGCAGTAAAAATCTACCTCATAACCTTGGACGAATTAGAAAACAAAATTTTCACTGTTCCATTGTTAAAGCATTGGAGGATATCAAGAATCAGCCATCGGACTGACAAAGCATCGCACTGGAAGTTGTGAATACGATAGGTGTGTGATATGATAGAAGTTAAGAATGAAGAAAAACTGCAGATAAGGTTTAATGAAGAGCAGCAGTGGCCGTTGATATGAAGAAAGAATAGCATGGGAGAGAACAGAAATATGAAGAGTAATTAATGGAAAAATTATCAAAGGAGGAGCTATCAACTTTAGCACCGATTGCATGGTGTGAGAGAAAATTAGAGGATCATGAGCATAGCTTTGGTGAGCAATCACATGATAAATTGTTTTAAAAGGGACAATGCCAGACCCCAACATGAGCTTTGAAGGTAAAAGTCAAGTTGTTTTTCTTCCTTTTATGTGCGCCTCAGCAGGAATTGTTTGTAAAGAGAATTGTTGAGAGTACTGAGTGTTGGCAGGTGTTCTCAAAGATGGAGAAATGAAGGGATGTGCTCACCTTTGCTGCTACTGTGAGGTGATTGAACCTCTTCCCACATTGAATGCAGGTTCTGGGGGTGATGCTGCTATCACTGACCCTCTCAGTCACCTCTATAAAAATCTGCTGGATATTCTGCCTTGGGATTATTCCTCTGGATGTCGAGGAGCAGTATCGCCATCCACCAAAAAATACAGGGAGGTGTTGGAAAACCTAGGGACAGCTTTTCAACTCATTACTCCCAAGACAATAGTGTCTACACTGATCCAAGATAATAGTGTCTACATTGTTCCAATAAAATGAACCAGAAGGACATGTCACTGAAAAATAGTGTATTGCATATTGTTAATTCAACACTAGCGGGCACCACAACAGCAGTAACTATACTGTAGAATTGCACTCCAATGGATCCACGAATATTGTCTGTTATATAAAGGAGAATATTCCTCAAAGTCTAAAATAAATGGAGCCACACCAATTTTGCATTTCCTGCACATAACTGGGTGAGTTAAAGATGAGATAACACATTGTCATGAAGATTCATTAATGGGTATCCTTGTTATTGAACCTGTTACTAAATTTGCCCATTGCAATTTTGTTAATAATATTAGCATTAGTTGGAAAGCCTCACAGCTCCAGCGACCCGGGTTCAATTCTGGGCACTGCCTGTGTGGAGTTTGCAAGTTCTCCCTGTGTCTGCGTGGGTTTTCGCCGGGTACTCCGGTTTCCTCCCACCACCAAAAGACTTGCAGGTTGATAGGTAAATTGGCCATTATAAATTGCCCCTAGTATAGGTAGGTGGTAGGGGAATATAGGGACAGGTGGGGATGTGGTAGGAATATGGGATTAGAGTAGGGTTAGTATAAATGGGTGATTGATGGTTGGCGCAGACTCGGTGGGCCAAAGGGCCTGTTTCACTAAATAAAAATAAATAAATAAATAAAAAAATAAATTTTAAAATTCCTGCTGGAGTAAATATGTATAAAGACGCTGGATGTGAAATGCATCTCCATAGTACTGTTGGAGGTGGTGCAATGGAGGCTTAGTGCCAACATGCTAGGCTGTGCAGTGCCGCTCGCTGCTTCCAGCGCAACCTGTGTGGCAAGGCCTCTTCAAAATGGAGCCAGCACAAGTGTCCCCAGCCTGTGAGACAGTGCTATCCTGGTGTCACACAGCCCAACCGGCTGATGAAATGCCAGGATACCTAATTTAGACCATGCTGATCCTGGCAACAAATGTGTATATCACTTTGACGTGCAGAGATGCAAGATGAGCCCTTAACTAATGTTTCTTAAAGGGCCAGGCACCCAAATTGCAGAAAAGGTAATTTTTAATAACTTCTGCTATTGCAAAGTGTCTGGAAATACTCGGGATTGTTTTTGAAAATGCTGTAGTGAGTTTCTGGATTTTCCAGATAGTGTTGCTGCATCCTGATAGGGAGGGCAGCAGATTTGGTGACCTGTTCACACAAAGGTTGCAATAGGTATGGGGGTAGAAACAGCAGTGCCTCTGGATCCGCAGCACAACATGTCAGATGCAGCAGTGGCTGCAGAGAGCAGAAGCTCTGCACAATGCCCTCTGCCAGCTTGGAGCAGTCTGGGGAAACCAGATCTACGTTATTATTTTCAGCTTTAACAGATCCAAGGATATAACTTTGTCAGCAGGTAAATGATCATATTAAACCAACAACATTGCTCCCATTGGTTCAGCCTTCAGCAGAATTCGGGGGATTGGAGGAAAAAGGTGCAAAATATTTCCTCCCAGGAAATTAGAATCAGTTGTTCAGGGCTTCTGTTTTGAGGTCTTATATCATGTCAGAAAATGTTATTTAACATCTTGTTCAGAATAATGTTCATTTATGGATAGAAACATGCTGGAGATGAGCTTTAATGGGGTCTGTATGAACAGTCCACACATAAGAGTGTGCATCAACCTTCAGCAGGAATTTAGCTCCTCAAATACAAAAATCAACAAAATCAAAGATTAAGATAGTGTGCTGCTTTATTTATTGATCACTTACAAGAGATATTTATGCCCAAGAAAGCATGTTGCCCATGAAGGTCTTTTTAGGATCATGAGGTGCAAAGCTGCAAGCTTCAGTTGGTTTAGGGGCCAGTTTGTGACTGGGTCCATGATCCGAAGAAGTGAGCATCCAACCTTGTAATGTAGGCATTTAATTACCAGTGTGGAGTCTGAGATTCTCACCTTGAATAGGTCATTCAGACCATCAGATCCAGACAATTGTTCACTCTAACTTTTGAAGATAAATTTCCATCATTTTCACTGAGATGCACTTTGTTACAACACTTAAATGGCCAATTAACTTACAAAACTGATAAGCTAAAAAAATTCAACAAACTGCCAGCAATGTCAACCAAACAGTAACACATTTTCCTCCATGTATTAGGACTCTTTGTGGCAAAGGGAGCACAGAATGGAAGAATTTTAATTCAAAAGCTTAAAAATTAATTCATACAATTATATTCAGAAGCAAACCACCCTGAAAAATGTTAGAATTTAGAGGGAGCAAAGTGAACGTAAACCATATTTATTCGAAAGACATAAAGGAGTGTTCATGAGTCTGCATCCAGGCATAGCCCACAAAAAAAAATTGGGTTCATTTCTGCTAAGGAAATCATCTGATTGTCCTCCATTAATTTAAAATAGAGGAAACAATCTGCCCAATTTTCTGATATTCAGTGCACCTTGGTTCCAATGTATTAGTTGCAGAGCAAGGAAAACTTCTCATCATTGGTCAACACTACACCTTCTGTCATTTTAATTAGAACTTTCTATCTTAGAAGCTAAATTTCTACATTGCAGAAACAAACCCTTTGACTCATGTTAATGCAAAAGAAGTTGTTAAAGCAATTACAGTCTGGCACATTTGAGTGGCAGCCCTGATTCCCTCGCATACAAGACATGGAAGCATTGAAACCCAACATATTTGAACAAATGATCTAAATAAAAACTACCAAATCTTGTTTCATTTGATTGAAACATCTCCAAGTTCACATGTCTGCTATATTTACTGTCCAGACATCACTGCAATCATGTGCATCAGAATGGTTTATTAGTCATCCCAAAACAAAATTACATTATAAAGCACAGAAGGACAATTACATCCAATGTGAAAATGAAATTTAAAATAGTAGTACCTCTTGAGAAGAGACTCCCCTGTAACCAAAGTCATGTAATTTGAACTCCAGACCATCCAAACTTCCTGATGTTTTGTGTAAGTACAGAGCTAGAATCTTCTTAAATTCCCTGGATATGGTAGCAACAGTGATAGGATACCAAACCTGAACCAGAATAGTCTGTTGAGAAAAGCATTTAGATTTATTTTTGCTCAATAATTACTGGAGAAAGCCTAAGCCTTAAGGCCGACTATTCAGCACATTTTAACTCACAGAATCTCAAAGTCTGAAATTCATTACTTGTTTAGGGCCAATATTGTTAAACAGTTGTAATATTTTCAATGTATTTGGGATGCAGAGATTATGGTGGTGGAAATTGGAGCAAGAAGTAGTTGCATCCACTCCTCTACAACCTGGCATCAAAAATGGAAGTGGGATAGCATGAATCACTCGAGTTCCCACTAGTCTTACCTATCATGCTCCCAATATACAGTATGCCTACAACAGGCTGAAATAGGGACCACAAAAGTAATTCAGCCCATCATATGGCTTGGAGCACTGATGAGAAGCAGATTTTGCCACTTATAAAACTGATTTCAATCTTCACTAAAATTTCTAATGCAACCCGCTGCCTCTGCCTCCAAGTATTTAGCCACCACTGTATTTTTCTGACCATCTCCCTCAGTGAGGGGAGAGAGACAGTTGGTGATGTGTAGCTCAAGCATAGGGCAAGGCAAGGAGGCAGGCCTCCATGAACTATCACAGCTGGTACAGGGATTGAACCTGTGCCGTTAGTATTTTTTCTGCATCACACTCTAGCCATCTAAGCTAACCGATACCCCCCTCCCCACCAATACTGTTGCAGACACCTGTTAACATTATGCTAATTGCCTGACCAAGGAATTCTGACAGGATCAGGCATCAAGGTGTAATAATAAGCAGTGAAAACAAACCTCAATGTAGTTTGTCAACCAAAAACAATTGGGATCTGTATTCTCCACTGTAAAAAGGACATTCCCACGAGGAATGATGCTTCCTTCAGGAATGGCTTTAATACGAACTGGTAAATGTCCATTGTGTTTCTGAAGTAAAAGAAGATTGCAAGACACTTTCAGATTACGTTTCAACTAAAGGAGGCACTTTCAGTTAACATGTTTCAATCGAAGAAAAATAAGACTTCATTTTCTTTTCTAGCAATACAAAGCCCTCTTTAGATCTATTTCACTCAATAGGACGTGAAAACCAACTTAACAGATGGGCTGGTAGTGCACTAATGCACTGTGGTGACAAACTGTAGGCTATAAATTCAGATACAGGAAGAGAAAGATTTAAAAAAGACAAAAAAGTCAATCTAAATCAGGTTTGCCAACAGTAAAAATAATGAAAAAAGGTTTCACAGATTTCTGTAGACTTTAGATAAACAGATAACATAGTCAGATTTTTTTCAATCACTGAAAATTTCCAGTTCACTTTGTTATTTGCTGTAGGCCATTAACTTGCTGCAGATCATCAATGTGCTCCAGTGCATGGGTAATATATTTTTAACTCAAGTCACAAAATTACAGTGATCAGGATAATTTTTGGCCTTTAGGATGGATCTTTGACAGAGTGAAAAAAAATTCAATACAAATTCTGGATTATAGGGAATAATACAAGCACAGCTGCTGACAGAGGCGATTCAAAGCCCCAAAACAATAATCCCCTATTGAACAAATTTAATAAGGGCACCCAAGTTCAAGGTGCACGAATAGTGATTGATATTCAAACATGAAATCACATTACTGAAAGCTACATATTTGTATTTACAGTTTAAATGTGAAACTAATACAGAATAAAAATGAAAAAGAAACATTCTGCATCATGAATAGGTTATACTCATAGGCTTGAACCAAATGGAACTACTTATACATTCTAATAAATTTTCTAAAGGAATAGTTTTCTACCGTTATAATGTATCGCCATCCTTCCTCATGAAAGACAGATTGCTTGAAATGAAGCTCATAGATTTGTTTGGCTTGTTGAATCTTTTCCTCTGTCACAACTGAACCTGCATAAGATTTATTAACAAGAAAAATTGGTAATGTGTCAGGGCAAGACCCTAATGGAGAAGGTCTTCCAAAAAACAGATACCCTCAATAGAAAGAGGTAACTCAATAAATACCTGAAATTATTTCATGAATCAGGAAACTTAAACAAAGTTAGGTACTGAGTGTACTCCGCGAGCCACAGGGGGCACAATCTAAATTATGCTGGTTTTGCACCAACCAATTATAAAAAGAAATGGCTACATTTAGGCAAAAAAAATTAAATACTAAAATATGGACAACAATGTAAGCTGCAATCTACTTCAGCCATATTGCTGTTTAACATGCTTCATTCCATATATGTGAAAGTAATAGCAAGAGAGGACACAAGGAGAACAATAAATTTCCTTGACCCTCCCAAATCCCCAGAGCTATTTTGTTGCAATTGCAAATGGAGATTAGGCTGTAATGACCATACAATTTCAGGCAATCGTGATATTAAGCTATTGAATTCCAGTAAAAATAGATTGGATATTATAACAGAGGCAAACTGCAACTGTAATTTGTAGATGGAACCCAGATTACTCTGAAGGCTTGGTAATTTTTCAACTCATTGGAAATGATGCAAGAATGGGCACCAACGAAGTTCATTCATTTTTATTCCTGTTCCACAAGATCACTGGTAAAAATTGGCAAATGTCTGGCAAAACTATGCCGTTATATCAAAAAAAGACTCACATCCTCATCCCCATTGATGTGTAGGAAATGTGGACTCTGTCATTTTCACTGGCTTTTTTACAGGCTGGATTTTAAGAGCCCGCTGCCGATCTGGTCGGCGAGCTCAAAACATGGCGGCCTGCATGTCAAAGAGCAGCTGCAATCTCCCGTGCGGCACCTCATTTAAATAGCTGGGTCAGCCCACTCTCCTAAATACTGTGGAGGTGGCGGGCTGATTGTCGCCGGCAATGGTGTCAGTTGCCTATGCGCAGCTGCAGGTGCCATTTTTAAAGGGCAGCCAGCCCTCCCGGCATATTTAAATGTTGAAAGTCCTAAACCCCAAAATTAAATAAATAAATTTCTAACACCCCTTTCCCACCCCCAATAACAATTACAATAACTATTTGCCCATCCCCCCAAAACACTTTTACATCTGACCTTCCTCCCCAAACTGCGCAAAGTTTAAGGTTCAACCCTTCCCACCATCCCCGACACCCATTACGTGTACTAAACCCTGTCCCCCCCCCTCCCACACTGATAAACTTACCTCCTACCCCCTCCCCACCAGTGTGGCGCCGCATTTTCCCGAACGGGATTTGAAGGCACGGGAGTGCCAGCCCCTGCACTGAAGATCGCGACTGGCCCTCAAGTTCAAGGTAAGTCTATTTAAGTTTATTTATTTTATTGATTTGAATATTTTGATTGAAGTCCCGTCGCCCAGCGGCGGGGAGGTGCGCCTCAGAGCCTCGCCGCCACCAGGAGGATCTGGCAGGGCCCTCACGGCGTCGAGATCTGTGGCGGGCCTCATTCGGAGCCAATTTCAGGCTCCCCCCAGTCCCCCCCGCCACCCACCATGCAACCCAATGCCTGGGGAGAACAAAATCCAGCCCCAGGAATTGAAAATTTAAGAGAGAAAAAGGATAAATAAAGGAGATATAGGAAAGATTACTGTTCCCTTTTCTACTGCTAAAGGGCTGTCTTTAACTCTTTTTGTTGTAAGAATACTGAAGGTATGATTGGACTGTGAGAACTAACATTTTCTTTAGTTTGACTTTTCTTAAGTTTCATAAGAGTCATTTGGAAAGGCACTTGAAGAACGAACAAGAAAAAAATAATGTAATTTATCTTTTTTTTTAAAAAGGCACAGACTATTCTGCTTTGTGTTTGGTTAATAAGTATTGGTCTGAATAGAACCATAGAACCGTAGAAAAATTATGAAATTACGGCACAGAAGGAGGTCATTCAGCCCATCGTGTCTGCGCTGGCCGAAAAAACTAGCCGCCCAATCTAATCACACCTTCCAGCACCTGGTCTGTAGCTTTGAAGGTTACGGCAATTCAGGCACATGTCCAGGTACCTTTTAAATGAGTTGAGGGTTTCTGCCTCCACCACCACCCTCTGGGTGAAGAAGGTTTTCCTCATGTCCCCTCTCATTCTTCTACCAATCACTTTAAATCTGTGCCCCCTGGTAATTGACCTCTCAGCTAGGGGAAACAAGTCCTTCCTGTCTACTCTATCTAGGCCCGTCATTATTTTGTACACCTCAATTCAGTCACCCCTGAGCCTCCTCTGTTCTGAGGAAAACAACCCTAGCCGATCCAATCTTTCCTCATAGCTGCAACTTTCAAGCCTGGCAACATTATTGTAAATCACCTCTGCACTCTCTCCAGATCAATTATGTCCTTCCTGTAATGTGGTGACCAGAACTGTACTCAATACTCCAGCTGTGGCCTAACCAGCGTTTTATACAGTTCCAGCATTACATCCCTGCTTTTGAATTCTGTATCTCAGCCAATAAAGGAATACATTCCATAAACCTTCTTCACCACTCTATCTACCTGTCCTGCCACCTTCAGGGACCTGTGGACATGCATTCCAAGGTCTCTCACTTCTTCTACCCCTCTCAATATCCTCTCGTTTATTGTGAATTAAAGTTGGAATTATTAAGGTGAACTAACCTGTTAAGTAATGTAAACTCGAACTTCATTGATGGCCATAGTGAAATTCTGGTTGTTGTGATAAAGGACGTGGGGGTCTTTAATTCCGGATAATAAGGCTCACACATCTAAAGCTTGGCAGTTTAGAATTTTAGATGGTTAATGGTATGAATTGGAATTTGGGATATTTGAGATGATCCTATTTGTTTATTCATCTCGGTCGTAACAAAAAGAATCCTTGGATTAGAAACCTCTAACAAAAAGATGTTAGAAAGTTTGGAAACAATTGGAGTTTTATCTAAAATGCTGTCTTCTCTGATGGATATGTTTTGCTTTGAAGTTGAAACTGTTAATGATTTTTGTTGTTTTCAATCCCCAAGCATAAATTTGGAAAAAGTTGAAGGAAAATCTACCAAAAAGAATTTTAAAAAACTGTTTCAAAAACTGTTTAAAAAAATGGAGTTTGGTTTGGAGTTTTGTTCTTTATTAATCAGGATTTTTTTTTAAGAAGTTATGTAAAGTGACACAATTGCATGTATATGAGAAGTTTCCTCTGACCCCTTGAAAACAAGCAGAGAAGTTAACCCTTTCTGCTGACAGCTGTTCTCTTCCACACAACTTTTGTATTACTGAGTGTAAATTTATATATTAGGCTTTATTAAATGTTCAGTTTCTAAATTGATAGGTATGTTTAGGCAAATTAACCCATTGGGCTCTGGAGCACAGTGGATTTTTTGTTTTTTTAAACAGGTGTCAATGGATTCCAGGGCCACATGAGTACTGATACCACAGCAATTAAAGAATTTAAGAACTTATCTGCAGACATCAAGGGCTGCATTTTAAAACTCCGCCACCAAAATAGGCGGCAGGCATAAAAAATGCAGCCTGCATGCACGGGGACCATGTTGCTGAGCTGCCGCGATTTCAAATGCGGCGGCTCATTAGCATGGCAGCTGGGCCACCCCCCCACCGATCACGTGGAGGGGGTGGGTGAGCCGTCGCCAGCAATGGTGTCCAGCGCCAATGCACAGGCCCTGGCGCCAATTTTAAAGGGTTTGCAGCCCGAGATGAGCTTTTACATTTTTAAAGGGCCAGTTGCTTTAAAGGTTAAAAAATGAATGGACAAGTCTCCCATCCTCCCCCCACCCCATGGCATATCACAACATTCCTGCCCTCTTCCCCAGAATACCTATATTGAAAATTTGAACTCCCCCCACTAGCACCCCCCTCCCCCCCACCTCCACCAACATTCGGCACCTTTGTCCTTTACCCCTTCCCATCACCGCCCTCCCAGACCAAACTGAGGCATTCTAACCCTACTCCCCCCGCCACACGGAAAAAAAACTTCCATCCCCCCCCTCTCCACAGGGGTCGCACCGTGTTTCCCCAAATGGGGATTCAATGGCGTGGCATCACCAGCCGCCAGAATAAAGATTGCAACATGCTGGAGGAATTGCTGCAGCCTGCATGGTAAGCACCGAGTGGCAGGGGGACCTCCATGAGGTCTCGCCACCACCGAGATCGGTATGGGGCCTGCCGCCGTCAAGGTCAGTGGCAGGTCCGTACCAATCTTCATTACCCACCCCACCCCCTGCTCTGATCTCGGTGGGGGCTCAATTAAATGGAGGGGGCGGAGTGGCCACCCCCGATGACATAGAGGGGGTGGCCGCTCCGTCACCAGCAGTGACATCTGGTGCCACCGCACTGGCGGCATTTTTAAAGGGCTTCAAGCCCTTTGCTAACACTTGCATTTTTAACTGGAACAAACGTTCAAAATTAAAGCTACATATGTAGTAACATTTTCACTCCCCTCATCCACACCCCAAGGACGAATCAATTCATTAATTTCCTATTCCCCCCAAGAAACTTTTATGCAGATTCCGACCTTCCCCCCCGACCTTTATTAACCTTAAACCTTAACCCCTTCCCACCATCCCCCTCACCAATCAAAAGACTGTTCCCCACTCCCCCCCACCCCACCAAGGTGAGAATTTCACTGCTCCCCCTTCCCCACCATGGGACAGCTGTCGAGACCAGGTAGGTATATTTGCATGTTTTTAAATTCATTTTAATATTAAAATGAAGGCCCCGCCACTGAGCAGCGAGGGAGCCACACCGAGGCCTCGCCGCCGCCGGTAAAATGCGGTGGGGCCTTCTCGGCGTCGGGGGTCGAGGCGGGCTCTCCCAGAAGATTTTTCCGGGCCCCCGTGCCACGAGTCCCGACGCCGGAGGGCTTGTAAAATTCAGCCCCTAGATGTTACCTCTAAACTAGTCGCAAGCACTTCTGTCTTTAATGTAAAATGCCATGTTAAACCACCAAGCCTGGGCATAGTTAGTTCTGAGATTTGTATGGATAAAATAAATTGATATGAGTAGCTATTTCAAACACTCAAAGGGAAAATTTACCTGACGTTTAAGGGGATAATCAAATTTTCATTTCAAAAAGCTAGGTGGTTTCTGTAAATATCAAGAAATAAGGTTCTTTTGGGAAGAATTAAATTGAACATTAACAAAACCTCAACAACACTGTTATTTGAATTTGGGATAATTTTGAGATGCAAAAAGTATGCGTAATTTAGCAAGTAACGTTTGAGAAAATAAATTGTCATCTAAGATAAAGAACAAATGAACAAAATATGGTAATGCCTGGAATCAAATGGGAATGTTTGATTTCTGTTTTAAAGATATTATGCGTACTGGACAGTAAAGTTTCTCCAGAGCTCAAAAATGAAATAGCATTGTAATAAATGGGAATTGGAAATTAAATCTAGCTGATGCAAGAGTTAATAAAGGAATTTTGGGAACAAACATTGTCAGAATTAGAATTCAAACTGTTAAATTAATGTAGTGCAGAATTTCCAAGAAGTCCATAACTTTCCAGTGAAAGTCAGGAAAGTGGAGATAAGACTAGTGATTTGATAGCTTTCTCTTGGAGATGGTTATGGCCTTGTGCATGATTTCTTTCATTAAAAGAACCTAATCTGATGATAGTCTGGCCACTACCCGAGACATCAGGACCATGCAGGGGGAAATAAGCAAAGATCTCAAACAGACACCCCCCACCTTTTGATCTTTTGATAAGATCACCTGAAAGTCCAAGAATGGCTTGTATCGGATAGCACATGTGTGGCATGATACTGGGATACCAGTGTAAGTGTGCAGATGTAATGTGTTACATGTGAAGTAACTAACATGTGGGAATGCATGGTGAACCTGCACAGAAGAAAGGGTCTCAGACATGTTCAGCTTGACAACAGGACAACATGAAATGGTTAATGTGGCCAGTAGAGTGAGACAATATTTTAAATCGTCAAAGCATATATACATACTCCATAGAGAAACTGACTTTAAAATAATAAGGATAGCATTAAACCACTATTCACGGTAGGAGGGAGTAAAATTCAAGTAAAAGGAATAAAGAATTTGGATCAGGACAATTGAAGATTAGAAGGGAATAGTATTTAGTAAGTATTATCCACAAGTTGGATACGGGTGAAGAGAGAGCTGGAGAATCTTTTAAGTCCATGCTTGATTGGTTACTTAAATTACATGTACTTATGTGCTAATAGTTTCGAACATTATTAAGTGAGGTGATCAGTCGTTAGGGACTATCATTGTTAAAACTCCAGAAAGCTTGTTGTTGAAGAATGATATGGAGCCCATCTTTGCTCAGTGTTGCAATAATTGTACAGAGTAAAGGGATTATAAACATGTAGCTCCTCACTCAAAACCCTCCACCAGTCTCAACAAGTGTCTGCTTATATGTGCTCAAGTAGGACCTCAATTAACACCCTCCACCTGCTTATAATTAAAAAATTGATACACAATGAACAGATTCCCTTCTTTCTCTTAGATTAATACTTAGTGCTTAACATGCTCAGACATTTCAAAATAAAATCAAAATAAATTCCATATTCTATACAAATTATTACATCGTGAGATGCCCATTCTCTAGGAACCCTCACAATTTCTTTGTACAGGCACTTCTTCTTGTGAAAGCACCGGATAGCGGATGATTTGCATCTACCCATTTAAGTTGAGAGATTTCCTTTCTCTCCCACATATATTTCAATTTAGCAAGGTCAACCCATAGTCTTTTCTCACTCACAGTTTTTGTAGAGTGTACATTATCCCACAAGGAATGATTTTTACATAACATTCAATGGGTATCATCTTCAGTACACCCCTTGTATAGAATCCCACTTAAAATATTTGACAAATAGAACCTCATATCCACTGCCTCCACAAGACCCAGTATTTCCACAGCTAAAGTGCTTTGGACAATTCTTTTTTATTTTCTTAGCTTCCCAAGCTAAAAGGCAACATTTCCCATTTTTACCCTTCAGAAATATTATGAAATCAGCTGCACTTGAATACCCATCAGGAAGATTAGCATGTGAAGCATCACGAAAAATAATTAGCCTCATATTCTTTGGGTCACCTCAAGAAGGGAACTTAAGTATGCATTTCTCCAAATTTAATTTTTTTAATGTTACCTTTGCCCTTAAAATATTCTCAACTTTCGGATGTTTCATTGTAGTTGTTACGCCAATGTGTTTTGTTGAATGATAATTTTCTTTCGTCCACTGACTGGAGATCTGAATTTGTATTTTTTTTAAAGACATTTTTAAAAGACACACTGCCAGCAAATTCATTCTTTCAGCTTAAGATGCTTACCTAGTTCGCTACACAGTGTCCTACATTGCAAAGGATTGTGAGAAGGGAGACAAAATGTCTGTACATATACCAGCAAGAACCAAGACCCAGGAAGTTTAAAGGAACTACCTGTTCTCTTAGCAAGCAGAGAAATACTGCTAACTGCTATGTTTGAATAACTGAGTGACTGTCATGTGACATGCCCCTCCCCCATCTGTGATTTTAAACTGGTGTTTTCTCTGCAGCAGAGGAGAAGCAACTGAACTCTGACATGAGCAGACCCAAAGTGGGGGGGTGGAGGGAGGAGTCCCTCTCCCTCTCTCTCTCTCTCCATTCCAGCTTGAAAGCTTTCAAATCGTGCTTGTTGACTGACCACCTTTGCATCCTCCAGCTACAATCAGAAACCCCATTGGAGGAAATCATCCACATCACTAACTCCAAGAGACCCTCTGAACCAGTCATCTACCTCTTCAAACTAAAAGCCTCAGGACCACTGAATTCAGCTAGAAGCCAGCCAAATCACCAATCTTCACAGACTGTATACGGTTTTTATGGACTCTACCTCAACCAATCTACCTTTCCCCACTCTAACCTATTTGTGTGTGTGTAAACTTCTAGTGTGTGTGGGACGGTGAATGTTGGCACGTTGTTTATTATTTTATTAGTTCGGTTTAGGTACAGTAAAGTTAACCTCTTTCTTTGTTAACAAAAGAAAATGTGTCTAATTAGTTCTTGTTATGATCATAGCAAGTAAGCAATCAAATACCTACTGAATTGGCCAGTGCATCCACTTTAAGAAAGAACTAAACCTGTCGTGGTCAAAAATGGAGGGAAGAGAGGGAAGCCCTTTGACCCCTCCTCACTTGACTGTAACAGTAGTACTTAACTCCAGCACATCAGAACTAGCATCAGGTCTAGTCTGAGTGTACAACCAGTTTAATTGAGCAATCAAGCGTTGCAATTTCTCTGTCTCTTCTTTGGATATATCATCATCTTTCTGTGATGATCGAGCACAATTAACTGGGATGGGAGTAACACTCTCTGAATAGGATTGTTGATTTAACGTTATTCCAAACTTACTCTGCTTAATATCTAAACCAATACAAGCCTGACTCCCAATCTTAAATTCTACTTGATTTTATGAATAACACATTTCTCAAATTCCACAATACCACCCCATGAGAAATCATCAACGTGCATCATAAAGGTGCCTGAAAGTTTTCCTTTATGATACCAATAAAACATTGCAGAATCTGCTTTTAGTTGAACACAATTAATTTTCAGCAACATTGATCTCACCGAGAAATACCACAACCTGGAAACATCATTATGGCCATAGACGCATTTGTTGAGTTTCCAGTTTTCCTTCTGAATTTCTGCCTCTTTGGGCAGTTTCAAAAATGCTTCTCTCTGAAAAGTATCACCCTGCGGAAATGCAACTTTTATGTCAATTGATCTACACTTCTATGAATATGTGGCCAAAAGCGCTAAAAAGATTTTCAAGATTACTTTTCCAGCTGTTGAAGAATCCACTCAAACACCTGTATCACCCAGTCACTCTTCAAAACCCCTCACAACTATCCCTGCTTTAGCCTTATAAGTCCCATCCGGAAGGACCTTTTCAGTACAAATCCATCTATGTGACCAGACTAGCTGTCCCTATTTGGTACCTCAGAATAAACTCCAAACTCTCTCCAGCTCTCTAATTCCTTATGTTTTGCTTTTCTTATTAATTTATTCTCAAGTTTATTGGCAGCCACTAAAACTTCAGGGTCATGAGGACGTCTGCTTCTAGTTTTATTGCAAGACTGTTCTTCAGCCTTCATTTCATTGTGGAATCTGTTCTAACTACGGCCTCTTCTAACACTGTGATGCCTTTCGGGACTGCTGCTGTAAGATCTCCTTCTCTCAATATTGGGGGCTCTTTCTCCAGTATGTGATCGTTTCCCGAAGCAACAGACCCACTATTAGAACTTGCACTGTGCTTTCTTACCCTCCACTCTTTCACCCCATTCTGCCAGTCCATGGACCTTGCTTCTTGGCCATCATCCTGAACATTGAACCAATATTTAAACTTGCCAGTAGACTTTCCTGCACGTCCCACAATTGTATCATCCCTCTCTTCATTAGACTCCTCCGCAATATATGTCACCCGAGTACCCACTCGGGGCAATTGGCCCCTGGATGCGATAGCTCTGTCCTGTGCATCATGATCGCTCACATTACTATCGTAACCTTGATCCACCGTATTCTGTTCCTCAGGACCCGCATCTCAAAAGACATGAACAGTTGAGGTACAAGGCGCCTCATTTCCTTGTAGATCAGCCCTTCAGATTCTGAGATTTTTTTAATCAATCCCAATTGATCATGAGCAATGAACCTTAACAGTTTGATTTCCATGTTTGATAACTACTGTCTTACCAACACGACCAGAGCCCTTCCATTCCCTATGAACCTCTCTTTTAGAATACACCAAATTGCCTGAATTAAATTCTATCTCAGATGACCTTATACAATGCCTTAGAGTGCTTCAAATTTTCTCCGACATCTCAGCCTTGATGAAAACCAATCTCCCAGTATGTAAAGCATTCAAATGTACAGAAAAAATTGAATTAATTGAGGTACCTTTTAGAGCAGGAGGACTGTTGCACATTACAGAAGACAATTTGGGATTTCGTCCATTGACCAAATGATAGGAACTACGCCCACGAACCATCTGAAGTGAATTCTTTGCATGAACCACCCATGCCAGAACAGTAGTCAACTTGCAGTTTGTTTGGTCAGCTAAGATTTTATGCAGCATTTCCTCAATCACCGGGTGATTCCTTTCACAGAGCCACTGCGGACAGGATTTCCAGCTGTGGTATTCATGACCATAATGTACTTGTTTTTACACCATATTTTTACACACCTCTAAACACGTCATTGGCAAATTCCTCTCCATTATCAGTCAGAAACTTAGCTGGTGCCCCAAGTCTGGTCCCTATGCATTTCTCCATGATTTTATCTATAATCACCCTTTTCTTCTTGCTATGTATTATTATAGATAGACTAAATCTGATTGACAAGGCTATAAAATGTAGAATGAAAATATTCCTGTCTTTGTCCCATACCTTTATATCCAATGGCAACTACCTCGTTAAAATCATATGCCAATGAAAGGCTTACAATAGGATGTGATGGTGTCCTCTGATATTTTTTTATACTTTTCACTAATCTCTTCTATTATCCTCAAATACTCTTCACAAATCAAACCTGCATCCTTTAGTAGGGTTTGTAATCTTTGACAAGAAGGATGAGCAAATTGACTGTGTAACTTTAAGACAATTTGCTTTTTATCTCTCTGATTCTTGTCACCTGATGCCATTAATACTTATTTAACATTCTGACTAGAAACATCAGGTTTTGTTAAAGGGGCTACAATAATGCCCTGACTGGGTAAACTGCAAACCCACTGACTTTCCAAAAACAACTGCCTCACCATGCTCCATATCAAGTTTCATTTGTGCCTTTTTCGTAGAGGGTTTACTCAACAGTAAAGGTATCTCACGAGAGACTACATCAGTACTGATAAAATGGCTTACTCCAGCTATTTTACATGGAATTACTACTCTCTTCAGTGACTTCAATGCGTTGTCAACACCAAACCTAAAGCAGCTAGTACTGCTATACTCCTTAACCTTGCATCAATCCTCAGTACTGAGTAAATCCTGATAACTTTTTAACCATTCTGTTCCACATACTGTCGATGTGCAAGCACTATCTAACACAGCACAGCTGAACGAATCTACAACTAACACATTCCTCACAGGACTAAAGCTCTTTGCAGCTAGTACAATTTGCTCAGATTCATTATTATCTTCCTCTTGTGCCTCAGAATTCTCTGTGTCATTTGTCATTTTGAGGACTCTGCCCCTCTGCTTAGGGCAGTTCATTGCATAATGATACTATGCATCAAACCTGAAGCACCTATTAACTGTTCCTTGGGCATTCCTGAGATTCATTCACCTATGACTGCTGTTCCAATTCTGTCTTCCACTGTAATAATCAGATCACCAGTGCTTTCATCCTCATTCATCCTGTCTTTAACTCTTCCATTGTTCTTATGCCTGCTTCCAGTATCTGGACCATTTCGAAATCCAGCAATCATTGAGTCATTGAGTCCTCCATTCTTTGTGTCACCGCAGAATGGCCTGTTTGTTCTACCAGGGCTGCAGGAAATGACTGTTTCCCCAGGAATTTCTTTAAGGCAGCAGACATCTGATTCAACAGGGAGTCTTTCCCGAGAACCAAACCGCAGTTAGAACTAGGGGCCTATCCATATGAGACACCCTAGCACAATCTAGCAATTTAAATAGTAGCACTGAACCAGGGATCTCCAAATTGAATTTCCTCAATCTTCTATACAGTCTGTTCAAGTCCATGATATATCCCTCCATTGAATAACCATCTACTTTCCAAAATCTATCAAAGTCTGACCATGCCTCATAGTTATTAAACAGGTCATCTTTCTTGTAAATTTCTTGCAAGAATTCTAACAAATGATCCAAACCTTCATCAGTATCAAACTGACGAGCATTCCACCTCACAAAATACTTTACTTCTGATATTACTTTTGGTAGAAAGTGACAACACCAAGGCCTTACCTTGATCTCTCTTTAGTAGGGACATAACCTGTGTCCACATATCCACTTCATTCTTCCACTGGTCATATGATTCAGACTCAGAGAACATCAGAGGGTAAGCATACCCTGACAATTTACACTTGCTTTCTGCCATTTTTCAACAATAGCCACTGAGAATTTAGTTTTCTATGTAAAGAAATGTTTTCTTAATTTCCAGCCTTCACCTTTAGACAACCATCCTCTGCGACCATTTTAAATTCCAGAAAGCATGTTGTGGAAGGATGATGCTGGAGCCAATCTTTACTCAGTGTTACATTTATTGTAGAGTAAAAGGATTACAAACATGTAGCTCCTCACTCAAAACCTCCCCCAGTCTCCTTAAGTGTCTCCTTATATGTGCTCAAGGAATACCTTAATTAACACCCTACACCTGCATATAATTAATCAATTGATAGAACAGTAACAGGTAGATACTGATCAAGGTCCCATTTTATAGGAATCATTTTTCCCAGTTACATGAAGTGTTAGGCTTTTGTCATAAACTACAAATCTCACATCACTCACAATCCTCAGGGATAGTGGAAAGGGGAAATAGGATGCTGAAAACAATACTAGAAAACTTATGTACAGATCACCCCACTTAATGGGCTCACATGCTGCCTATGTGTCTCATGGCCAAATGATCCACGCCCCCCCCAAGACAACAAGACTCTCACCCGATCATGTGATGACTAGAAGGTTAATGAGGTTAATTCCAGGACATCGCACCCTCACTGGCACGGTCTCCATGACCAAAGGGACCCTGGAACAATATGTTTGTGTATCCTACACATTCCACCCAACCATCTTAATCCATCGGAATTACACTTGAGATATCCTGAGCCTCGAGCGTTGTTCAGAAAGAGGAGGAATTTATATGTTTCGATGTAATATCAGGAATCCTGGGAAGGCAGCATGCATATTCATTTTAGACAGTGATATGAGTGTCCAGAAGTGGGGAGGGGGCGGGGAGGGCAGGGGGAAGAGCATCAGAGACACATGTACCTACATACAGAAATCTACTGTGTTATCACTAACACTCTGAAAATGAAACATGGAACGAGATGGTTCCCCATCATAGAACCCATGTTCTGCTTCAAACCTACTCAGATTACCCGAATAGGAAGCAGTGTCTTGTTTCCTGTGCCGGTCCACAATATCACCGAATTAAGAATGAACTTCGGGGTGCCAGGAGGAACATTAATAGCAGTAGCTCAATTTGGACACCCCATACCACCTTTGCCTCTAAATCTGAAATCTATAATCGCGAGAATGACAACATCCCAAAAACATCTGGTTAAGATGAGACAGAACAATGAACAAAGCGGAAAAGCGATTTAAAAATTGGGAGTCATAGGTAGGAAACCACATATAACGTGGACAGCAGCCTTGGGTAAGGATGTTGTCCCTGATTCTTTTACTTATCCAGGTGTTTTTAATTCTAGTGGTGGTTGTAGTTATATGCTAGCTGAGATGAACTGATAGAAAACTTAAATTTAGAACTCAAATGCTTAAGAAATTTATCCTAATGAAATGATTAATAGTGACAAATCAATGCTATGCTGCATTTCGTCCTCAAGCTGGGGACTTGTAGGAAATGTGGACGCTGTCATTTTTACCGGCTTTTTAATATCTTTTCATATTATGAATTTTATGTACCTTTTTAACATGTTTTGTATAAGCTTTTGGTCAATGAAAAGTTTTCAGATATGGCAAGCTGAGAAAATACAGCTTGTATAGCTCAAGCTAGTCAAAACCACACAGTCAGGCAGACTGATATCATGAATAGATAAAGGGAAAGAGAAAGAAGAGGTGTCAAAACTATGCAGCAGATGGTAGTCGAAATGTAACAAAGAAGTGGGGTGCGTCTGGTCGGAGATGCATGACCTACGGGGCCCTGAAGTGATAATCATGGGTGCAGAAGTCAGCAAGTCTGGCAAATGTTTGGCTTGAAAGAGGACAGCAATGGACTGCTTGTGCACAAAGGACACCTTGTTTTGCACAAACATACACATGTGTCCAGGTTAAATGTATTCATGAAAGGACTGACAGACAAATGGTGGAACCAATTGAAGTTATGATATGTCACAATTAACCACAGAGCGCGCAAGTAGATCAGAGCACAGAAAGAACCACCGGCAATGAAGAATAAAAGGAGTGTCCTGGAGAGTTTTGGTGCACAGATTCAAAGAAGACAAAGGGAGAGACAAGAGAGGAGGAGTCACAAACTATCTATGCCACTAGCACTGGTGGAGAGTAAAGGCCACCCAGACTAGGATATTGACTGCCTTGTATTTGTTAAGTATAGCTTTTAGCATTAATAAATCATCCTGCTATCACTACATCAGGTGTCTCCTTGCCCAATTCTTTTTGCCAGGTCCAAGAACAAATTATAACAAAGGTTCTAAAACTCTTACAGTGGAGATAGTAGGGGGCAGGGGGAAGAGGAGTACGTCAAACAACTAGAAGGAATCAGATACATAAAAAAACAAATTCTGAAAACAATTTTTACAATGTCAGCAAACAGCATTTTACAAAGGTCTTCTGCCAGGCAGGAGATTTGAATACAGTTCTTGCTGGTATATTATAGAGCCTGATAAAAGGAATTTACAGTATAGCTAAGAACCGAGGATGATTTTCATTTTTTTATTCTTTCACGGGATGTGCACGTTGCTAGCTAGAGATCCCTAATTGCCCTTGAGAAGGTGGTGGTGAGCAGCCTTCTTGAACTGCTGAAGTCCATGTGGTGTAAGGAAGGGAGTTCCAGGATTTTGACCCAGCGACAGTGAAGGAACGGCAATATAGTTCCAGGTCGGGATGGTGTGTGGCTTGGAGGGGATCTTGCAGGTGGTGGTGTTCCCATGTATCTGCTGTCCTTGTCATTCTAGATGGTAGAGGTTGCGGGTTTGGAAGGTGCTGTCGAAGGAGCCTTGGTGCTTTGATGCAGTGCATCTTGTAGATGGTGCACACTGCTGCCACAGTGCATCTGCCACAGATGGTACACACTGCGGCCACGGTGAGTTGGTGATGGACAGAATAAATATTGAAGGTGGTGAATGGGGTTCCAATCAAGCGGGCTACTTTGTCCTGGATGATGTCGAGCTTCTTGAGTGTTGTAGAAGCTGCACTCATCCAGGCAAGTGGACAGTATTCCAACACATTCCCGACTTGTGCCTTATAGATGGTGGACAGGTTTTGAGGAGTCAGGAGGTGAGTTACTCATCACCGAATTCCCAGTCTCTGACCTGCTGTTGAGCCACAGTATTTATGTGGCTGCTCCAGTTCAGTTTCTGGTCAATATTAACCCCCAGGATGTTGACAGTGGGGGATTCAGCGATCGTAATGCCATTGAATATCATGGGGACATGGTTGGATTCTCTTTTGTTGGAGATGGTCATTGACTAGCATTTGTGTGGTGTGAATGTAACTTGCCACTTATCAGCCCAAGTCTAAATGTTGTCCAGGTCTTGCTGAGGTGCCGCGAATGGTGCTGAACATTGTGTAATCATCAGCAAGCATCCCCTCTTCTGACGTTATGATGGAGGGAAGGTCATTAATGAAGCAGCTGTAGATGGTTGGACCTACGACACTACCCTGAGGAACTCCTGCAGTGATGTCCTGGGACTGAGATGAATGACCTACAACAACCACAACCATCTTCCTTTGTACTCGGTATGACTCCAATCAATGGGGAGTTTTCCCCCGATTCCCATTGACTTCAGTTTTGCTTGGGCTCTTGACGACAATTCATTGAATTTGGGCTGCTTAGGGATGTGTTCTACTGCATCCCACCTCCCAGCCGACACACCGAAATAAAAATGATAAGATCAAAAGTTATGCTATATTGTGATTTGTTTACTCAACAGTTTTCAGTCTTGATTTTTTTTAAATCCCTGGTCAACAAATATTTTACCTGATAGATATTTCTTCAGGATATACTGTAATCCGAAGAACACAATTTCTTTGAACTCATCACCTTTTCCTTTACGACATTCAAAATAAGAGTAGATTTTACAAGTGTCTGGTGGATATTGTTTGAAATGAGTAACCTGAGAAAACAAAAAAAAATCTTTAGTGTCAAAGGGTTAGTCAACAGTTTTAAGTTTCAAAATAAAATTTTCCCACACCAAAAAAACACTGCAAAGGCAGCACAGTCATATCTCACAAACTTTTAAAAAGTTGATTGTCATATTGCACAAAGGAAGAGAAAAAGAAAGCCAGTGAAGAAGGAGGAGGAGAAGAGAGAAAGAGAGAGGGGGGGAGAGAGAGAGAGGGAGAGAGAGAGAGAGAGAGAGAGAGAGAAGCAGGAGGGGGGAGTGAGAGAGAGGGGAGGAGGAGAGGAGGAGGATAGAGAGAGGAGGTGGGGAGAGAAAGTGAGGGAGGAGGAGGAGAGAGAGAGGAGGAACGAGAGAGAGAGGAGGCGAGAGAGAGGAAAGAGAGAGGAGGAGCCCATGACCCCATGAAGTCTCATGGCATCAGGTCAAACATGGGCAAGGAAACCTTCTGATTACCACCTACCGCCCTCACTCAGTTAATGAATCAATACTCTTCCATGTTGAACACCACTCGGAAGAAGCACTGAGGATAGCAAGGGTGCAGAATGTACTCAGGGTGGAGGACTACAATGTCCATGACCAAGAGTGGCTCGGTAGCACCACTACTGACCAAGCTGGCCATGCTCCGAAAGACATAGTTGCCAGACTGGGCTTGCGGCATTGTGGTGAGAGAACCAACAAGAGGGAAAAACCTGCTTGACCTCACCCTCACTAATCTACCTGTCGCAGATGTCTATGACAGTATTGGTAGAAGTGACTACACATAGCCCTTGTGAAGAAGAGGACCGTCTTCACATTGAGGATACCCTCCATTAGTTGTGTGGCATTAACACTGTGCTAAATAGGGTGGAATCAGGACAGATCTGACTGCTCAAAACTGCGCATCCATGAGGCACTGTGGACCATCAGCAGCAGCAGAATTGTATTCCACCACAACCAGTAACCTCATGGCCCAGATATCCCTCAATCTACTATTAGCATCAAGTCAGAGGAGCAACCCTGGTTCAATAAGAAGTGCAGGACAGCATGCCAGGAACAGCACTAGGCATGCCTAAAACCTAATGAAGCTACAACACAGGACTACATGCATGCTAAACATCAGAAGCAACATGAGATAGACAGAGCTAAGCTATCCCACAACCAACAGATCAGATCAAAGCTCTGCAGTCCTGCCACATCCAGTCATGAATGGCAGTGGACAATTGAACAACCAACCGGAGGTGGAGGCTCTACAAACATCCCCATCCTCAAAGGCTGGGGAGCCCAACACGTCAATGCAAAACACAAAACTGAAGCATCTTCAACCATCTTCAGCCAGAAGTGCCAAGTGGATGATCCATCTTGGCCTCCTGCTGAGGTCTTCAGCATCACAGACGTCAGTCTTCAGACAATTCCATTCACTTCACGTGATATCAAGAAACGACTGAAAGCACATACAGCAAAAGCTATGGGACCTGACAACATCCTGGCTGTAGTACAGAAGACTATTGATCAAGAACTAGCTGTGCCCCTAGCCAAGCAGTTCCAGTATAGCTACAACACTGGCATCTACCCGACAAAGTTGCCCAGGTATTCCCTGTTCACAAAAAGCAGGTCAAATCCAATCCGGTGAATTCCCACCCTATGAGTCTACTCTCAATTATCAGCAAAGTGATGGAAGGTGTCATCGACAGTGCTACTAAGCACCACTTACTCAGCCACAACCTGCGCACCGATGCTCAGTTTGGGTTCTGCCTGGGCCACCCGGCTCCAGAGCTCATTACAGCCTTGGTCCAAACATTCAAAAGGTGAGGTGAGAATGACTGGCAGCATTTGACTGAGTGTGTCATCAAGGAGCCCTAGCCAAACTGAAGTCATTGGGAATCGGGAAAAATTCTCCACTGGTTGGAGTCATACCTAGTACAAATGAAGATGGTTGTGGTTGTTGGAGGCAAAACATCTCTGTCCCAGGACATCACTACAGAAGTTCCTTAGGGTAGCTTCCTAGGCCTAACCATTTTCAGCTGCTTCATCAATGACCTTCCCTCCAACATAAAGTCAGAAGTGGAGATGTTCACTGATGATTGGTACTGAACATTGTACATTCACAACTCCTCAAATACTGAAGCAGTCTGTTTCCATATGCAGCAAGATCTCGACAACATTCAGGCTTGGGCTGATAAGTGGCAAGTAACATTCGCACCACACAACTGCCAGGCAATGACCATCTCAAACAAGAAAGCATCCGACCATTTCCCCTTCTCATTCAACGGCATTACCATCACTGAACTCCCCTGGGAATTACCATGGACCAGAAACTTAATTGGATGAGCCATATAAATACTGTGGCTACAAGAGGCTACAGGTCAGAGGCTGGGAATTCTGCATTGGGTAACTCACCTCCTGACTCTCCAAAGCCTGCCCACCGTCTACAAGGCACAAGTCAGCAGTGTGATGGAATGCTCTTCACCTGGCTGGATGAATGCAGCTCCAAGCTCCAACAGCACTCAACACCATCCAGGACAAAGCAGCCCACTTGATTGGCACCCCATCCACCATCTTAAACATTCACTCCTTCCACCATATGAGCACAGTGGCAGCAGTGTGTACCATCTACAAGATGCACTGCAGAAAATCGCCATGCCTCCTTCGACAGCACCTTCCAAATCTGATATATCTACTACCTAGAAGGACAAGGGCAGCAGATACATGGGAACATCACCACCTGCAAGTTCCCCTCCAAGTCACACATCATCGTGACTTGGAACTAGATCACCATTCCTTCACTGTTGCTGGGTCAAAAAACTGTAAGTCCCTCCCTAACAGCACTGTGGGTGTTACTACACCAGATGGACTTCAGCGGTTCAAGAAGGCGGCTCATCATCACCTTCGCAAGGCCAATGAGGGATGCGCAACCAATGCTGGCCTTGCCAGCGACGCCCACATCCCATGAACCAATAAAAAGAAAGCCATTTAGCCTCTGCAGCTTGTTGGATACATCGTAATCTGCCCTGACTCCCAAAATGCACCAGGACTCCTGCTGCCAGGTGGTGCACTCTATCGGTTGGCTGCCCAATAGCTAAAATTTAGCCCAGTCTATGTGAAAGGGTGCACAACATCTCATCTCCTTATCAGGGCACCTAACAACACCACCAAATGTACAAGAGCAAAATACTGCAGATGTTGAAAATGTGAAATAAAAACAGAATGCTGGGAATACTCAGCAGGTCTGGCAGCAACTGTGGAGAGAGAAACAGAGTTAATGGGCTGAATTTTGCCAACGGTGATCAAGTCACTTCGTTGGGGCCGAAAGCCGGAGCTGACCCTGTGCTGGTGGGTGTCAGGACCCTGGGGTGGCATTTTATTGGTGACTGCTGCTTAATGGGCCTCCATCCAATGGAAGACGGTGGTCCGCCTCCCAGAGCTGCTGGCCCAATCAGAGGGCCAGCAGCTCAGCAGCACCACCTTGCAGGGTTTTCTTTTGAATTGGCCACAGAGAGTTTGAACTCAATAACACTGTTTGCTCCTGGACTGAGAAGATTTCTCCTCTCTGCTCCCATCTCTTTCTCACAAGTTTCTGAATCCACTGAAGACACATGATCCCAAGAGAGAAATGTCTTCTACAGCAAACAAGGTTTAAGAAGAATACTGGGCCCCAACGAAAAGCAAGATCTACCTACAATCAAGGATTCTACGGTGAGCTCGAAGAACCGTAACAAAAACTCTTCAGATATTGCCTCAAAATTTTCCACTTTAATTTTCTTCTGCTCTTTTCCGTCTCCATTTGCATGTGTGTATCGTGTATGCATGCTAGCATGGGTGCATCATGTATCCTTAGGCGTCAACTGAACTCGAGTTTAAGTTTAATAAATTTCAATCTTTTTTCTTTAAACCTAAGAAAGCCTGTTTGTGCTGGTTTCTTTGCCTTATAATTGGAAAATGGTGAACAAGGATTCACCAAGGGGGAGCTAAAAACACGGTGCGCTTAAAAGTTAACCCTGTTATCGTAAGACCAGGTGAAGGCTGAGAGGGACCCCCAGACACCTTTCTCACCAGGTCGTAACAACTGCTTTCCAATAGTAAGGCAATGAAATCAGACAGGTTTTCTTGGATTTAAACAAGAAAGGTGGAAGTTTATTAATCTTAAACTCTAATTCAGTTACAAATGTGCGACGCTAACCACATTAGCATGCATACGCGATAAACACACATGCAGATAGAGACAGAAAAAGTAGAAAGAATAAAGGGGAAAAGTTTGAGGCAATATCTGGAAGTTATTTACAGTCCTTTAAGTTCAATGTGGAGTCTTTGGATGCCGGTAAGTCTTGCTGTTCGTTGGGGCCCAGTGCACGCTTTAACTTGTTTCGATGTAGGAGTCTTTTCTCTCTTGAGGTTTATGGGTGTTCAGTGGGTCCAGAGGCCTGTGAGAAAGCGAGAGAGAGCAAACCAGGAGAGAGGCTGTCTTGTTCCAGGTTCAGTTACAATCTGCAGTCTGACCCCAAACTGTCCTGTGTCTAGTTCAAAAAGCCTGGACCAGCTGGTTAGTCATGTGACCAGCTGGCTAAACCACTCCTGCGTTTGTGGATTCCAAAGCTCTCGTTGGGGGAGGTTTGGTGCTATCTGCCACCCCGACAAGAGGTGGATCACCATTGCCCAGCCCAATCTCTGTTAATTGAATCAGTGAGCAATTCTTTTGTCTCGCCAAGCACTGTCTCTTAGTATGCAAATGTCCTCCAGCAAAGTGTCTGGTAATCTCTTGTAAAACAAGTCATTTCTTCACTCCAGCAAGTTTAAAATTAATGTTCATATGATAAAAATTAATATGCCTCATTCTTGGCAGGTGGGGGTCCTCATGATAGTAAGATTCAGTATAACAATAAAATTAAAGAAGTGCAGAGTCAGTCATAGTATTTAAGTTAGTTTTCATTAATTAGCAAGAAAACCTGATGTAATGGTTCCCAGGATTCATGCAGCTGCCAAAATAGCATTAACAATAAAAAGATGAAAATAAAATGTCGACATGGTTATAAATGCATTCAAGCAATAATAATACAAGGTTGCAACATTGATTGCTGATGGATAAAATCTTTGCCCTCAGGATTTTAAATCTTCAAGAATTTAAGGATTTTATATATCATTTATATAAATGATATTTATATATCATTGAAAAATATATCATTTAAATATCATTTTATATAAAATGATATGCCAAATAAGGAATATTAATTAATTGGTTGGAAACTTACATTAAACTTTTAGTGGAAAAAATCCTGCAGTTAACTTTGAAAAAACTGGAAGCCAAGATGGCCACCGCAATTTGCATCTGAAACACCTTTTCACATTCCAAGGCCTCCAACCAGAGACAGAGGTCTGAGAATCATGAACCCAGAACAATGGCTTGCTCTAAGTGATTGCATTGCCTAAGATTGCTTCATTAGCACAGCATTCAAGGCAATCATAATGCCTTGCCATTGAAAGAGCAAACCCCTCCAAGTGTAAAAATTGGCATCCTGGGGCCGGGGGAGCCAATTCCAAACCTTGAATCTCATTAGAAGGTTCCAGAGAATACACTGAGACAGACATGTGACTGTCTGTCCATCTCTGTGAAAGCTGGGCATTTTTTTGAGTGCTGTATCTCTAATCTAATCAGAAGTCAAGCCAGTAACTCAGGCTGTGCAGCAGCAGAAAGGCTGTGTGCCCCCCTCTCTCTCTCCAGATAACACAATGTTTGAAAACCATCTACGACTATGGACCTCCAAGCTTACAGACTGAGACAGACAGAGACCAGGGGAAGAGAACCACCTACAAGTCTGCCTCCAAGAAAGCCCTAAGCCAAGCGGGTCAGCCACAAAGTGCACTTTAACCAGCCAAAGACTTCAAGAATACAACTTCAGCCGGAAGACCACCAAATCATCCAAGCTCACAGACTGTATATTTAATTTCTATTTATTCTGGACTCTAATCCAATCACAAAATCTACTTTTCACTCTGTAATCTATTTGTCTGTGTGTGATTCTCGTGTGAATGTGTGCGTGAATGTGTAGCATATTTTTATTTTTTTTAGATCGGGTTTACATTGTTAAATATAATAAACTCACCTTTTTCTTGTTTAAACTCAAGAAAACCTGTCCTATTGGTTCTTTCACGATCACATTAAAGGTAAAAGATAAAACACTCACTGAGTTGGTAAGCACAACCATTGTTTCAAAAGGAATAAACCCTGTTGCGGTCAAATAAGAGGAAGGGAAAGAGGGGAGCCTATGACTCCCCCTCCTCACCTGTTCTTAACTATATATATAATGTATATAGTTATGGCCAGGTGGGTGATGGCTTTGTTCCCAATGTTCACCTCCCAACTAACCACAGCAAGTGTTTTTGTTACTAGTGTTTTAACCCCTCATGTTTTACTTGCCAAAAAGACAGATGACAGTTTTTCTCATAGGTTTAACAACTATTTATTTTAAACAAATCCCGAAATGATCGCAACACCAGTCACGCACGCATTCACTCTCATATGCAAAGTCTATTGTTTCAGGAATAGCCTGTGGGATCCCCTCAGAAGGTGAATTTTTAAAGTTGTAGGCCTGTTTGCTGGTTGTCTGGCATTCGTTGGGCTATTGCAGTCTCCTGGCAGTTCATTTTCTGGGGTTGAAGACAGTGCTGATGACTTAGTTCAATTCTCACCAGTAGAAAAGTCATTTTTGCTAAATGACTCCTTTGTCTCTGCTGTCGTTAGTTTCCAATTTGTCACAACAGGGTTCAACTCTATTGGCTGGAACCGATTTCTCTCTCTCACAGAATCATAGAATTGTTACAGTGCAGAGGGAAGCCATTCAGCCCATCATGTCTGCACCGGCTCTCCAAATGAGCAATTCACTTACTGCCATTCCCCTGCTTTCTCCCCATACCCCTGCACATTCTTCCTTTTCATATAACAGTCTAATTCCCTTTTGAATGCTTCTATTAAATCCTGCCTCCACCACATTCTCAAGTAATGCATTCCAGATCTTAACCACACGCTGCGTGAAAAAGTCATTTCACTCTTTCTTTCTCCTTCCCTCACATGCGCACTCTCACTCTCTTCTTCATGGATCTGTTTTGTGTCCTCTGATCTCTCAGCCTTGCTGAATTCAAGCTGACCTTTGTTGCACTGAGAGCTGAGGACAGACCAGACTGATGTTGCTGTCTCTAGTCCTGTCCTGAAAAGACTCCCTGTTTGTTCCACAAAATGATTATCTTTTAAGGTGAATTTTTTACAAGGGCTGGCTTCACCCTGTGACTTCAGGTTTCAGTCCTAGCTGGGCTGGATAATGGCCTTGATGTTGGCCACATTCTGAGGAGATGAGGGTGGTTCAAACTCCATTGTAATGGAGGTTATTCAGAGACGAGAAGTCTGCGAATGGTCCTGTCTCATTGTGCTTGAGTGTAGCTCACATCCAGGTGTGATGATCTGTCACATTTCCATGCAGGTGGGGCTTAATTGGTTTTCAGTCTTTGTGGACACGGTTGTGGATTTGAGTGGAAGAGATACTGAGGATCATGTGTCTTGCCCTCCATTTTGTTGACAGCACATGTACCAGTCTCTTTAAAACTGTTCCAATTTTTTAAATCACTTTTCAGTTTGATTGTGTATTTTCCTCGCTGCACTTATTGTGATCGTGACAATACTGTATATCCAAACTGGTCATGTAGCATAACTTTGTCATAATCACCTGCTTTTCTTTGTACAGTGGATAGTGAAAATTGCCCTGAGAAAAGGAGCATAACCTTTAATCTAAAGCTACCTAAAGCTACCAGGGCACTGAGGAAATGGCTTATTACCTGCACCAGATTCCACCCCCCCTCCCCCCCCCTTTACCCCCCTTCCACCCCCCCCCACCCCCGTCCCCTTCCCTGCTCCACCCTCTCAGCTCACCCCCTCACAACCCCGTCCCAGCCCGCCCCCCCCCTCGCACCATCTTCACCCCGCACCCCCTTCCCCTGCACCCCCATCCCACCCCCTCCCTCTACCCCTCCCCCTTGCATCCCCTCCTCCCACCGGCACCATCCTACACCTGTGTAGGGGCCCCAACAACCCCACTGCCTTGTGGGCGTCTCGGGAGAGACCAAGGCTAAGGGAGTAAACCCTAACAGAAAATCCGGAGCGGAACCCCGTAGGCGGTCATGTGTCACCTTTGGCATGTTTCCGGCAGTTCCTGCAGCCATACTGGTGCCAAACGTCGTGTCCTGCACTCCTTTGGACCCCACCAGAAAGGCCGAGAGGGGGGTTTTGACGACTGGGCAACTCTCAACCCCCATAAATTTGCCCAGGCATGCGCCATGGAGAGGTCACTCCATAGTTGCCTCACAGCGACTAAAACAACACGGAAGGCAGCAGTTACGGGTTATAAGTCCAGATAAATTGGCGTAGAAACTGGGCGCCACGGGTTGCCTTTGTCGGTGGGAGAGGTCATTGCACCTCACTGGACAGCTACCGCCCGCCTCAAACCGGGCAGCCCCCGGTCAATAAGGTTCTGTCCCGCCACAGTCTGCCTGCTTCAATGGGTGCTTGGAGCTCAGGGTCATTGCCCGAAAGGTGGACTGATACACCGCACCAAACAACATGAAAAAAGGAAAGAAGGTACCAGCCCTTCGCTTTGCAAGCTGGAACGTCAGAACTATGTGTCCTGGCCTGTCGGAAGACCTTACACAAATCAACGATTCTCGGAAGACCGCCATCATTAACAACGAGCTCAGTAGATTCAATGTGGACATTGCAGCACTTCAGGAGACTCGCCTCCCCGCGAGTGGCTCTCTAGCAGAGCAAGACTACACCTTCTTCTGGCAGGGCAGGGATCCTGAAGAACCAAGACAGCATGGAGTGGGCTTCGCCATCAGAAACTCCTTGCTCAGCATGATAGAGCCTCCCTCAAATGGCTCGGAACGCATACTGTCCATCCGACTGCTCACCACCTCTGGTCCAGTACACCTACTCAGCATCTATGCTCCAACACTCTGCTCCGCACCTGAAGCTAAAGACCAGTTCTATGAACAACTCCATAACATCATTAGCAGCATCCCCAACACCGAACACCTATTCCTGCTGGGGGACTTTAATGCCAGGGTTGGGGCCGACCATGACTCATGGCCCTCCTGTCTTGGGCGCTATGGCGTTGGAAGGATGAATGAGAACGGGCAGAGACTGCTTGAGTTGTGTACCTATCATAACCTCTGCATCACCAACTCGTTCTTTCACACTAAACCCTGTCACCAGGTTTCATGGAGGCACCCAAGATCACGTCGTTGGCACCAGCTAGACCTCATTGTCACAAGGCGAGCCGCCTTAAACAGTGTCCAAATCACACGCAGCTTCCACAGTGCGGACTGCGACACCGACCACTCCCTGGTGTGCAGCAAGGTTAGACTCAGACCAAAGAAGTTGCATCATTCCAAGCAGAAGGGCCACCCGCGCATCAACACGAGCAGAATTTCTCACCCACAGCTGTTACAAAAATTTCTAAATTCACTTGTAACAGCCCTTCAAAACACTCCCACAGGGGATGCTGAGACCAAGTGGGCCCACATCAGAGACGCCATCTATGAGTCAGCTTTGACCACCTACGGCAAAAGTGCGAAGAGAAATGCAGACTGGTTTCAATCTCATAATGAAGAGCTGGAACCTGTCATAGCCGCTAAGCGCATTGCACTTTTGAACTACAAGAAAGCCCCCAGCGATTTAACATCCGCAGCACTTAAAGCAGCCAGAAGTACTGCACAAAGAACAGCTAGGCGTTGCGCAAACGACTACTGGCAACACCTATGCAGTCATATTCAGCTGGCCTCAGACACCGGAAACATCAGAGGAATGTATGATGGCATGAAGAGAGCTCTTGGGCCAACCATCAAGAAGATCACCCCCCTCAAATCTAAATCGGGGGACATAATCACTGACCAACGCAAACAGATGGACCGCTGGGTTGAGCACTACCTAGAACTGTACTCCAGGGAGAATGCTGTCACTGAGACTGCCCTCAATGCAGCCCAGCCTCTACCAGTCATGGATGAGCTGGACATACAGCCAACCAAATCGGAACTCAGTGATGCCATTGATTCCCTAGCCAGCGGAAAAGCCCCTGGGAAGGACAGCATTACCCCTGAAATAATCAAGAGTGCCAAGCCTGCTATACTCTCAGCACTACATGAACTGCTATGCCTGTGCTGGGACGAGGGAGCAGTACCCCAGGACATGCGCGATGCCAACATCATCACCCTCTATAAAAACAAAGGTGACCGCGGTGACTGCAACAACTACCGTGGAATCTCCCTGCTCAGCATAGTGGGGAAAGTCTTTGCTCGAGTCGCTCTGAACAGGCTCCAGAAGCTGGCCGAGCGCGTCTACCCTGAGGCACAGTGTGGCTTTCGTGCAGAGAGATCGACTATTGACATGCTGTTCTCCCTTCGTCAGATACAGGAGAAATGCCGTGAACAACAGATGCCCCTCTACATTGCTTTCATTGATCTCACCAAAGCCTTTGACCTCGTCAGCAGACGTGGTCTCTTCAGACTACTAGAAAAGATCGGATGTCCACCAAAGCTACTAGGTATCATCACCTCATTCCATGACAATATGAAAGGCACAATTCAACATGGTGGCTCCTCATCAGAGCCCTTTCCTATCCTGAGTGGTGTGAAACAGGGCTGTGTTCTCGCACCCACACTTTTTGGGATTTTCTTCTCCCTGCTGCTTTCACATGCGTTCAAATCCTCTGAAGAAGGAATTTTCCTCCACACAAGATCAGGGGGCAGGTTGTTCAACCTTGCCCGTCTAAGAGCGAAGTCCAAAGTACGGAAAGTCCTCATCAGAGAACTCCTCTTTGCTGACGATGCTGCTTTAACATCTCACACTGAAGAATGCCTGCAGAGTCTCATCGACAGGTTTGCGTCTGCCTGCAATGAATTTGGCCTAACCATCAGCCTCAAGAAAACGAACATCATGGGGCAGGATGTCAGAAATGCTCCATCCATCAATATTGGCGACCACGCTCTGGAAGTGGTTCAAGAGTTCACCTACCTAGGCTCAACTATCACCAGTAACCTGTCTCTAGATGCAGAAATCAACAAGCGCATGGGTAAGGCTTCCACTGCTATGTCCAGACTGGCCAAGAGAGTGTGGGAAAATGGCGCACTGACACGGAACACAAAAGTCCGAGTGTATCAGGCCTGTGTCCTCAGTACCTTGCTCTACGGCAGCGAGGCCTGGACAACGTATGCCAGCCAAGAGCGACGTCTCAATTCATTCCATCTTCGCTGCCTTCGGAGAATACTTGGCATCAGGTGGCAGGACTATATCTCCAACACAGAAGTCCTTGAAGCGGCCAACACCCCCAGCTTATACACACTACTGAGTCAGCGGCGCTTGAGATGGCTTGGCCATGTGAGCCGCATGGAAGATGGCAGGATCCCCAAAGACACATTGTACAGCGAGCTCGCCACTGGTATCAGACCCACCGGCCGTCCATGTCTCCGTTATAAAGACGTCTGCAAACGCGACATGAAATCGTGTGACATTGATCACAAGTCGTGGGAGTCAGTTGCCAGCATTCGCCAGAGCTGGCGGGCAGCCATAAAGACAGGGCTAAATTGTGGCGAGTCGAAGAGACTTAGTAGTTGGCAGGAAAAAAGACAGAGGCGCAAGGGGAGAGCCAACTGTGCAACAGCCCCAACAAACAAATTTCTCTGCAGCACCTGTGGAAGAGCCTGTCACTCCAGAATTGGCCTTTATAGCTACTCCAGGCGCTGCTTCACAAACCACTGACCACCTCCAGGCGCGTATCCATTGTCTCTCGAGATAAGGAGGCCCAAAAGAAAAGAACCTACACACTGCCAATGCAGCATTGCTGCAAAGAGATTTTGCTCCACAACACTAAAAAGTTGTAGCTTAAATTAGAAGTTAAGGCTCAGCTTGACTCCAGGGAAGTGCAGAGGGAGGCTACCTCAGAGAAATGCAGAGGACTACCTCCACAGAAGTGCGAGGGAGGCTACCTCAGAGAAATGCAGAGGACTACCTCCAGAAAAGTGCGAGGGAGGCTACCTCCAGAGAAATGCAGAAGGGGGCTACCTCCACAGAAATGCAGAGGCAGCCTACATCCTCCTTTACTCCACTTCGGTTGGGTCCTGACTGTGGATTCACACTACCACTGCACCAACATGCAGTTGTCTTTTTTTTTGTTCTTGGAGTGTGGCTTGGCAAGGCCACAGTTATTGCACATGCACAAGCTATATTGTGCAACTTGTTTCTCCAGTTAAAAGATAATAAAATGATCCTACCCTATCAGGCATCACAGTTGACAGTATATTTACGAAGCTAACAGTTAAACTGCAACTCTCCAGAGCATGCTTTCTCAAAAAATATATCGATGTGTTAACATCTAAGTCTGCAGGTGTTCTTTTAATAGAAGAGTTGCAGCAAGTACTGAGTGGGGCACCCCAGAGCATGGTGTTATTGTTTCAAATTTACACAAATGATTTGGATTCAGAATTTCAATGCAAAGTACTCAAATTTGAAGAGTATATCTGCAGAAGTTTAAGTAGAAAAAGGAAACCAAAGGGAGTTCTCACATACAAGTTTGAAGTAACAAATGTAATTTTCTTTAAACTAATATAGTCATTTGAGTGAAAAGGAAATATTTCTGCAAAGTATGAAGTACAGATGCATTTCTTTCTGAAGCATTAGCAAAATAACTTCACACTTTATAAAAACCTATATATACTTCGATTGTGTATGTGAGCAGTGTCACCGATAATAAAAACAAGAAATGCTGGAAATACTCAGCAGGTCTGGCAGCATCAGAACTGATGAAGGGTCATTGACCTGGAACGTTAACTTTGCTTCTCTCTCCACAGATGCTGCCAGACCTGCTGAGTATTTCCAGCATTTCTTGTTTTTATTTCAGATTTCCAGCATCGGCAGTATTCTGCTTTAATTTTAGTATCACCGATAAGTTGGACTTCATCAGTACTTATGATGCAGCAACACTTTTATACAATTGCAAACAGCACTTTTTTTACTTAGATGCTGGCCAGTTTCAAAAAACTGCTAAACAACAACAGTGGCTGTTTGACAAATTGATACTGATCTTACTCTGAACCATCATTTTCAGTGATGTTCCAGATAAGCCAACAAACAGCAACACTCTCTTATTCAACTGCCCACTGGTCTTTTTGTTTGACCAATAAATGCTGCACGGGACAGATACCACAGCTACTTATCGTCTTGTCATTCCAGCTCAGCTATGGCTGGCTGTGTCAGGCAACAGATTCTCCACTTAAACATAGATGTATTTTAAATCAATACCGTACCCTGGTCAAGAAACATTTATTTAAAAGCGTCAGTCAGGATTAAAATGACCAGAATTAGTATTGCACGTGTTTAGATCCAATATATTACATATCACACTTAACAGATAGCAGCCATAAAAAAAGAGCTTCCGCACAGAACATGTCAGTAAGCATTTTCCCAGCTGTTCTACTGCAGTTGCTGTCACTGCCAGTGGTAGACGTGCCAAGTATCACTATTACACACTGTATGGCTATAGCCTGCTCAACCACCCCCTCCCCCCAGTCCGAGACCACCGGGCACAGGTAATAAACAGCACTTGACGGCCGGCTCCGTACACAATGCTAATAGCTGGGAGCTGGCAGTGACACCGGGGCCCTTCACTGTACCTTGTAGGAATCGGTGGCCAACAAGATGTTAAAGTCGAAGGAAGCGTCATTCGCGGCGGCTTCATCCATCGCCCCGCAACTCTGTACTCTGGCTCTCACTGGCAGACTAGGGCTTGGAGCAGGACGGGGACCGGGATCCGACACACTGAACGTCAAGCCGGCCGCAGCGTCACAGCCCAGGGGCGGAGCCAGGACAGAAAGTGAGGGAGTCCCGGAGCAGGGAGTCCCGGTGCAGTGCCCACTCCCGGAGGAGAGAGTCCCGGTGCAGTGCCCACTCCTGGAGGAGAGTCCCGGTGCAGTGCCCACTCCGGGAGCAGGGAGTCCCGGAGCAGTGCCCACTCCTGGAGGAGAGAGTCCCGGTTCAGTGCCGACTCCGGGAGCAGGTAGTCCCAGAGCAGTGACCAGTCCCGGAGCAGGGAGTCCCGGTGCAGTGCCCACTCCCGGAGGAGAGAGTCCCGGTGCAGTGCCCACTCCCGGAGGAGAGAGTCCCGGTGCAGTGCCCACTCCCGGAGCAGGGAGTCCCGGTGCAGTGCCCACTCCCGGAGGAGAGAGTCCCGGTGCAGTGCCCACTCCCGGAGGAGAGAGTCCCAGAGCAGTGACCAGTCCCGGAGCAGGGAGTCCCGGTGCAGTGCCCACTCCCGGAGGAGAGAGTCCCGGTGCAGTGCCGACTCCGGGAGCAGGGAGTCCCAGAGCAGTGCCCACTCCCGGAAAGAGAGAGTCCCGGTGCAGTGCCCACTCCTGGAGGAGAGTCCCGGTGCAGTGCCCACTCCGGGAGCAGGGAGTCCCGGAGCAGTGCCCACTCCTGGAGGAGAGAGTCCCGGTTCAGTGCCCACTCCGGGAGCAGGTAGTCCCAGAGCAGTGACCAGTCCCGGAGCAGGGAGTCCCGGTGCAGTGCCCACTCCCGGAGGAGAGAGTCCCGGTGCAGTGCCCACTCCCGGAGGAGAGAGTCCCGGTGCAGTGCCCACTCCCGGAGCAGGGAGTCCCGGTGCAGTGCCCACTCCCGGAGGAGAGAGTCCCGGTGCAGTGCCCACTCCCGGAGGAGAGAGTCCCAGAGCAGTGACCAGTCCCGGAGCAGGGAGTCCCAGAGCAGTGCCCACTCCCGGAAAGAGAGAGTCCCGGTGCAGTGCCCACTCCTGGAGGAGAGTCCCGGTGCAGTGCCCACTCCGGGAGCAGGGAGTCCCGGAGCAGTGCCCACTC
This sequence comes from Heterodontus francisci, assembly GCF_036365525.1. Taxonomy (NCBI): domain Eukaryota; kingdom Metazoa; phylum Chordata; class Chondrichthyes; order Heterodontiformes; family Heterodontidae; genus Heterodontus; species Heterodontus francisci. Next base: position 49,937,883 of record NC_090389.1, read on the forward strand.
CTGGAGGAGAGAGTCCCGGTTCAGTGCCCACTCCGGGAGCAGGTAGTCCCAGAGCAGTGACCAGTCCCGGAGCAGGGAGTCCCGGTGCAGTGCCCACTCCCGGAGGAGAGAGTCCCGGTGCAGTGCCCACTCCCGGAGCAGGGAGTCCCGGTGCAGTGCCCACTCCCGGAGGAGAGAGTCCCGGTGCAGTGCCCACTCCCGGAGGAGAGAGTCCCAGAGCAGTGACCAGTCCCGGAGCAGGGAGTCCCGGTGCAGTGCCGACTCCCGGAGCAGGGAGTCCCGGTGCAATGCCCACTCCCGGAGGAGAGAGTCCCGGTGCAGTGCCCACTCCCGGAGCAGGGAGTCCCGGTGCAGTGCCCACTCCCGGAGGAGAGAGTCCCGGTGCAGTGCCCACTCCCGGAGGAGGGAGTCCTGCAGTGCCCACTCCTGGAGGAGTGAGTCCCAGAGCAGTGCCCACTCCCGGAGCAGGGAGTCCCAGAGCAGTGCCCAGTCCTAGAGGAGGGAGTCCCGGAGCAGTGCCCACTCCTGGAGGAGGGAGTCCCGGAGGAGGGAGTCCTGGAGCAGTGCCCAGTCCCGGAGGATGGAGTCCCGGTGCAGTGCCCACTCCCGGAGGAGAGAGTCCCGGTGCAGTGCCGACTCCGGGAGCAGGGAGTCCCAGAGCAGTGCCCACTCCCGGAGGAGAGAGTCCCGGTGCAGTGCCCACTCCCGGAGGAGAGAGTCCCGGTGCAGTGTCCACTCCCGGAGCAGGGAGTCCCGGTGCTGTGCCCACTCCCGGAGGAGACAGTCCCGGTGCAGTGCCCACTCCCGGAGGAGAGAGTCCCAGAGCAGTGACCAGTCCCGGAGCAGGGAGTCCCAGTGCAGTGCCCACTCCCGGAGCAGGGAGTCCCGGTGCAATGCCCACTCCCGGAGGAGAGAGTCCCGGTGCAGTGCCCACTCCCGGAGCAGGGAGTCCCGGTGCAGTGCCCACTCCCGGAGGAGAGAGTCCCGGTGCAGTGCCCACTCCCGGAGGAGGGAGTCCTGCAGTGCCCACTCCTGGAGGAGTGAGTCCCAGAGCAGTGCCCACTCCCGGAGCAGGGAGTCCCAGAGCAGTGCCCACTCCCGGAGCAGGGAGTCCCAGAGCAGTGCCCCGTCCTAGAGGAGGGAGTCCCGGAGCAGTGCCCACTCCTGGAGGAGGGAGTCCCGGAGGAGGGAGTCCTGGAGCAGTGCCCAGTCCCGGAGGATGGAGTCCCGGTGCAGTGCCCAATCCCGGAGGAGGGTGTCCCGGAGCAGTGCCCAGTCCCGGAGGAGGGAGTCCCGGAGCAGTGCCCACTCTCGGAGGTGGGAGTCCCAGAGCAGTGCCCACTCCTGGAGGAGGGAGTCCTGGAGCAGTGCCCGCTCCCGGAGGAGGGAGTCCTTCAGTGCCCACTCCTGGAGGAGTGAGTCCCAGAGCAGTGCCCACTCCCGGAGCAGGGAGGGCCAGAGCAGTGCCCACTCCCGGAGCAGGGAGTCCCAGAGCAGTGCCCAGTCCTAGAGGAGGGAGTCCCGGAGCAGTGCCCACTCCTGGAGGAGGGAGTCCCAGAGGAGGGAGTCCTGGAGCAGTGCCCAGTCCCGGAGGATGGAGTCCCGGTGCAGTGCCCAATCCCGGAGGAGGGAGTCCCGGAGCAGTGCCCAGTCCCGGAGGAGGGAGTCCCGGAGCAGTACCCACTCTCGGAGGAGGGAGTCCCAGAGCAGTGCCCACTCCCGGAGCAGGGAGTCCCGGTGCAGTGCCCAGTCCCGGAGGAGAGAGTCCTGCAGTGCCCACTCCTGGAGGAGTGAGTCCCAGAGCAGTGCCCACTCCCGGAGCAGGGAGTCCCAGAGCAGTGCCCACTCCCGGAGCAGGGAGTCCCAGAGCAGTGCCCAGTCCTAGAGGAGGGAGTCCCGGAGCAGTGCCCACTCCTGGAGGAGGGAGTGTCGGAGGAGGGAGTCCTGGAGCAGTGCCCAGTCCCGGAGGATGGAGTCCCGGTGCAGTGCCCAATCCCGGAGGAGGGAGTCCCGGAGCAGTGCCCAGTCCCGGAGGAGGGAGTCCCGGAGCAGTGCCCACTCTCAGAGGAGGGAGTCCCAGTGCAGTGCCCAATCCCGGAGTACTGCCCACTCCTGGAGCAGGGAGCCTGCAGCAGTGCCAGCTCCAGGAGGAGGGAGTCCCGGGACGGTGCCGACTCCGAGAGCAGAGAGTCCCGGAGGAGGGAGCCCTGACTCTCGGAGTGCTGGTGTCCGGGCCGGGTTCCAGCACATGCTCAGAGCACAAGCACCGCTGGCAGATTGCAACAGGTACAGGAATGTGATTTCACCCCCACCACCCGAATTACACCAGCGTGGGGTGAAGATGCCAGTTAGTGAAGATGGATAATTCACCCCGCGGGAGGGGGCGTTCGAGGGGGAGGGACAGGGGCTAGAGAGCGAGAGAGGTAGAGAGGGTTAGCGGGGCTTGATAGAGGGGTAGAAAGAGGGTTCAAGAGAGAAGTGGCTCTAGGGGGTTGAATGAGCTCTGGAGGTGGCTAGGAGCCTGGGATTCGGGTGAATGGGGAGATGAAACAGGGGGTCAGGGAGAGAGCAAGACAGGAATGTGGGTTGTGCAATGGGGTGTCAGAGAGAGGGAGATTGGGGTGTGGATGGAGGGTTGGGAAAGAGTGAGACTGGTAGTTGAGGGGTAGAAAGAGGGAGATTGGGGTATGGGGTGTGTATGGGAACCTGCATTTTCTGCAAAATTCTGAGCAGCAGTAATGTTGTGGGTACGAGTAGAGCCGAGAGGATCAACCAGTAAATGGCTGGGTGAAGAGTGAGGACCTATCTCTGTGTAAGTAGGGATAGATAGGCGAATGTCGAACAAGAGAACAGAGACTGAGGATTCTTATTAGAAGAAGGAAAGTTCTTGAACTGAGGCTTATTAGACCATGGGTTGCTTCACCAGAAATGTCTATTAACTGTAGAACCATAGAAAAATTATGGCACAGAAGGAGGCCATTCAGCCCATCATGTCTGCACCAGCTGAAAAAAACTAGCCGCCCAATCTAATCCCACCTTTCAGCACCTGGTCCGTAGCCTTGCAGGTTCCAGCACTTCAGGTGCATGTCCAGGTACCTTTTAAATGAGTTGAAGGTTTCTGCCCCCAAAACCAATCCAGGCAGTGAATTCCAGACACCCACCACCCTCTGGGTGAAAAGGTTTTTCCTCATGTCCCCTCCAATACTTCTACCAATCACCTTAAATCTGTGCCCCCTGGTAATTGACCTCTCTGCTAGGCGAAACAGGTCCTTCCTGTCTACTCTATCTAGGCCCCTCATAATTTTGTACACCTCAATTAAGTCACCCCTCAGCCTCCTCTGTTCTAAGGAAAACAACCCTAGCCGATCCAATCTTTTCTCGTAGCCGCAACTTTCAAGCCCTGGCAACATTATTGTAAATCTCCTCTGTACTCTCTCCAGAGCAATTATGTCCTTCCTGTAATGTGGTGACCAGAACTGTACACAATACTCCAGCTGTGGCCTAACCAGCGTTTTATACAGTTCCAGCATTACATCCCTGCTTTTGTATTCTATACCTCGGCCAATAAAGGAAAGCATTCCATGTGTCTTCTTCACCACTCTATCTACCTGTCCTGCCACCGTCAGGGACCTGTGGACATGTACTCCAATGTCTCTCACTTCTTCTACCCCTCTCAATATCCTCCCATTTATTGTGTAGTTCCTCGTTTTGTTTGCCCTTCCCAAATGCATTATCTCACACTTCCATTTGCCACTTTTCTATCCACTCAACCAAACCATTGATATAATTCTGGAGACTACAGCTATCCTCTTCACTATCAACTACATGGCCATTTTTTTTGTCACCAGCAGATTTCCCAATCATGACTCCCACATTTAAGTCCAAATCATTAATATATACCACAAACAACAAGGAACCCAACACTGAGCTCTGTGGAACACCGAATGAAACCGCTTTCCATTCGCAAAAACATCCGTCAAATACTATCCTTTTTTTCCTTTCACTGAGCCAATTTTGGATCCAACCTGCCACATTCCCCTGTATCCCATGAGCTTTCATTTGATGTAAACTAGAAATTCATTTAAAAGAGAATGGGATAAATATCAAAAGATCTTGGGGTAGGGGTGTGATTTATAGGAGCGAACACATGCACTGGGGGCCGAATGGCCTCTTCCTGTACTGTCATTTCTATCATTCTATGAAAGCTCTTCTTGGTTTGACTCTAAGCTCAGGGAGTGGGTTAGGTATGTTGATGTTGAGCTGAGTTTGGACAATGTGAGAAGCGGCCCAAGCACTGAGCGACTGCCCCTTTGTGAGATCTTTTGGTTTGGTTCGGGTCAGTCTGTGACATGTGAAGTCCAAATACAGATTGGCTGTGACTGAACTCTCAGTTCAAAATTGTTACCTTCACATATAACCTGAGTCTGAACCAAAGCTCAAGGAGATAGGGAGAGAGATTGGGCCTTTTAAAAGAAACATCAACTGCGGAGTCTGACCGCACCTTATGCAGTGCAGGGGGATTCTGGCTGCAGTTTTAGGATGAAGATCGACGGGTTATAGTGTTAGTTAAAAAGAAAAAGAAAGACCTGCATTTATATAGCATGTTTTACAACCACAGGACGACGCAAAACACTTTACAGCCAATGAAGTAACACTGTTGTAAGGTAGGAAACACAGCAGCTAATTTGTGCATGGCAAAGTCCCACAAACAGCAATGTGATAATGACCAGATAATCTGTTGATTGAGGGATAAATATTGGCCAGGACACTGAGGTTAACTCCCTTGCTCTTCTTCAAAATAATACCATGGGATCTTTTACATCCACCTGAGTGGGCAGGCAGGGCAGCCTTGGTTTAATACTGGAAAGATGGCACCTCCTAGAGAGCAGCACTCCCTCAGTCCTGCACTGGAGTGTCAGCCTAGATTGTCAAGCTGAAGTGGGACATGAACCTCGAACCTTCTGACATAGAAGCGATAGTGCTACCAACTAAAACACAGCTGACACACTATAGGGTATCAAAACTTTACATCTATTACCATCAGTGAGGAATTGTTGGTTATGAAGGGTTACCAGTATTAGTATAAGTTATCGGTGCAATTTTAGTGAGGTACTATTAATTACTCGTGGAATGAAAGGTCTTCCTACCTCTGTTTTCCACTCTGTGAATTGCTTGTCCACCTTGGAGTTCCATTTTTCATCAATTTGTGGGTGGCCTTCTGGTCTTCGAGTTTCTCACATAATAGTCGCTGGCATGAAATCGCGAGCGAAACTACAGATGTCATGTGGCATTGTGTCACGTGATCAAACCTCCTGGAATAACTAGACAACTCTAGTTAAATAAACTGCAAAGTGTTTAATAAAAAAGTGTTTTATGATATAAAAGATAATCAGATAAAAAGATAATAATAGTCAGACAGAAAAGAACAAATGAATGTACAAATAGCGTTGGGTGAAAAAACATGACAAACTGGAGAAAATAGACAAGCAGACCTGCAAATGAACCAGAAAGTGCAAACAAAACACAATGGGGGAAATTTTAACCCCCATAGATAGACTGGGAAGGTGGAAAGCGGAGGGTGGGGGGGGGGGGGGGGGGGGGGAGGTTAAAAATAAACTAATGCAAAACTGGTTTTAACAGGTGGGCAATTAACCTGCTCTCCAGAGGCAAGTCAGTTATTACAATATTTTAATGAGGCTGCGTACCTAAGATTTTGTCTCCATTCCAGATATATTGCTAGGTGGCTGGGTTTCCTGTGCCCTGGGAAACCCAGCAACTAAAGAGCAGTGAACGTGGCGAGAACAGCTGGATGGAACAGGTAAGTGCCTTTCCAGCACAGCCTGTGGGCCAAGAGTGCTTCCCCCAGCCCACCAAGCAAACCTACGTTCATCCCTACAGTCGTTCCCCCTCCCCCAATGCGATTAGACCCTGAGACCTCCCCCCAAAAGTCCGACTACCTCCAACGTCCATCTCTACAAACCCACCACTCCCTCTGCCCCACAACCCTCCCAATATCCAACCTCTGGCTGCAGTTTGGTGCTGTAGATCTACTCATCTGACGACCAGCCAACCTCTCAATCCGGCTGGAAAACGGATTCAAAAAAATTAAGAGATCCTGCCATTAATTTCAGCAGGACATCCAAAAAACCTGTAATACTGGGATTCCTGCCTGCTAAATCTCCACCCCCACCCCGCACTCCCTACCTACTATTATCAGGGCCAATGGATCTACCGAAGAAGAAAAAAAACTGGGTCAACACCAACAACACAGAGCACAACCAACACTGACAAAGGGTCTGCACTAAACATCAACCCACTGCCCTATTCCCAGGCCTCCTTTTCAAAAAGATAGTGTATCTTTTAAATAAATTAAAGATTTTGTGACCTATGATTTATGTGATGTTAGCTTATTAAAATAGTAGATACTCTGTCAATACTGGAACTTTATTTTATAACTGGCCACCTCTCAATCTCTGTTCTATCCTTTCAGTATGTTGCAGTTTGGTTTTCTTTCTCTTACAAGTCATACTTAACTCTGTTTAAAGTTTTAGCAAAAAATAAATGTGAGAAAGCAAACTAAGAGTGAATAATGTGATTCTGGATATTCTCTGTTTGCTAATAGTAAGTTTTCCTCCCACGTGAAAGTTAGCTCCCCAAAAATGTATTTGCGAAGGACTGCAAAAGCCTTGTTAAAGGCTTTTAGTGATACAATTACAGACATTTGCAAAGGGGTAAAAGAAGCAAAAATTAAGTACTTAACTTACACATAACTTTGGGTCTGCCATAGGTACCCTCGCAGGTTCAGTGATATCAATTATTCCTGGAAGGGAATCCCGTTCCTTTCGTGTTCCAGAGTTGACTCATACTGTCTAATGTCTATTTTTATGATAATGTAACCCAGGAGATATAATTATGCATGTTCCTTGACATGCAGCCGAATATATGTCCTTTGTATGTACTGGTGGATGTGGTATCCTGAGATTTTCACAAGGCTTTGATGAAGTCCCCCACAGGAGGTTGGTTAACTAAATTGAAACACATGGGATAGGAAGTAATATACTGGCACGGATTAAGGATTGATTAACAGGCAGAAAGCAGAGAGTAGGAATAAACAGGTCATTCTCACATTGGCAGACTGTGACCAGTGGGGTACCACAGGGATCAGTGCTTGGGCCCCAGCTGTTCACAATATATATCAATGGTTTGGGTGTGGGGACCAAATGTAGTATTTCTAAATTTCCGGATGACACAAAACTAGGTGGGAACGTGTGTTGTGAGGAAGATGCAAAGCGGCTTCAAGGGGATTCGGACAGACTTAGTGACTGGGCAAGAACGTGACAGATGGAATATAATGTGGAAAAATGTGAGGTTATTCACTTTGGTAGGAAGAATAGATGTGCAGAGTATTTCTTAAATGGTAAGAGATTAGAAAGTGTAAATGTACAAAGGGACCTGGGAGTCCTTGTCAATAAGTCACTGAAAGTTAACATACAGGTGCAGCAAGCAATTAGGAAGGCTAATGGTGTGTTAGCCTTTACCGCAAAAGGATTTGAGCACAGGAGTAATGAAGTCTTGCTTCAATTGTATAGAACCTTGGTTAGATTGCACCTGGATTAAGGTGTGCAGTTTTGGTCCCCTTATCTCAGGAAGGATATGATAGCCATTGAGGGAGTGCAACGAAGGTTCACCAGACTTGTTCCTGGGATGGTGGGACTGTCCTACAACAAGAGATTGGGGAAACTGGGCCTGTATGCTCTAGATTTGCGAAGAATGAGAGCTGATATCATTGAAACCTACAAAATACTTAAAGGGATAAACAGGGTAGATGCAGCTAAGATGTTTCCCCTGGTTGGGGAGTCTAGAACCAGGGAATACAATTTCAAAATATGGGGAAGCCACTTAGCACAGAAATTAGGAGAATTTTCTTTACACAGAGGGTTGTGAATCTTTGGAATTCTCCACCCCAGAAGGCTGTGGAAGCTCAGTCATTGAGTATGTTTGAAGCAGAGATTGACAGATTTCTAAATACCAATGACATAAGGGGATATGAGGATAATGTGGGAAAAAGGCATTTAAGTGGATGATCAACTGCAGCCTGTTCTCCAACTGTGTGGCACAATTCAAAAAACTCCAAGTTGGCCAGCAGGTTTGTCATGTGACTAGCTCCTTATTTGGAACAACCTGCCCAGTGAGGTTTGTGGATTTTCCCCCAAGCTTGGCAGGCATTCTCAGTGAGGGGGGGTGGGGGGGGCGGGTGGAATGTTGGCCTTTTACACATTCAATGTCTCTTGATCAAAATCCATCTAGTTAATTGAATCAGGGAGCAGTTCCATTGTTTCTCTTATTCAACTGTCTTTTAGAATGCAAATATGCAGCCATATTTTCAGCCACTGCTGTGGCCTCTTTAAGCAAGTTATTTCAAATCTAATAACAGTTCAAAATGTTCCATATGATGAAATTAATATATCCCATAGTTGGTAGGTGTGGTTTTCGTCACAATCTGCAATTTACTGTTTAACCTTACCAATCTGGACAGAGATTAAAGTAATCACAATTATTCTTCCAATATTATCTTTTTTTTAAATTCTTTCATGGGATGTGGGCATCACTGGCAAAGCCAGCATTTGTTGCCCATCCCTAACTGCCCTTGAGAAGGTTGTGGTGAGCTGCCTTCTTGAATCGCTGCAGTTTGTTTGGTGTGGTTACTTCAACCTACTGTTCGGAAGGGAGTGTATAGCAACAGGCCATACATGAACTAATTTTAGAGGTCTACCTATATTGTAAATGCTAAGAAAGTAGAAAGGCAATACTGTAAAATCTAACATTGTAAGACTGTTGTTGGAAGGGAACAACAAGCCTTAGGAAAGAGTTAGGTCAAGGTACAAGTCGCATTGAATCCAAGACAGAGAAAAACAGTATCCATACCATTTTCCTTTTCCCACCCACCCCCTCCCCCTGCCCCCACCTCATCCCCATTAGTTTAATTCCTCTTCCACAGCTCCAGTTAACCTCCCTGTGAGGTTATTGGTCCGAGCTTTGTCTGGGTGATGGTTGTGCCATTTGTACAATTCACTGCTGTCTGAGAACTGCTTCCAATGACCCAAACATCTAAAACCCTTCCTCCTCCACCACACTGCTAGCATTTATCTCTCTAATCTGGCTGTTTCTGCATTGACTAGCACATTTGATGGTAGTTATCTTGAGAGTACTACCTTTGGGACCTGCTCCTTAATCTACTTCCTAACTCCTGGAACTCTCTTTGTACATGAATCTTATTCTTCTCTATACCATTGGTTCCAATATGAACCATGACTTTTGGTTCATCACCTTCCTTTAACAGATCATCTGCATCTATTCAATTACATTATATTACCCAGACAGCCGGGAGGTAATACACCATTCAAAATTTGCATTTATGGTTGCAAAAGTGATGGCCTATTTTTTTCACTATAAAGTCTTCCACTACTCTCCTTCAGTTCTCCCCTCATGGGCAGCCACTTTTTCCATTGTGTGATGGCTGTCTTCCCCAAGTTGTTATTCCTGGAACAAGTATTGAATATTGAATGCAAACACTATTGAATTCACAGTTCTGACAAAAGTTCATCGACCTCAAATGTCAATGCTGTTTCTCTCTCCACAGATGCTGGCCTACTGAGATTTTACTTACAACATTTTCTGTGTTTATTTCAGATTTACATCATCTGCAGTATTTTACTTTTGTGTTCACTATTGAAAATTTATTTACCAAGGCAATGTACTCAGGATACCAATTTTTTTTCCTACTTCTCACCTTGGTGTATGGTTACCTGATTGCAATCATCATCATCTATCTGCTTATGGGATGATCTCCCCTTGGAATATGCATTCCAGAAGTCCCTGTATATGTGATGGAGTGTCTCCTGCTGTCCCTCAAGCTCAGTAATTTCCAGCTGAGCATATGTAGTTGTAGACACTTTCTGCAAGCATGTTACCCTAGATGCTCACACCATCCAGAAACTCCTATATCCAATGAGATTACAACTGCCATTGTAAACCTTTTAAACTACATCTAGCTTTTGTTGCATAACATATAAAATTTTGAAGCAAGTTCCCACTGCAATCTCTTCCTCTGCTCTGTGCTGCTCTCACTAGTTTACTGCCCACCTAGGCAGCATATTTGTATACACCAACTACTACGTAACTCCTCAATGTGCAAAGAAAGTAAAAGTTTCTAATTTTTCTGTCCATAGCTTCAGACCAGGTGACCCTTCTGCGCTGAATTGGGCCAAAACCCTCCCTTTTAAATGTTTCACACGTTTGTTTTTTATTAAAAATAAAAAGTAACCGGTGTTTCTTTTTTATTGTGTGGAGAGTTTAGTTGGGGGGAAAATGAGTAACCTTTTACCCCAGATAGTTTTCAATTTAATTTAGAGAAGGAGATCATCATCTGTCATTTTAACTCATCATACAAGGCAAGATTACATCATCAATTTCATTACATAGATACATGCCAGGGTTCCCTGCCAAATGTATGGAACAGTTTTGAAAAACTTGATAAATATTTATTTCCTGTGGAAGAAGTTCTTGGGTAAACCATTAAGCAAATAAAGGATAGTTAAATGAAACCATATACACCATGGCTACTTCCGACTGGCAAGGAGCTCGGACAACGGGCTATAGGCCATTTCTTGACTGGACTTCTATCAATCAGTTCCAAATTAATATATTCTAAATGGCTGCCTGGAGCATTTATCCCAACCTCAGTTGTTGGGATTTTTCATTCAATGGCAAAGGAATAGCGCTCACTATTCATTACACTTATAGCTGCCCACAGGTTTTTGGATTTTGTGCAGTATTTCACAGTAATTATAGAGCCATTTCAGTGTGGCATTCTCTACAGCGGATGTGGGACCTATGTGAACAGGGCAGCAACAGTGTGTCCCTTCAACCAATCTGATTGAAGAATCCTCACTGAACCATGCAGAGTCTAATCCAGGAAGTGTAAATTAAAATAATTCAATGCAACATCATGTACATAAAGCTAAATAATGAGAGGGAAAGAAAGATTGGATTAAGACAGAAATAAAACAGACTGGGAAATTGTTTATGCTTTTTTAAAATCTCAAACATGTTATGGACAGGTGGGAAATGACATGACTGGTTTCCACTAATCACCTCTCAACTGACCACAGGTAGTGTTCTTAAATTAGTGTTTCAGCCCCTGTGTTTTGTTGGCCAAATAAGCACAGTGACAGGTTTTCTTGTGAGGTTAAAACAGAAGATTATATATTTATTAAACAATAGTCACCTGAAATGTTTGCAACACCACCTATGCACACATTCGCTCTCTCATGCATACTCAAGAAAAGCTAGATAGAAGGTAAAGTGGTGTTAAGAGTTCATGGTGTAAATGTTTGTGTTATCAGGAAAAATCTGTGGGATCCTCTTTGAAGGTAGGTTTTAAAGTTGGAGGCCTTTTAGTGTGTTGCCTTGCCCTTGCTGGGTTGCTGAAGTCTCCTGGCAATCAACACTTCAGTTTGTATTGTACTGGTATCTTGTAGTTTAATTTTCACAGGTGATGGAGTTGTTCAAAAGGCATTCTCTTATTTCTCTGCTGCAGTTGGTTTCAACTATCTTAGCTAGGACCTCTCTCATGCAAACAGGGTTAATGTGTTCCAGTACTAGCAGACTTGGGTGTGTATTTCAGTACAGGAGAAGTTATGTGTCATTTGATTTTTCCCTCCATCTTGTTGAAGGCAAGTGTACCAGTCTTCTTAAACTGTTCTTTTTTATATAACTCTTTGGTTTATTTTTGTATTTTCATCACTTTCCGTGAGCGTGAGAAACAATATTTAAATTCTGAATGAATGAGACTCCAAGCTTATACAAATCAATTTTCAGTGCCAAGAAGGTGGTTTTGTAGTAATTAAGACTTATCACCAATGTTCTCTATAAGCTGTGTGACCGGCAGCTGCCCAGCAACCCGAAAGTCCCCACGCAGGCCACACACATGTCGGATCCTTTACATTACTGGGCACTTAACGAAATTGCCTGCGCACTCAAAGGAAAATACAGGGAACATTGTTGATTACGCAGTTAAAAATCCAATTACATTTGAATGAATGAAACCTAACCTTTTCTGGTGTGCTTATTTGATGCCTACTGGGTAAGTACTGCAACTACACGCCTTTCATGTGTTATAATGCCAATTCTCTCGGTGAGATACCAGTGTCGCGAAATCTGTGCAGGAACACGGCAAATTACACAGAAACTTCCTGATTTCTGCATTTAATTGTGCATGTGTGGACTCTGGAAGTTTCCATCTGACATAGTGCACAATAATGTCAATAGTGTCATTAGTGTCTCTGTTCTGCTTACTGCAAAATTTGGCTCATAACATCTCGTTGCTTCCTAAAATTTGATTTTTTGGCATATCTGTCTGCTCAGTCAGTGTTAAAATACAATAACAGGAATGTTTGACCTAAATGTTGCTACTTCAATATGCTGCTGCTGTGTGTAAAGATTGTAAAATGAAGAAGGAAAATATATTAGTTACCTTTTTATGATCTTAATTTTTCAAATGATAGCATTCTCCATACAAAGCACTACCTTCTTTCATCCCTGCAGGCTTTGATAAAGGTTTATATCTAGAATTCAAGGTGCATCATCTAGTTAGATAATGTAGCTGTAAGTCAAAGTGAATGAACAGCACAGACACCTGGCCTTCTATAGAGGACAAACCAGTCAGTCACATGTCAACAATGAGGCTTGTGACATCACATTTTGCATGTTGAGTACATAATTCCTGGATCAATAAGATGAAAAGACAGTTCCTGTGGTGTGTAGAGAATGCTTGCATTCAAAGAATTAACAAAGGTAATTGTTAAATATGGTACAATGGAGGGAATGAACTCCATCATCCAAATAGCATCAAAACAAAGAGAACTAACCAGGGGTCCATTAGTGATGACCATCATCCAGCTGGGTGGGACTGCACTCACTTGATTCCATTCTTATCTATCTGACTGTCGCCAGAGAATTGCCTACAATGGCTTTGCTTCCTGTTACCTCTGGTGTCCACTGAGGATCTATCCTTGGCCCCTTCGTATTTCTTATCTACATGCTGCCCCTCAATGACATCATCAGAAAATACAGCATCAATTTTCACATGCATGCTGACAACATCCAGTTGTACCTCATGACCATCTTTCGCGAGTCTTCCACTGTTTCTAAATGATAGGAATGCTTATCCGACATCCAGAAATTTCTTCCAATTAAATATTGGGAAGATAAAAGCTATTGTCTACAAACTCCATTCCCTAGCCACCAACTCCATCGCTCCTCCAGCAACTGTCTGAGGCAGAACCAGACTGCTCGCAACCTTGGTGTCACATTTCACCCCAAGATGAGTTTTCGACTACATATCCATTGCTAACACTGCTTATTTCCACCATTGTATTATCATCCAACTCCACACCAGCCTCAGCTGATCTGCTGCTGAAACCTTAATTCATGCCTTTGTTACCTATAGATGAATCTATTTCAATGCACTACTGGCTAGCCTTCCACATTCTGCCCTCTGTAAACTTGAGGTCATCCAAAACTCTGCTGCCCATGCTCTAACTTGCACTAATTCCCATTCACCTATAACCCCTGTGCTCGCTGACCTACACTGCCTCCCAGTTAAGCAACATCTCAACTTTAAAATTCTCATTCTTGTTTTCAATTTCCTCCATAGCCTCATCTGTAATTTCTCCTAGCTCCACAATCCTCTGAGATAGGTACACTCCTCTAATTCTTGATTCTTGAGCAATCCCAATTTTAATGACTCCAGCATTGGTAGCCATTCCGTCAGCTTCCTAAGCCCTAAGCTCTGGAATTCCTTCCCTAAACCTTCACCTCTCTTCCCTCCTTAAAACGTACCTCTTTGACTAAGCTTTTGGTCATCTGTCTTAATGATTCTTATGTGGCTCAGTGCCAAATTTAACGTTTCTGTGGAGCACCTTGGGACATTTTATTACATTAAAGGTGCTATAAATATACAAGTTGTTGTTATCACTGATATCTGAGACCTTTGAGACAGAATACCTAGCTAGAGGGCTATTTCGTTGCAGATTAATTGACAACCTACAGAATAACCTGACAGAAGAAACATGAGTAATCATTAACGTAATTTCTAATTTTTTTCTGACCCTTGCCACTGACCAATAAGTCGCCTGCAATGTGCAATGTTTACAAGGGTAGGGTGCTATAGTCCAGAGTGATGGATCATGCTTGCTGCCAACATTAATACGAGCTGGAAGATAAATCTTGCTCTTACACAAAGAGTAAGTAAGCATCTTGCAGTACAATTGGAATACCCAGTAGCACTGGGTACATTGTGTCCAAGCAACTTGCTCTTATTGCTGACAGCAAGCTTAACTAGCAGAGTGCTTTTAGATAGTTTAATAAGATCTGTTGATGAAGAAAATAAGAAATTATGTAGGGAAAGAATCCATTTGATTGGTGCAATTATATGTGAATCATATACAACTACTGTCATGGCCTCCAACTGGCCTAATCTAAAATTCCTGCAGAAGGCAACATATACATAGAATTGAATCATAGAATGGCTACAGCACAGAAAGAGGCCATTCGGTCCTTCTGCTCATCGTGTCCATGCTGGCTCTCTTAAGAGCAACTCAGCTATGCCCCACTCTGCCACCCTTTCCCCATAAATCTGCAATTTTTTTTTCTTTTTGGATAATTATGTAATTCCCTTTGGAAAACCTCGATAGAATCTGCCTCCACCACACTCTCAGACAGTGCATTCCAGATCCTAACGACTCACTGTGTTAAAAAAGTTTTCCACATGTTGCCTTTGGTTCTTTTGCCACTCACCGTAAATCAGTACCCTCTGGTCCTCAACCCTCCCGCCAATGGGAACAGTTTCTCCCTATCAGCTCTGTCCAGACCCCCTCATGATTTTGAAAATCTCCATCAAATCTCCTCGCAACCTTCTCTAAAGAGAACAGCCCCTGCTTTTCCAATCTATCCATGTAACTGAAGTCTCTCATCCCTGGAACTATTCTTGTAAATCTTTCTGCACTCTCTTGAATGCCTTCACATCCTTCCTAAAGTGTGGTTCCCAAAATTGCACACAATATTCCATTTCAGGCCAAGCCAGTGTTTTATGCAGGGTCACCATAACCTCCTTGCTTTTGTACTCTAGGGCCAGGATTTTACCCGGGGTAGAGACCCTGTCCACCGGCTTACAAGTCAGGGGTGAGCCTGCCTCCAACAGGACTGGGAGCCACACAGAAAATTTAAGTGTCCCAGGCCACGAGGCCTCGTGGCGGCCCCCCCGCGGATCGGCGACAGGAGCCAAATTTAAATATTTAAATTTAGTTAAATTAATGAATTAATACTTACCTGCTTCCGCTGTCCATTCTTCTGCCCTATTGGTGGCGGCAGCCATCACTCCCAATGCGGGACACTGGTGGGGAGGACGGAGCAGGTAAGTCTTTCAGTGCAGTGGAGGGGAGCAGGATCAACCTAGTCTGTTTGGTGGAGTGGATGGTGGGAAGAGGTTGAAGTTAAAAGTTTGTGAACTTTGGGGGGGTGAAGGTCAGGTACACAAGGTAAGTATTTTTGGGGGGGAGAGAGCAAGAAATGAGAGTATATTTTTTTTGGGGGGGGTAGGACAGGGGCTTGAAACATCTATTTAATTTTTTAAAAATTTAACACTTTAAAATGTAATGATGGGGCTCGAAGCCCTTTAAAAATGGCGTCGTATCTGCACAGTGGCGCCTGACGCCGTTGCTGGGGACGGATCGCCTAATGAGCCATGGGGTTTAATACTGCGGCGGCTCCGTGACAAACGGTCTGCCATAGTTTACGGCCGCGGCCGTTTTCAGCAGCGGCAATGTAAAATCCAGGCCATGGTCATCATATTTAGTATTTAATATGCAATTTAATACCCTTAGTAAAATGAAAAGAAATATACATGGTAATAATTTTGTTTTGAAAGATTTTCTTTAGGTTTTTTTGATAAGCGGCTTTTTACCATAGATGCAGCACAGACTGTGCCTTATTAAACCCAGAAAAAGTGGGCTGTGTGAGATTTAATTTGATCACTACATACTCAGACTGAGACCACATTCACAAGCAATAAATGTTTAATTAAATAAAGTAAATTAAACAAGCTAACAATCTACAGAATGTAATAATAGACTTGCATAACTAGCAGCCTAAACCATTAAACAATCTGCAGTGACTAACTACAAATGGAAGTCAGTTTTGCACAATCACTGAGAAAAAAATTCCTACAAATCTCTAGCATTGCATTGAGCTTTGAAGCTGGCAGGACACAGTGGCCGGAATTTTAAGCACCCTGCGGGAGCGGGCTGGAGACGGTGGGTGGGGGGGAGAGGCGGGCGGGGGTGGCGGTGGCGGGGTTTGGGGTCTAAAATTGGGTGGGAGGTGGGGAGTGCCATTCCTGGCGCCTTCCTACACTCACTGCAATTTTACAAGAGGCGGGGGAGGTGACCTCCCCAGGCCAATTCCTTGCCACTTTAGGGCCTCCTCCTGCCACCACTGGTAAATTACCAGTGGCAACCGGGAACTTCAACACCTGGGGAGGCCGTCCGATAATACCAAGCGGCCTCCTTGCACGACGTGGGGGGTGGGCCCTCCTGATCAGACAGCCTGTGCCCCATGGAGGCACCCCCAGCGGCACAAGTCACCCCTGCTGGAACACCTCCCCTGCCTTCTCAACCAACCTTCCCCTGACTCGGCAGGGCCCAGCTGATTATCCCCGGTGAGGTCCCATGCACACCTTAGTCCCGGGGCCTCCTCCATTACTGGTCCTCTCAATGGCAAAGGAGATTGAGGGGACATTTGATAGAGGTGTACAAGATTATGACGGGCTTAGATAAGTTAGACAAAGAAAATCTGTTCCCATTAACCGATGGTGCAAGGACTTCAGGGCACAAATTGAAGGTTTTGGGCAAGAGATGCAGGGGGAATGTGAGGAAGAAACATTTTTACATAGTGAGTAGTAATGACCTTGTGGTGGAAGCAGAGAAAATCAATGATTTCAAAAGGAAATTGGATGGGCACTATAGTGTTCTGCTGTGTTTTCTTAAGTTTCTATGTAATAATAATATCATGCTTTATATTCAGATTGAACACCAACACTACTTATTGTCTTAATTATCCACATTGTATGATTTCAGGTCTCTGTTTGGTCCGTGTCCGCTCTCTGTGAAGTCATGTGCTGAGTGTGCCTCTCAAAATGGTGTCTCCTCATTATATATGTATGATGATTGTTATATATTGTTATACTATCTGTAACTAGAAACTAATTAGCTACGAACTAGTTGTTATGTGTAAGTGTTCCAGTGGGGCCACATTCACGGCTGCACTGGACAGTCATGTGATATGTAACAGAAAACCAGATTCACCAGTCCAACAGCAGGCAGCATGCTGGCTGAACAAATAAATGAAAAGAAGATGTAACACGGTGGCAGCAAGTGTCTGTGAGTAAACCTAGAACATTTTAAGAGAATTAGATTGGAAAAATTGACCCAAATTAGTGCCAGAGAGAGAGAAAGAAAAACTGAGTGATTCGTGCGAAAACGAAAAACGAAATGATAGCCGGGACAGGAATGAATGTACAGCTACAGCCCATAATGAATTGGGAAGCTGATGATGTAGAGGCATTTGAGAAGTTTAAACAGAAGTGCAGATTGACATTCTGTAGTTTCCCAGAAGGCACAAGTGAAGAGGAGAGGGTCAGCTATATCCTTCTGTGGGCTGGAGATAAAGGATGACATTTATTTAACAGCTGGGACCTAAGTGAAGAGGACAGCAGAAACCCAAACAAAATTTTTGACAGATTCAGCAGCCATCTCCAGCCAAAGTCAAATTATCGGATAGACCAATATGAATTTCAAGGCCTCAGACAGGAACTAGGTGAGCCTAATGGCGATTTTGTAGCAAGATTGAAAAATGCAGGCAGAAAATGTAAATTTAAGGACACAGATGAACAGCTGATAGATCAGCTCGTTTGGGGTTCTGCATATCCTGAAGTACAGAAAGCTCTAATCAGACAGGACAAACTCACAATATTGCAGGCTGTAGACACTGGCAGAGCACATGATGCCACGAGCAGACAGATGAAGACACTGACTACATAAATGGCTAGCCTTCAGTTAAGCCAAAAGAAAGGGAGCAGGGTTGATGCAGTGAAACAACAACAAAGAATGTGCACCAGAGAGAGAGAAAGATGTGCAGAAGCTGTGGACGACCACATGAATTGACAGAGAGAAGGAAATGTCCCACGTATGGATCAATCTGCAGAGCTTGCAGAAAGACCAATCATTGGACAAAGATGTGCAGAACAAGGGCAGAAGGTAGAAGACGAGTCACCAGAGCCAGAGTAATAGGGCGAATGAGTAGGAATAGAAACTACAACGTCCATATCCTGGAAGATGATGATGGGTTTGAGAACATAATAGACATAGGAGCCATACAACTGCATGAAATGTCTGGATGTGATAGTTCCCAGAGAAAAGAAATTCACACAACCATTCATATCAGGAAGAGGGTGAAAAACCACTCAGTGGAGTGAAGCATATGTTCATGTACAACAGCTGTTGGTTATACCACGCAGTTTGTCCTCCAGAACATTTCAACACCTTGGTGAGGCCGCACCTGGAATATTGTGTGCAGTTTTGGTCTCCTTATCTGAGGAAGGATGTTCTTGCTATAGAGGGAGTGCAGCGAAGGTTTACCAGACTGATTCCTGGGATGGTAGGACTGATGTATGAGGAGAGATTGAGTCGTTTAGGATTATATTCGCTGGAGTTCAGAAGAGTGAGGGGGGATCTCATAGAAACCTATAAAATTCTAACAGGACTTGACAGGGTAGATGCAGGAAGGATGTTCCCGATGGTGTGGGAGTCCAGAACCAGGGGTCATAGTCAAAGGATACGGGGTAAACCTTTCAGGACTGAGATGAGGAGAAATTTCTTCACCCAGAGAGTGGTGAGCCTGTGGAATTCGCTACCACAGAAATCAGCTGAGGCTAAAACATTGTATGTTTTCAAGAAGGAGTTAGATATAGCTCTTGGGTCTAAAGGGATCAAAGGGTATGGGGAGAAAGCGGGAACAGGCTACTGAGTGGGATGATCATCCATGATCATAATAAATGGCGGAGCAGGCTCGAAGGGCCGAATGGCCTACTCCTGCTCCTATTTACTTATGTTTCTATGTAACACAGGTCAGTGCATCACTGTCATGAAAACATGCTAGGTCAAATGACGATTTTTTAATCCACCGGCTGGAAACCTGAATATTAAACTGGTGAAGTCAAACCACTCAAACTCTGCAAGCTTTGAACTCTGCCTGCTGACCGTGAGCACCGAGGCATATTCCCTACTGCAGACTGTAGTGTTCAGTGGTTTAATTGATCTGTGTTTGATTGTGTCAGTCTGTTCATTGATCGGTGCTGACTGTGCTTAATTCTTAATACTGAGAATAGTCAAGTTTCCAGAGAGACCAGACAGAGACCCCTTTGAAGGATATCAGCCGCATTGCTACATCCCGAAGAACCTCCAGATTAGAGACCACATCCTCAAACTGGAAGCCTCAGGACCATCAAAGGAAAGTCATGTGACAACCAAATTCAGCCTGAAGCCAGCCGAGTCACCAACCTCCACAGACTGTATACCCCTTTTATTTCTCTGGACTCTAATTCAACTAATCTATCCTTCCCCACTCTGTAACCTATTTGTGTGTGTGTACGTTTGGGCATATTTTATTATTTTACTTAGATTGGTTTAAGTACAATAAAACTAACCACTTTCTTTGTTACACTGGAGAAAACCTGTCCAATTGGCTTTTTTTATGATCACAGCACATAAACAGTTAAACACTCACTTAATTGTCAAGTATATCCACTTTCAAAAAGAAATAAACCTGTTGTGGTCAAACAAGGAGAAGGAAAATAGGGGAGCCCTTTGACCCCTCCTCACCTGATTGTACACAAGCAATAGCAAAGTGCTGTCAAATAATGAAAAATAATGGCCCAGCTTTTGCAGGAGTAATGATGGTTACACTGTCAGCGTTTGCTGCCATTACTCCTTTGAAACTGACAGCAACTTCTGGAGACCACACATGCACAATTAAACACAGAAATCCAGAAGCTGCTGTCAGTGATTCTATGGGCTGAATTTTGTTCTGTCCTTGGAGGCAGGCATGGAGGCGGGTAGGCAAACAAAATGGATGGGGACGCTATTTCCGACATTGTCACTTAAGGGTCTCTTCCCACTCCAGTTCAATTTTGCTGAAGGCGAAGGGCCTACTGCCCCAGGTAAAGCCTGGCAGTCTCCGAGCAGGGTCGGGGGTCCATCCTTTGGGAGCAATCCAGGATTGAATGTCAAATTTCTCTACTATGATAAAATTCCACATATTTTAATTTTATAAAAGGGTTGTTTACAATAATTAAGCTTTTGCCTTAATTTCATGTATATTTCACTCTGTTAAATGCAATTAAAAGTGAAGGATAATCAGTGCATTTTACTTCCTGGTTTGCTGTCAGTGAGAATATTTCAATGTGATTGATGTTCGGTGACATCACTGTTTCTGGATGCCAGGAGGTCCCCTTGAATTGGCGACAGATTCAAATTAAAATTGGGAAAGGGGAAATCTGTGCCACAGAGATTGCTAGATCATTGTGAGCAGCTTTCTTCAAGGTCAGTGGTGGGCACTATCACTTTGCCGCTGACCGCGAAATCTGGACCAACATTAATCTTATTTAACAGAAATCACATATGAAGTAAGAATGCCTCTGACTAAAGGCAACTTTGTGATAAGCAATTGCCACTGTATTTTGGTGCAACAGACAGGCATGCATGATGTTGGAGACAGCAGCAGAAACAGCGATGGACAGTGAACAAAAGGTACATCACAAAAGCTGCACCATTTCAATGTTACCAGAAGATGCATGATATGCTGCTAATCTACATACAGCTGCAGTGCCTGTTATGTACTTAGGTAATCAAGAGGGCACC
The DNA here is from genome assembly GCF_036365525.1 of Heterodontus francisci. Classification (NCBI taxonomy): domain Eukaryota; kingdom Metazoa; phylum Chordata; class Chondrichthyes; order Heterodontiformes; family Heterodontidae; genus Heterodontus; species Heterodontus francisci. The sequence continues at coordinate 49,958,918 of NC_090389.1, forward strand.
AAGGACAAACTAATTGCACAAGATACAAAGTCAAATTCCACATAGTTTCCAAAATTGAACAGGAGCAGGCTTGTTGGTTGTCCCCAGCTATAACCACACCCTGATACCAGAATATCTTACTGATACAAACGTGTTTCTCTTTATTGGTCAAATCAGAGGAAGGTGATGATATCTGACGTCCCTGGCAAGAACTAGCAAAATATAAAGTGCTGGAGCTCCTTACAGACCATTTGCAGTGGTCGGAACTTAGTTCCACAATTGCACACAAGCCAAAGGAGTTGGTGCACTTGTACATGCTGCTGAGATAAAACAATTTACTACTTTGATTTACAAAGCATTTCTCAACTAATCGATTACTTTGATGTACAGCCACTTGTTATGCAGGCAAACAGCAGTCAATCTCTGATCAGCTAGGTTCTCGGAACAATAAATAATAATAACCAAGTAACTTATTTTAGATGGTGTTCATTGAGGGATAAATACTGGACAAGGCACTAGGAGAACTGAAAGTGTTCTTGGAATAATTGTGTGAAATATTTTAGATTCACCTGAACAGGCAGGTGGTGCCTCAGATTGACATTTCATCCGAAAGATATCACTTCTGACAATACCGCACTCCCTCAGTGCTGTACTAAATCATCAGCTTAGATTGTCTGCTTAATTCCCTCAAGTGGAGCTTGAATCCATCATTGGCTGATGCAGAAATGAGAGTGCTACCAACTAAGGTAAGAAAAAGGAGAGAAAGGACAGTCGAAAAAATTACTTGCTTTTCATCAATAATACCATTATTCTGAGCCTTGCTCCTATCCTAAAATATATTAATGGAAAACATTTTTTTTCTGATTCAATTCTAAAGGACAATCATCACAAATTCATGCAGAATTGCAGAGGATGGTAATAAAGTAGTCTGGAGGAGGTATGGATGAATTTCCTCAGGGCTGCTCTCACTCCACCATTGTAACTTCAGCAGAAGTTTAGCTCAAACTCCAATTACACACATAACTTCACTGAAGTTATGGCCGCGAAGTGGGATGGCCATGAGGAATCACTTGTAGTATTGCCATTTTTTATTTTTATTTTTTATTTTATTTAGAGATACAGCACTGAAACAGGCCTTTCGGCCCACCGAGTCTGTGCTGACCATCAACCACCCATTTATACTAATCCTACATTAATCCCATATTCCTACCACATCCCCACCTTCCCTCAATTCCCCTACCGCCTACCTATACTAGGGGCAATTTATAATGGCCAATTTACCCATCAACCTGCAAGTCTTTGGCTGAGGGAGGAAACCGGAGCACCCGGCGAAAACCCACGCGGTCACAGGGAGAACTTACAAACTCCACACAGTCAGTACCCAGAATTGAACCCGATTCGCTGAAGCTGTGAGGCTGCAGTGCTAACCAATTTCTCGGAAAAATTGTATTCAGCAAAATTGCTCTCAACCTGCATCTGGATTAGCATTTAAATTGATAGAAAAGGTGGGTTATTGACTCTTTTTATGAGAAAGAGCAAAATATAGCCCAAAGGGCAAAGGAATAACTCAAAAATTTGTCAACTGTAGCTATCAGATTAATATTTTCACTTATCAGAGAGGGGAAAACAGCTGATTTCACAGAATTTAAAGCAGGTATGTAACAATATCAAAAGAAAAACACAAAGGGACAGTTTCTCATCCTCCCACCAGATAGGAAGTGATTGTGACACGGTGAAAGTGGTGGTGCATAGCCTGCCACAGTGCCAATATCACTGTGACGTCGCCGAAGATGCAGACCCATCACACTGTAAACAGTTCCTCTACATTTAAATTGGGGTCCCATCATACAGGTAGAATCCAATCTTCAATTTTAACTTGAAATAAAGAGGAAGCCACTGAGTGTTTGACCTGTACAGGAAGCTGACTGGCCATTTGGAAAAATATTTAAAGGGGCCATGATATGACAGTTTTTGGATCAGTGGATCTTGCTGGAATCTCACCAAGGAATAATGTTTTAGGAGTCTTTGATTCTGCTACAAGGCTGTTACCGGACTGTGCCTCCTGCAGCCAAACCTAGAATCCACAGTGAGGGATAGCTAAGCACTGCCTGTGACTGTCAAGGTACTGATAACTCATAGTGTTTTCACCTCCAGTTCATTCCAAGCTGCAGCAAATGACATGGCATACATCAACCAATCAGCCGTTCACTCCTGCTTCAAGCAGGTGATAGATACTGTCTTCCAAAGGGCCAGTATGTACGTCATGTTCTCCTTGAACAGCAGGAACCAATAGGAGAGGACGTTAGGCTTTGCAGTCATAGTACACTTCATCCAAATGTATTATAGATTGTAAACATGTTGCCATTCGGGACCATGAGCCAGAGCATTCCAGAATGGGAAGGAGTATTATTACAGGTACACATGATAGACTACATTGACAACATCAAATAAATGAAATCTCTTTCAGCAATAGGAAATGATCCCTCTTAATTGGTCCTTGCATATAATATATTTAAATAAAAGTTACATAAGATGCTGATTGACTTGATACAGATAAAGGTGGGAGACCATGAATTAGTTAGTATGTTAAATGTGTAAAGTAATTTACAATGTTTTTTGCAATATATTTTATCACACTTTTATGTCAACTGTTTGTATTAGAAAAGTTTACATTCACATTTATAATGGAAAGTCCAAAGTAAACTTCTCATATGATCTAACCACTTGGTGGCTTTGTGTCCAGTTTATGAACAGCTTCACAGAGCCTCGAAGAAAATTTTTAGTCTTTGTCCACCGTTTTGTTTCTCCTTCTGGTATATATGTGTTTCAAGTTTATCTTCTTCATTTCTCAATTTGCTGAAATTCATGGAGTCTGTCAGCCTGTAGTCTGTTTGTTCCCCTTTTTAATTGACTGGAAATACTATAGTTCGAGTACTTTAGATGGGTCAGTTTTTGTCCAGTGTGTGCAGGAGGGTTTTCTGACACAGTATGTAGACAGGCCAACCAGGGGCGATGCCACATTGGATTTGGTACTGGGTAATGAACCCGGCCAGGTGTTAGATTTAGATGTAGGTGAGCACTTTGGTGATAGTGATCACAATTCGGTTAGGTTTACCTTAGCGATGGGCAGGGACAGGTATATACCGCAGGGCAAGAATTATAGCTGGGGGAAAGGAAATTATGATGCGATTAGGCAAGATTTAGGATGCGTAGGATGGGGAAGGAAACTGCAGGGGATGGGAACAATCGAAATGTGGAGCTTATTCAAGGAGCTTTGATAAGTATGTACCTGTCAGGCAGGGAGGAAGTTGTCGAGCGAGGGAGCCGTGGTTTACTAAAGAAGTTGAAGCGCTTGTCAAGAGGAAGAAGAAGGCTTATATTAGGATGAGACGTGAAGGCTCAGTTAGGGCACTTGAGAGTTACAAGCTAGCCAGGAAGGATCTAAAGGGAGAGCTAAGAAGAGCAAGGAGAGGACACGAGAAGTCATTGGCGGATAGGATCAGGGAAAACCCTAAGGCTTTCTACAGGTATATCAGGAATAAAAGAATGACTAGAGTTAGATTAGGGCCAATCAAGGATAGTAGTGGGAAGTTGTGTGTGGAATCAGAGGAGATAGGGGAAGCGTTAAATGAATATTTTTCGTCAGTATTCACAGTAGAGAAAGAAAATGTTGTCGAGGAGAATACTGAGATTCAGACTACTAGGCTAGATAGGATTGAGGTTCACAAGGAGGAGGTGTTAGCAATTTTGGAAAGTGTGAAAATAGATAAGTCCCCGGGGCCAGATGGGATTTATCCTCGGATTCTCTGGGAAGCTAGGGAGGAGATTGCAGAGCCTTTGTCCTTGATCTTTATGTCGTCATTGTCGACAGGAATAGTGCCGGAAGACTGGAGGATAGCAAATGTTGTCCCCTTGTTCAAGAAGGGGAGTAGAGACAGCCCTGGTAATTATAGACCTGTGAGCCTTACTTCGGTTGTGGGTAAAATGTTGGAAAAGGTTATAAGAGACAGGATTTATAATCATCTTGAAAAGAATAAGTTCATTAGCGATAGTCAGCACGGTTTTGTGAAAGGTAGGTCGTGCCTCACAAACCTTATTGAGTTTTTCGAGAAGGTGACCAAACAGGTGGATGAGGGTAAAGCAGTGGATGTGGTGTATATGGATTTCAGTAAGGCGTTTGATAAGGTTCCCCACGGTAGGCTATTGCAGAAAATACGGAAGTATGGGGTTGAAGGTGATTTAGAGCTTTGGATCAGAAATTGGCTAGCTGAAAGAAGACAGAGGGTGGTGGTTGATGGCAAATGTTCATCCTGGAGTTTAGTTACTAGTGGTGTACCGCAAGGATCTGTTTTGGGGCCACTGCTGTTTGTCATTTTTATAAATGACCTGGAAGAGGGTGTAGAAGGGTGGGTTAGTAAATTTGCGGATGACACTAAGGTCGGTGGAGTTGTGGATAGTGCCGAAGGATGTTGTAGGGTACAGAGGGACATAGATAGGCTGCAGAGCTGGGCTGAGAGATGGCAAATGGAGTTTAATGCGGAAAAGTGTGAGGTGATTCACTTTGGAAGGAGTAACAGGAATGCAGAGTACTGGGCTAATGGGAAGATTCTTGGTAGTGTAGATGAACAGAGAGATCTTGGTGTCCATAAATCCCTGAAAGTTGCTACCCAGGTTAATAGGGCTGTTAAGAAGGCATATGGTGTGTTAGCTTTTATTAGTAGGGGGATCGAGTTTCGGAGCCATGAGGTCATGCTGCAGCTGTACAAAACTCTGCTGAGACCGCACCTGGAGTATTGCGTGCAGTTCTGGTCACCGCATTATAGGAAGGATGTGGAAGCTTTGGTAAGGGTGCAGAGGAGATTTACTAGGATGTTGCCTGGTATGGAGGGAAGGTCTTACGAGGAAAGGCTGAGGGACTTGAGGTTGTTTTCGTTGGAGAGAAGGAGGAGGGGAGGTGACTTAATAGAGACATATAAGATAATCAGAGGGTTAGATAGGGTGGATAGTGAGAGTCTTTTTCCTCGGATGGTGATGGCAAACACAAGGGGACATAGCTTTAAGTTGAGGGGTGATAGATATAGGACAGATGTTAGAGGTAGTTTCTTTACTCAGAGAGTAGTAGGGGCGTGGAACGCCCTGCCTGCAACAGTAGTAGACTCGCCAACTTTAAGGGCATTTAAGTGGTCATTGGATAGACATAGGGATGAAAATGGAATAGTGTAGGTCAGATGGTTTCACAGGTCGGCGCAACATCGAGGGCCGAAGGGCCTGTACTGCGCTGTAATGTTCTAATTAAAACTTTCATATGGGCAGGAGTAGGCCAATCAACACCTCAAGTCAGATCCACCATTCAGTTAGATGATGGCTGATTTGTACCTTAACTCTATTTACCCACCTTTGTTTGATAACACTTGATACCCTTACATAAGAGCATAAGAACATAAGAAATAGGAGTTTGAGTAGGCAATTTAGCTGATCTTCTACCTCAGCTCCACCTTCCCACACTATTCCCATGTCCCTTAATTCCCCTAGTACCCAAAAATCTATTGACCCCCGTCTTGAATATCCTCAATGACTAAGCATCCATGGCTTTCTGGGGTAGAGAATTCCAAAGATTCACAGCCCTTTGAGTAAAGAAATCTCTCCTCACCTCAGTCCTAAATGGCCGACGCCTTATTCTGAGACTGTGACCCCATGTTTTAGATTCTCCTAACAAGGGAAACATTTTCTCAGCATCTACCCTGTCAAGTCCTTAAGAATTTTATATGCTTCAACTCAATCACCTCTCATTCTTCTAAATGCCAGGGAATATAGCTGAAGCCCAAGTACTGATCCTTGTGGTTCCCCACTAGTTACAGCCTACCAACTCGAAAGTGTCCCTTTTATTCCTACTCTCTGTTTTCTTTCCATTAAACAATCCTCAATCCATTTTAATATATTACCCCCCACCCCCAATCCTATGATTCCTACTTTTGTGTAATAACCTAACAAAAATCTATCAATCTCAGTCCTGAAAACTTCCATTGACCCAGCACCACAGCTTTTTAGGGAAGAGAGCTCTAGATTTCCATTACACTTTGTGTGAAAAAGTGCTTCCTGATTTCACTCCTAAATGGCCTATCTTTAATTTTAAGATTGTGCCCCCTTGTTATGAATTCTGGCACCAGAAAATAATTTTTCTGCATCAACTCCATTGAATCACTTCATCATTTTAAGTACTTTGATTGGAATACCTCTCAACGTTCCACACTCAAGGGAATAAAGTCAAGTTTGTCCAACCGGTTCTCACAGTTTAATTCTTTAAGCTTAGGTATCATTTTGGCAAATCTGGTTTGTACTGCTCCAAAGGTCAATATATATTTCCTGAGATTCAGTGCTCAAAACTAAGCACAGTACTCCAAATGGGATTTGACCAGTGTCCTGAAGCATCACTTCCTCACCCTTGAGATCGGGATGAGACACGTCGGACAGGAAGTCCATCTTGACATCCCATCCCAATTTTGTCTATGGTGGCAAATATGGAGACGGAGGTTCGACGGTGATGTGGCAGGCAGGTATTTAAGATAGTTAACAGGCCAATTGAATGTGATTTTCTGCAGTGGATTGAATTTTGTGAATGGTGCACAGGTCTCATGGAGCTTCAGAGGTTCAACTCCTTAAAGGAGGCGACATGGAGGTGGCAGGGCATGGCGGACTGCAAGGCGAGGCCATTGGGAGGGCAACCATCGAGGGCCTGGTGGATGGGAGGGCTGTGTGCATCACGTCAGGAGTGAGGGGAAGGGTGGTTGAGCTGCAGGGGGGCCATTACAAGGAGGGCAACAGGCAAGTGACACCTGGGCAAGGCTCACAAGTGGGGGAAACAAGAGGGGGCTACTGGCAGGGAAGGACTGCTTTTCAGGGATAGGCCACCTATCATGAACCTGATTCATCAAGGCTTCAGGGACCCCATTGAAGAGGTGCCGCAGAGTGGGATGGAGGTCCAGGCGCCTGCAGTGGCAGCACAGCACCCTGTGAGGCCGCAGGAGGGGCAGCAGTGGCCTCCGGATGCTGGAGAAGGGCCCAAAGAAGAGAGAGAGGGGCCTACCCCAAGTAGAAGGTGGTAACCTCCAGACAGAGTGTACAGGTTGAGGCTTAACTACCCACAGTTGTCAGACAGGCAGTGGCAACAAAGTCTACACCTCTCCAGGGAGACTGTTATGGACTTGTGTGCCATGATGCAGGATGTGCTGCACCACAGGGGACTTGTGGGAATCCAATGCTAGTGGCCCTGAAAGGCACCATGGTGCTCAACTTCTACGTCACCGGATCATTCCAGGGATCCACAGGGGACATGTGTGGGATCTCACAGTTAGCGGCCCATCAGTCACCAATGCCTTGTTCAGGAGGGCTGGAAATTATGCGCGCTTCCGCACAACTCCCAACTCACAAGCTGAGAGGGCCATTGGGTTCGGGGCCATCACTGGATTCTCCCAAGTGCAGGGTGTCATTAACTGCACGCATGTGGCATCAAGTCTCCTGAACACCAGCCAGCGGTCTTCATCAACAGGAAGGGCTCCACTCCCTCAATGAACAACTGGTCTGCGACCAGTATGATGGATCCGCAGGTCTGTGCACGTTTCCCGGGAAGTTGCCATGATGCCTATATTTTGAGGCAGTCCCAGGTGCCTGAACTCTTCCGGCCTCCCTCACACCTCCCGGGATGGATCTTTGGAGACAAGGGCTACCTACTGAGGACATGGTTAGTGATGCCTATGAGGAGCCCACACACAGATGCAGAGGAGAGGTATAACGCCTGCTATGGGACAACATCAGCTACCATAGAGCAAGCCTTTGGTCTGCTGAAGAGATTCAGGTGCCTTGATTGGTCCGCTGAAGTCCTTCAGTACGCCCCATGAGAATTTCCTGTATCATCACGGTTTGCTGTGCACTGCAAAACCTGGTCCTGCAGAGGGAAGAGCCGATGAGCAATGAGGAAAGTGAGGAGCGGACTGCCTCCTTGGATGGTGAGGATGCGGAGCGGGAATATGGGCATGCGAGGCCAGATAGAGTCATAGAGTCATTTACGGCACAGAAGGAAGACATTCAGTCCATCAAGTCCATGCAGGCGTTCCAAGGAGCTATGTTGTCACTCAAACTCCTCAGCTCAGTCCCTGTGGCCCTGTAAGTCTATTTCTCTCAGTTGGCCATCCAACTTCCTCTTGAAGTCATTGATCGTCTCTGCTTCCACCACCCTTGTGGGCAGTAGGTTCCAGGTCATTACCACCCGCTACGTAAAAAAGTGCTTCCTCATATGCCCCCTGCATCTTTAGCCCGAAACTTTCAAACTATGTCCCCTAGTCCTTGCACCATTTGTTAATGGGAACAGCTTTTCCTTGTCTAGCTTATCTAAGCCTATCATAATCTTGTATACTTCTATTAAATCTCCCCTCAATCTCCTTTGTTCTAAGAAGAACAAACCCAGATTTTCCAACCTAACCTTGAAACTAAAATCCTCCATCCCTGGAACCATTCTGGTAACTCTCCTCTGCACCCTCTCAAAGACCCTCACATTCTTCCTGACGTGTGGTGTCCAGAACTGGATGCAATACTCCAGTTGGGGTCTAATCATAGCTTTATAAAGGTTCAGCATAACTTCCCTGCTTTCATACTCAATGCCTCTATTTATGAAGTCCAAAATCCCATATGCTTTACTAGCCACTGTCTCAGTATGGCCTTCAAAGATCTGAACACATGCTCCCCCAGGTCCCTCTGTTCCTGTACATGCTTTAGAATTGTGCCATAAAGTATATATTGCCTCCCCCTATTCCTTCTGACAAAATGCATCACCTCACACTTGTCATTATTAAATTCCATCTGCCATCTCTCTGCCCATTCTGCCAGCCTATCTATGTCCTGTTGCAGGCGGTTCATATCATCCTCACTGTTTGCCGCACCTCCAAGTTTGGTGTTGTCAGCAAATTTTGAGATTTTACTCTGTATTCCAAGATCCAAGTCATTTCTATATATCAAAAAAAACGAAGTGGCCCAGAACTGACCCTTGGGGAACACCACTGTGTAACATCCTCCAGTCCGAAAAGCAATCATTTACTACGACTCACTGCTTTCTGTCCTTAAGCCATTGTTTTATCCAATTGGACACTGACCCTCCTATTCCACGAGCTTCAATTTTGTTAACCAGCCTTTTATGTGGTACCTTATCAAATGCTTCCTTAAAATCCATACAAACAACATCCACCGCATTCCCTTCATCAACCTTCTCTGTTACTTCATCAAAAAATTCAATTTGATTAATCAAGCATGATCTGCTTTTTACAAATCCACTCTGGCTATCCTTAATTAACTCAAACCTCTTTAAGTGTCCGCTGATATTTTCCCTGATTATAGTTTCTAAAACCTTACCCACCACTGATGTTAAACTAACTGGCCTGTAGTTGCTAGGACTGTCCTTACACCCTTTCTTAAATCAGGGTTTCACATTTGCCATTCTCCAATCCTCTGGCACCTTCCCCATATCCAGGGAAGATTAGAAGATTCTGGAAACCCCTTCCGCTATCTCAATCCCCAGTTCCTTTAGCAACCTAGGATGCAAGCTATCTGGACCAGGTGACTTTTCTACGCTCAGCATAGCCAGCCTTTTTAATACCTTCGCCCTCTCAATTTTTATCCTACACATTGCCTCTGGTCTCTCTGCTTCTACTGATATTTTGTCAGTCTCCATTTCCTTAGTGAACACTGATACAAAGTACTCATTAAGTATATTAACCTTGCCCTGCACCACTAAGCATATCTTACCATCTCTGTCCCTAATAGGCCCCACACCTCCTCTTACCACCTCACTTACTATTTACATGCTGGTTGAAGATTTTTGGGTTCCTTTTATGTTGACTGCCATTCTATTTTCATATTCTTTCTTTACCAGTCTTATCTTCCTCTTCACCTCTTCTCTCAACATATAGTATATGACCTGGTTCTCACTTGATGAGTTCACCTGGCATGTATCATACAACCTCCTTTTTTGTTTCATCATCATCTCTATTTCCCTCATCAACCAAGGAGCCCTGTTCTTGCTTCCCCAAACTTGCTTCCTTATTGGAATGTTCCTAGCCTGTACCTGGATCATCTTTTCCTTAAAGATAAACAATTGTTCCAGTACAGCTCTTCCTGAAAATGTTTGATTCCATTCTACCCTGGCTAGATCCCTTCTCATTGCATTGAAATTAGACCTCTTCCAATCTAGACGTTTTACCTTATTTCATTCCTTGCTTTTCTGCATTACTAGTCTAAACCTTATGATATGATGACCACTCTTACCCAAGTGCTCTCCCACAGACACTTGGTTCACTTGGCCCACCTCATTTCCCCGCACCAGATCCAGCAATGCCTCTTTTCTAGTTGGGCTGAGAACATATTAATCAAGGAAGTTCTCCTGAACACATTTCAGAAATTCACAGCTGGGGGCAAGGAATACCATCACTCAGAACTCTGAGTCTGCAGGAAGAGAAGACCTTAGACATCATAGGCAGACAGACAAGAGAGTCTGTGAGAAATATTGAGGTTGGAGGTGAAGTGGCATTGAAGGTTGATAAAAGCTGGGAAATGCTTATCATAGGTGGTCTCAGTTTTTAAAATTCATTCTCTGGATGTGGGTATCACATGCAAGGCTGGCATTTATTGTAGCAGTGCATTGCTAGAGAATGCATATAGGTATGGTGTGTGTAAGAATGTTATAAAGCACTATCAAGGGACTGACCTATTTGATAATAATTAACAATCTAGAATCAGGGACATTTCAACTTCTACATGATCTCCATTGATTATTATGCTTGGGCTGAATCCTTGTTTTCTTTACAATACAGCAAAATGGGTTATAAGGTTCTTTGATAATACTTAAGATAGCCAAAAGTCCCAGACATCTCCTGGTAAAGAGTCAGTTACAAGCAAGAGTTGAGGAAATCCCAAATTAATGTGGAAACTGATTCTATTCATCATATCAAACTAGGATTCTTTTTAAAACAATGTTATAAATTGTATCATTGAGTATATTTTTGATTATGAATTATGCATAGTTTTATAGCCTTACAGCTTCACGTGGACTGTGGGTACTAATGTGACTATATAAGGTGGATCATAATTACAAAAATAAAAGTTTTTCACCATTAATTGGAGCTCTTAAGAATTGTGAAATTTGGAGTTAACCTTTGACATTATACCCATAATTTGTTGATAGATCTTTCTAAGTGGTGTTTTATGTGCTAATAGATTTCACTGTACTATTGATTGCCTGGCTGTCTCTTCTATCAAAGCATGTATTATATAAAACTAAAGCTGCAAGCCTGTGCTTGGATGGAATGGGGGTAATTTTCCAATTACATGCTGGCAGTGAAGAGTCTGCCTGCCAGTAGCACATAACAGAAAATTACTCACAGTGTGTTTTTCTGCAGCACTAATTATGATCTGTTTCATATAAGCCCAATTGATATCTGAACTTTTTAGTGTTTTGATCTAATGGGTATACCATAATATACCATAGGTTGCAACTTGCTGCTTCAGACCACAAACACATTACAGCTAGTCATACAGCTAGACCTTCCACTTGGAATTCCTCTGAATATACTCTTTGATACAGGTCAATATTGTAGCAATTTATTTAGACATAGAGCTCCCAGTTTAGCTGTTTACAATGCTAATACAATCGAACATAGCAAATGCACAAGAAAACAGAGTGGAAAATCAGTGTCCCTCTTTCGTAAGGGTGCGTTTTGGGCAATAAAACTGGCAGGTGCAAGAATTTCCTTTATGAAACAGGTGGGAGCATGTAAATCAAATGGAAATGATGCAAAAAAGGCATACAAACATCTTCTTTACATTAACATTGAGCATACTACAGTTTTCAAGAACAACCGTAGATTGGGCATTGAGTTGCTAGGCTGTGCCTTATGGTCAAAGGTTACAGTTTGATGATAAAGCAATTTTGGAGATGCTGTCAGTTACTTGGATAATTTTGAAGCACCTGTGCTGTAGTGAATTGTTAGACTAGCTTTGTGATTGTAGTTTTCAGCTGTCAGCATATCCCTTATTGGTTTGTTGTAAGATATTGCCATATATTCTTGTTGTTAGTACAATTTCAAGGACCAGCAAATACTGAGATGTCTGATAAAATCATTAATATAATTTACTGTATGCAGTGCCCCTGGGCTTGGTACCTAATAATACTCACTGGCAACAGATTGATTGGGTCAAAAGTGTGGCATCTTGATGTCTTATGCTGGCCTAAGCAAGATTAGGTAAAAGTCTCAAAGGGGATCTGGTGTGCTGTATCTTTGTCGGGTTAACTGCATCTCCCTAACCTGATATGTCCCATCTATGTATCTTTAGTTTAGAGATACAGCACTGAAACAGGCCCTTCGGCCCACCGAGTCTGTGCCGACCATCAACCACCCATTTTTTATACTAATCCTACACTAATCCCATATTCCTACCACATCCCCACCTGTCCCTATATTTCCCTACCACCTACCTATACTAGGGGCAATTTATAATGGCCAATTTACCTACCAACCTGCAAGTCTTTTGGCTTGTGGGAGGAAACCGGAGCACCCGGAGAAAACCCACGCAGACACAGGGAGAACTTGCAAACTCCACACAGGCAGTACCCAGAATTGAACCCGGGTCGCTGGAGCTTTGAGGCTGCGGTGCTAACCACTGCGCCACTGTGCCGCCCCTGTATCATTAGTACATAGGTAGGTTTACCTGATATGTCACAATGCCAAGTGATGTTTCAGCTCCTTTGCTGCAATCGCACGTGTATTGCTACTATTCTTCGTTCATTGTTCTCTCTGCATGAAGGATCACAGCTGGTAGACATGCCTTCACTCAGCTATCTCTCTTTGATATTTATTAGAGAGAGGGCTATTCATTCCTTGCATTTCCTTCTACATGCAGATTAGTTGGCACCATTCCTGCTCATTAATGTTCCTTTTCTTACATCTTCCCACACTGTGATACTGACTCCAACTTGTCTTAGCATTTGGGAACTAACCTCGTCCTTCTTAATACTGTTACGACCAAGGCGGGAGTAATGCACTGTTAATTCAGTCCCACTACTCCACGGGTCACAGCATATTAGTAAAGTTTCCCACCTACTGGAAAAATAGCCAAATTAAACACTCTATTTGTCCACCAGAATAAAGCACACCAACGCAGATTTATTCAACAACAACAAAATTAACTATTTATTCATAAATAAGTCTTAAACAATAATGAGATAAATCTATATGTGAAAAAGATTATTTTAAAACTTCTTATTCTTCTAACCCTCATGCACAAACACATACATTAAAAAAAAGGTTAATTGGGGAAAAAGGCTTTTTCGGTTTATAACTGTTTCTTAGGAATAATAAAATAATTGGGTTGTCACGGACTGGTAGGATATTTCCAGGTCAGTGAGGTCTCCCAGAGTCAAATAGTCAGATGCCACTTGAAGTCCCTCCAGGCAAGGTTGAATAACAGTCACTGTTGGGTCAGTATTTATGGCGATTCGTCTGCAACAGGCATCACACAGATCTTTCAGCAAAAGGGTGTAGCAACAGGTCTACTTGGGTTTTGAAGTACACAAGTGGTAACAGGAATCACTCTTGAGGCAGGGATTTTTCAGAGACTGGAGGCAATAGGAATCTGCCCCCTTTTAAAATGCAGGGTTTCCTCTCAGCAAAGGAGCCTTTCTCCATAGAGAGCAGCAACCCCTCTTTTCCTGCGTCTTTTTTCTATCTCCAACGGTCTTTTCCTCTCTCCAGGCAGATCACAGCCACAGCCTCAAATGTAGGATTTCTATTCCCAAGAGAGGCAAGTGTTCTTTTACAGAGAGTAGGTCTTTTCCTCTGGTCTGCAAACAGGTCCCAGCCAGTTCACTGCATGCTGCTGGTCCAGCCCACACTTCTTTCACAATGCAAAGTGAAGCTAAAATCCATAATCAAGTCATGTGACAGTCATAAATCTTCCTGTCATTTCCCTGTTGAGCTGCTTGGTAACAGGTGCCTTGTAGCTTGTGCACACTTCACTCAGTCCACAATTCAAATATCAGCTCTTAAAGCACTTTTTTCAAAGAAAAATAGAAGCACTCACAGAACAATACCTACAACTACAATTTAATGTTAGTTTAATATGTACGAATATAATTATTCTACTTAGTGTGTTTACTTTTACACCCCATGGTACAGTGAGTACCCCCTCTGGAATCTTATTGTACATACTACTTGGAGGAAGAAAAGGACGGCGAGGAAGAACTTATGAACACCAAGGAAATAAGGCACTGTTGTAGGAGGCTGTGGTGGAGGTGGGCTGTAGGTAAAGTTGAAGTATATGGTACAACTTAGTGATTTTTTTTTTTGACACACGGGCTAGGAATTTGATCAACTGAAGGTAGGAGCACCTCGATCTGTACACTCTGCTGTGAGTGCATCAGTGGGTGTATGCTGTGTGTTCTTGGCACCACCTGGCCTTCCTCCATTGCTCCACCTCAACTGCTTCCAAAAACAAAGATAATGGAGAATTCCCAATGGGGAACACATTGTTGCCTTTTTAGAATGGGAGGATGAGAATCCCACAGCAGAAGGAATGAAGATAGGTGGTAAATCAAATGTCTGTAGACAGAAAATAGCCAAATAAGCTTTCAGTGAATGCTTTTAAAGTTTCTGCAGGGCCCTTGAACCTACTTCACCATTTCTGCAACATCTACCAATGGGACATGATTCGTGCTGATCTAAATGATATGATTATCATGGAAAATAATTGCCCAGCGGTCAGCAGTAAAGTGACAGCACTTGCCACTGACCTTAAAAAACTGTCCACAAAGATCTAGTGAGCTCAGTGGCATGGATTTCCCCTTTCTTAATATTAATTGCAATTGCCCAGATTTTGCATTAATAATGGTGACAAAACTGTCAGAGTTTGCCATCTTTACCCAGTTTTCATACTTACGACACCCAGCTCTATCTTACCTCTCTCAAATCCTCCATTGTCTCTAAATTATCAGACTGCTTGTCCAACATCCAGTATGGGATGAACATAAACTTTCTCCAATCAAACACCATTCCCTAGCCACTGACTCCATCACTTTCCTGGGCAACTGCTTGAGGCTGGAACAAACTGGTTGCAAACTTGGTGTCATATTTGACCCTGAGATGAGCTTCTGACCACATACTCGCGTCATCACTAAGCAGTTTTGTATAACTAATTGACTTGCTAGGTCATTTTTTAAATTCATTCATGGGATGTGGACATCGCTGGCTATGTCAGCATTTATTGCCCATCCCTAAATTGCCTTTGAGAAGGTGATGGTGAGCTGCCTTCTTGAACAGCTGCAGTCCATGTGAGGTGGGTACACCCACAGTGCTGTTAGGAAGGGTATTCAAAGATTTTCACCGAGCGACAGTGAAGGAACGGCGATATAGTTCCAAGTCAGGATGGTGTGTGGCTTGAAGGGGAACTTGCAGGTGGTGGCGCTCCCATGCATTTGCTGCCTTGTCCTTCTAGGTGGTAGAGGTCGCAGGTTTGGAAGGTGTTATCTAAGGAGCCTTGGTGCATTGCTGCAGTGCATCATGTGGTGGTGTAAGGAGTGAATGTTGAAGGTGCTGGATGGGGTGCCAATCAGGTAAGCTGCTTTGTCCTGGATGGTGTCGAGCTTCTTGAGTGTTTTTGGAGCTGCACCCATACAGTCGAGTGGAGAGTATTCCATCACACTCCTGACTTGTGCCTTGTAGATGGTGGACAGGCTTTGGGGAGTCAGAAGGTGAGTTACACGCCTCAGGATTCCGAGTCTCTGACCTGCCCTTGTAGCCATGTTATTTATATGGCTACTCCAGTTCAGTTTCTGGTCAATGGTAACCCCCAGGATGTTGATAGTGGGGGATTCAGCGATTGTAAGGCCATTGAATGTCAAGGGGAGATGGTCATTGCCTGGTACTTGTGTGGCGTGTATGTTACTTTCCAATTATCAGCCCAAGCCTGGATGTTGTCCATATCTTGTTGCATTTCTACATGGACAGCTTCAGTATCTGTGGAGTCACGAATGGTGCTGAACATTGTGCAATCATCAGCGAACATCCCCACTTCAGACCTTATGATTGAACGAAGCTCATTGATGAAGCAGCTGAAGATGGCTGGGCCTAGGACATTCCTCTGAGGAACTCCTGCAGTGATGTCTGGAGCTGAAATGATTGCCCTCCAACATACACAACCATCTTCCTTTGTGCTCGGAATGATTCCAACCAGCGGAGAGTTTTCCCCCTGATTCCCATTGACTCCAGTTTTGCTCGGGCTCCTTGATGCCATACTCAGTTAAATGCTGCCTTGATGTTATTGCTAAGAAAGTGCCACTTGAATGCACTGTCGACGACACCTTCCATCACTTTACTGATGATCGTGAGTCGACTGATGGGGCGGTAATTGGCCGGGTTGTCCTGCATTTTGTGTACAGGACATACCTGAGCAATTTTTCACATTGCCGTGTAGATGCCAGTGCTGTAGCTGTACTGGAACAGCTTGGCTAGGGGCGCGGCAAGTTCTGGAGCACAGGTCTTCAGTACTATTGCCGGAATGTTGTCAGGGTTCATAGCCTTTGCAGTATTCAGTGCCTTCAGTTGTTCCTTGATATCACGTCGAGTGAATCGAATTGGCTGAAGACTGGCATCTGTGATGCTGGGGACTTCAGGAGGAGGCCGAGATGGATCATCCACTTGGCACTTTTGGCTGAAGATTATTGCAAATGCTTCAGCCTTAACTTTGGAATGATGTGCTGGGCTCCCCCATCATTGAGGATGGGGATATTTGTGGAACCACCTCCTCCAGTGAGTTGTTTAATTGTCCACCACCATTCATGACTGGATGTGGCAGGACTGCAGAGCTTAGATCTGATCCGCTGGTTATGGGATTGCTTAGCTCTGTCTATCACATGCATATACTGTTTGGCATGCAAGTAGTCCTGGGTTGTAGCTTCACCAGGTTGACACCTCATTTTGAGGTATGCCTGGTGCTGCTCCTGGCATGCCCTCCTGCACTCTTCATTGACCCAAGGTTGGTCCCCCGGCTTGATGGTGATGGTAGAGTGGGGGATATGCCGGGCCATGAGTTTACAGATTGTGGTTGAGTACAATTCTGCTGCTGCTGATGGCCCACAGTGCCTCATATATCACAGAATCTTTACAGTGCAGAAGGAGGTCATGGATGCCCTGTTTTGCATTACTAGATCTGTTCGAAATCTATCCCATTTAGCACGGTGGTAGTGCCACAACAACACGATGGAGAGTATCCTCAAAGTGAAGATGGGATGTTGTCTTCACAAGGACTGTGCGGTGGTCACTCCTACCAATGCTGTCATGGACAGATGCATCTGCGGTTGGCAGATTGGTGAGGACGAGGTCAAGTATATTTTTCCCTCTTGTTGGTTCCCTCACCACCTGCTGCATACTCAGTCTAGCAGCTATGTCCTTTAGGACTCGGCCAGCTCGGTCAATAGTGGTGCTATCGAGCCACTCTTGCTGATGGACATTGAAGTTCCATACCCAGAGTACATTCTGCGCCCTTGCCACCCACAGTGCTTCCGCCAAGTGGTGTTCAATATGGAGGAGTACTGATTTATCAGCTAAGGGTGGGCGGTAGGTGGTAATCAGCAGGAGGTTTCCTTGCCCATGTTTGACCTGATGCCATGAGACTTCATGGGGACTGGAGTCAATGTTGAGGACTCCCAGGGCAACTCCCTCCCGACTGTATACCACTGTGCCACCACCTCTGCTGGGTCTGTCCCGCCGGTGTGGACAGTTAAGAGTCAACCACATTGCTATGGGTCTGGAGTCACATGTAGGCCAGACATGGTAAGGTTGACAGATTTCCTTCCCTAAAGGACATTAGTGAGCCAGATGGGTTTTTACAACAGTTGATGGTAGTTTCATGGTCCTCATTACTGAGACTAGCTTTCAATTCTGTATTTTTATGAATTAATTGAGTTTAAATTCCACCAGCTGCTGTGGTGGGATTTGAACTCCTGCTCTCAGAGTATTAGACGGGGGTCTCTGGATTACTTGTCCAGTGACATCATCACTACGCGGTCCTCTCCTGTGGGTGTACCTGCACCAGATGGACTGTAGCAGTTCAAGAAGGCAGCTCACCACCACCTTCTCAAGGGCAATTAGGGATGGGCAACAAACTCTGACCTTGCCAGCAAAGTCCACATCCCATGAAATGATTTAAAAAACACTAAGACTACCTATTTCCACCTCTGTAAAATTCCCAACTCCACCCCTGCCGCAGCTTATCTGCTGCAGAAACCCTCATGCTTGCCTTTGTTACCTCTAGACTTGAGTATTCCAATGCACTCCTGGCCAGCCTCCCACATTCTACCCTCTGTAAACTTGAGGTCATCCAAAACTCTGCTGTCTGTGTCCTTACTGACACCAAATCCCATTCAACTATCACTTCTGTGTTCACTGACATACAGTAGCTCCCAGGTCGAAGCAATGCCTCGATTTTAAATTCTCATCCTTGTTTTCAAATCCCTTCATGGTCTCATCCCTCCCCATCTTTGTAATCTTCTTCAGCCCTAGAACCTTCCAAGATACCTGCACTCTTCTCATTCTGGACTCTTGAGCATCCCAAATTTTAATTATTCCACCATTGGTGGCTGTTTTCTGCTGCCTAGGTCCTAAGCTCTTGAATTACTCTCTAAACCTCTCTGTTTCTTTACCTCTCTTTTCTTGGATAAGATGAATTGCCTCACTGTAAGACAAAGTATATATCGGGAAATAACGGAGGTGTGGAAGAAGGGTGCTACAATTAAAGGCCTGCTCAGGTCTGCAAAAAACCCCCCAACTTGAGCCCAACAGAACCACATCTGACCCGAGCCCGACCCAGCCCGAGTCCTTCCATTTTTTCCCACGCCCGACCCGACCCGACCATCAGTTAACTTACCTTCCGTTTTTCACTTTGTTGCTGATCTGCATAAACTTAAAATAACTGTAACAAAACCACCTTTCTAGCCAAAAAATTACAATAGCAGTGGAGCCATTTACCTGTGATAGAATGTGTCTGACCCGGCCCGACCCGAGCCCGAACGCCGGACCCGGAAATGCAACCCGACCCAACCTGAATCCGACACATGTCGTCGGGTCCCATCAGGTTCGGGTCGGGTAGCATGCCTTTAGCTACAATTGTCATGGGTGATTTTAATCTGCATATTGAGTGGACAAATCAGATTGGCGGAGGTAACATAGAAGACAAATTTGTAGAGTGCATCAGGGATTGTTACTTAGAGCAATACATTGCAGAACCTACCAGGGAACAGGTTATTTTAGATCTAGTAATGTGCAATGAGGTAGGATTAATAAGAGATATCGTAGTTAAGGATCTTCTAGGGAATAGCGATCACAAGATGGTAGAATTTCAAATTCAGTTTGAGGGTGAGCAACTTGGGTCTCAGACTAGTGTCCTCAACTTAAACAAGGGAAATTACAGAGGTCTGAAGAAAGTGTTATCTAAAGCGGTCTAGGAAAATAGATTAAGCGAAAGATCAGTGGATGAGCTGTGGCAGACATTTAAGCAGATATTACATAACACTCAGCAAAAATTTATCCCAGTCAAAAAGAAGGACTCGTGAGAAGGATGAACCACCCATGGTTAACAAAGGCGGTCAAGGAGAGTATCCAATCAAAAACTAAGGCATACAAAGAGGATTGGGATTTTTTTTAGGAACCAGCAGTGGATGACTAAAAAGCTAATAAAGAGGGAGAAAATTGATTATGAAAGTAAATTGGCAAGAAATATAAAAACAAATAGCAAGAGCTTCTACGGGTATATAAAAAGAAAGAGAGTAGCTAAAGTGAGCATGGGACCCTTAGAGGATGAGACTGGAGAATTGATAGCAGGGAACAGGGAAATGGCAGAGAATTTTAACCAATATTTTGCATCAGTCTTCACGATGAAGGACACTATAAACATCCCACGGATATCAGATAAGCAAGGAGCCAATGGGAGGAAAGATCTTGTAACCGTCTCTATCATGAGGGATAAAGTATTTGACAAACTAATGGGATTAAAGACAGACAAGTCGCCAGGTCCTGATGGCCTACATCCAAGGGGTTGAAAAGAAGTGGCTACAGAGATAGTGGAGGCATTGGTCGAAATATTCCAGAACTCACTGGGTTCCTGGAGGGTACCAACGGATTGGAAAACCACTAATGTGACACCCCTGTTCAAGAACAGATGGAGACAAAAAGCAGGAAACTATAGGCCAGTCAGCCTAACATCGGGAATTGGGAAAATACCAGAGTCCATTATTATGAAAGAAATAGCAGGACATTTAGAAAAGCTTAATGCAATCAAACAGAGTCAATATGGTTTTGTGAAAGGGAAATCATGTTTGACAAATTTGCTAGAGTTCTTTGGGGATATAACAAGCAGGGTTGATAAAGGAGAACCGGTAGATGTAGTGTATTTAGATTTCCAGAAAGCATTCGATAAGGTGCCACATAAAAGATTATTGCACAAGATAGGAGTTCACGGTATTGGGGGTAATATATTAGCATGGATTGAGGATTGGTTAACTCACAGAAGACAGAGAGTTGGGATTAATGGGTCTTTTTCAGGTTTGAATGACGTAACTAGTGGAGTGCCACAAGGATCAGTCCTAGGGCCTCAATTATTTGCTATCTATCTTAATGACTTGGAGGAATTCTGTGTGCAATTCTGGTCGCCACACTACGAGAAGGATGTGGAGGCTTTGGAGAGGGTACAGAGGAGGTTTACCAGGATGTTGCCTGGTCTGGAGGGCATTAGCTATGAGGAGAGGTTGGAAAAACTCGGATTGTTTTCACTGGAACGACGGAGGTGGAGGGGCGACATGATAGAGGTTTAAAAAGTTATGAGCGGCATGGACAGAGTGGATAGTCAGAAGCTTTTTCCCAGGGTGGAAGAGTCAGTTACTAGGGGACGTAGGTTTAAGGTGCGAGGGGCAAAGTTTAGAGGGGATGTGCGAGGCAAGTTTTTTTACACAGAGGGTGGTGAGTGCCTGGAACTTGCTGCCAGGGGCGGTGGTGGAAGCAGATACGATAGCGACGTTTAAGAGACATCTTGACAAATACATGAATAGGAAGGGAATAGAGGGATATGGGCCCCGGAAGTGCAGAAGGTGTTAGTTTAGGCAGGCTTGGAGGGCCGAATGGCCTGTTCCTGTGCTGTACTGTTCTTTGTTCTTTGAAGGGGCAGAGTGTAATATATCCAAATTTGCTGACGATGCAAAAATAGGTGGGAGGACATGTTGTGATGAGGACATAAGGAATCTGCAAGGGGATATAGATAGGTTGAGTGAGTGGGCAAAAACATAGTAGATGGAGTTTAATGTAGGAAATTGTGAGGTCATACACTTTGGTAGGAAGAATCAAAAGACAGAGTATTATTTAAATGGAGAGAGACTTCAAAAAAGTGCAGCACAGAGGGATCTGGGTGTTCTTGTGAATGGCACACATAAAGTTAGCATGCAGGTGCAACAAGTAATTAAGAAGGCAAATGAAATTTTGGCCTTTATTGCTAGGAGGTTAGAGTTTAAAAATAGGGAAGTCTTGTTACAACTGTACAGGGTGTTGGTGAGGCTGCACCTGGAGTACCGTGTACAGTTTTGGTCCCCAAAATTTAAGAAAGGATATACTGACATTGGAGGCAGTTCAAAAGAGATTCACTAGGCTGATTCCTGGGATGAAGGGGTTGACTTATCAAGAATGGCTAAATAGGTTAGGCCTTTATTCATTAGAGTTTAGAAGAATGAGGAGTGATCTAATTGAAACGTACAAGATTCTGAGGGGGCTTGACAGGGTAGATGTTGAGAAGATGTTTCCACTAGTGGGGGAATCTCAAACTAGGGGACATAGTTACAGAATAAGGGGACACTCATTTAAAACTGCGATGTGAAGGAATTTTTTCTCTCAGTGGGTAGTGAATGTCTGGAATTCTCTACCCCAGAGAGTTGTGGAGGCTAGATCACAAAGTATTCAAAGAGAAGGTAGATAGATTTTTGAAATATCGGGGAGTTGAGGGCTATGAGGAGCTGGCACAAAAGAGAAGTTGAGGTCTGGGGCAGATCCGCCATGATCTTATTGAATGGCAGGGCAGGCTTGAGGGGCTGAATGGCCTACTCCTGCTCCTATTTCTTATGTTCTTATGTTCTTATTTTAAGATACTCCTTAAAACCTACCTCTTTGACCAAGCTTTTGGCCATCTTCCTTGATATCAACTATTACTTTACAACGCTCCTGTGACGTTTTATTATGTTAAAGCCGCTATATAAATAGAATTTGTTGTTGTTATTACTCAGTGAAACTGACAGCAATGTCTGGATTTCTACATCTAATTCTGCAAGTGTGGACTGTTACTGGATGCCAGACATCCCCTGCAGATGATGTTGCATGTTGTCTTAACCTCTGACCACTCAAGACGGGATCAGTAATCCAGTAACGTGGACTCTTCATTTAAGAATGGTTCTGCATGTACAAACAGGCTTCACTGCAAAGGTACTTATTTAAGACTTCCCCCAACCCAGAAGTCACATGGTGTGTTACATCACAGCACTTACACTTTTGGCAAGATAACATAGCTACACCTCTTAAAGGTGTACACACAGAGACCCCTTTTTCCCCCCTCAAATAGGTAAAAGCTAACTATATACAATTCAACAACAGTAATAGAAACATGCAAGTACATTAGTCACGGTAATGGAAGGGTGGTTTGAGCAAATGGCCTGATTTAGAAACAGGATAACAGTTCTTAGAATCCGGAGCAGGTGAGTGTGAATTCGGCTCTATGGAAATGGAATGCGTAGACTCTGCCTGGGGAGTTGTCCTCGATTTCATCCAATGGATCTGGGATCATGGACTGTTCTGATCTGATGACCTCTATTCCTACGCAGTGTAGCACCAGTAGAAGTAGTAACTTAGTACGAGCATGGTTCTGGATGAAACCTGGAGACTTGTGCAGTACTCTGTGTACCAGTTACAGGATTCTGTATCATGACCTGTTTTCCTTCCACTAATTTTGAAAGCTCACTCCCAGCATGACTGTCGTGCATTTCTTTCATCTTCTCCTGTTGCTCCAGAAGAACGTCCCTGACTTCAGGGTAGATAGAGTGATGGAAACTAGGAAGATCAGAACAGATCTGGTGCCCTAACATAAGCCCAACTGGGGATGGAATTGTAGAATTGTGCAAATCCTGACTCGTCTGCTGGCATTTGATAATCAGTGATTTGACAGTGCGAATTATACGCTCTGCAAGACCATTTGAACGGGGGTAATGAGGTGAAGATGTGGTACGCCTAACACCCCATTTCAGTCACCTGTCATGAAATGATTTCCCAGTGCGCTGAGGCCTGTTATTGGAAATCACCTCCTTGGGTGCTCCAAATAGACAAAAGATAGCACTGAGAGTGCTCACTACTGTAGAGCTCAATGTGTCATGTAGCCGGCGGATGATTGGATATTTGGAAAAATAATCCATGACAACGAGGTAGTCGCGCTATTAACGTGGAACAAATCCATGGCAATCTTAGCATATGGGACTGCAGGAATCTCATGAGGGAGGAGCGGTTCTTGATTTTGACATGGCTGGTGAGCCTGACACACCTGACATGTTTGAACACCGGATGCAATGTCGTCATGTATCCCCGGTCAATGGACAGTTTCCCTGGTAAAATGCCTGGTACAGTCAATGCCCATGTGTGATCGATGAAGCTGTTGGAGTATGTCAGCCCATGGTGCTCGAGGGATCAGTACTCAGTGTACCAGTTACAGGATTCTGCATCATGACCTGTTTTCATGAAATGACGCTATGCGTGATTCCCAGCTCATCTCTGAAGGTCCAGAATGATCTGATGGGTTCAGCTATGGACTGAATGGAGTCCAGCCAGCCTTCCACTATGGTCTTCCAGAGCTCCTGGAATGTGAATTCCACTGCTGTCTCTGCCCGAAGTGGACCAGGTCGATATACCTTACATCCTCTAGTTCCACGTTGACGAGGTCAGTCTGCCATTAGACAGAAACATCTTCAGTCTCCACCAGATTAGGCAACCAGTTCAGCATGTCAGAGGTGGTCATCAGCTTGTCCTGTTTATACTTCACCTAACAATCATACTCCGGTATCTTCACCAGCAATCGCTGAAGGTGTGGTGATGTGCTCATCAACGGGCTTCCACCAAATCATCTCAAGAGGCTTGTTGTCGGTTTCCAGCACAAAGTGTTTACCGAAGAGGTATGTGTCGAAATGTGTAATGCCGAAAACCAGACAAGGGCTTCCCTCTCGATGTTTGAGTAGTTAGCTTGGGCTGGCAACAAAGCCTTGGATGCTAAAGTGACCAGCCTCCCCTTTTGTAGTAAGCAGGCACCCAAACCCTTCTGTGAGGCATCCACCTCAAGCATGGTAAACTCTGCTGGGTCATAGAACTGCAGAATCAAAGTGTTCCCTGTCAGCGAGGTCTTCAACTGGTTGAAGACATGCTGGTGGTCTTCATATCAGGGGAAAGGAGCATTCTTTTTCAGCAGATGTCTTATTGGGGCTGCTTTCTAAGCAAAACCCAGAATGAATGAGGAAAAGAAATTGAACAGTCCCAGGCATTGTTGGAGGTTTTCCTTGTCCTGTGGGACAGGCATTGTGTAGACATTGTCCAACTTGCCTGGGTCTGGTCAAATGCCTTGGTCGGAGTATATGCAACTGGAGAAATTGATTTGTCAAACATGTATTTCACACTGGCAGCTGTTAAAGACGAGGCCTTCCTTCACTGTCGCACATATCAGAGCATGCAGGTTGCAGTTGTGCTCTGCTCTGGTCATGCCCACCGGAGCAATTTCATTGGTAATACACACACATCCTGGCACCTGACTTGTGTTGTGGTCCATCTATTGCTGGAACACATCTTGGCTAATGGACAAGTGAAAAGGGAGCCACTGGAAGTAGTACCTACCAAAAGGTAAGTGTTTAGCTAAGTGGACCAACCAATAGCCATTCTTGGCATCTAGTTTGGAAAAATAACAAGCACTCACAAACTTGGGGTTCAACTCTTCAAGTGTCGGAATCTTGTGCTGGCATCTTTTGAAAGCCTGGTTCAGCCTGCAGGGGTCCAAACATACTCGCAGGGAGTCGTACTTTTTCACTACTCAGGTGAGGGAGCTGCACCAGTCAGTGAGGTTCTGGACACGCTGTATGATAACATCTGTCTCCATCTTATCCGGAGCTTAGCCTGGATATGGACACTACACTTTCGGGGTTGATTGATGGTGGGTGTGGCATTATCCCAGAGCTGCAGTGTAGCATCCTCCTTGAAGCTGCCTATTTTGTGGAAACAGTTGGGGTAAAATGATGTGAGATCCTCGACAGAGCAGACTGGTTTGTCCTCTATGCTTGGCTCGCTCCCATGGTGATGCCCAGTGCCATGGATGGTTACCAGAGTCAGATCCCTGCATGCCTGTAGTCCAGCCACAGCAGGTCCAGCCCTTTGGATAATGTCATTGTATTTGCATTTAATTTTGATGGATCCTAAACACCAGATCAGGGACCCATTGTATGCGGTTAGTTGAGCGTTCATCGGCGTCACTGTGGCTCGCCATTTACCCGGATACATGCCTTTTAAGATGCTTAGAGGTAAAATATTCACTCTGGCACCTGTGTCCACCTTTGCCCAGAGTGTGCCCCCCTTTCTCGGACATAGAACATGAATAGATGCAAGTTTCAATGAGTTTCATGACATTGACAATGTGAAATGACTGTTCTTCTTGCCCACTTGAACTTGGACTCACACCATCATCATCATCATGTTAATGTCATCTGCAACTTCATGGATGTAACGGTTGTGATGTGAAGTATGACTGCAAAGCTTGTCAGGGCTTGAAGGCTTCTTACAGTCTGTCTGATTGTGGTCAGGACTCTTACCAGCAGCATTTGTCTTGGTTTTCTGACACTGGTGTTTCCAGTGACCCGTGACACCACATGTTTTGCAGATGTCGTTAAATACTGGGCCACCCTTAGGCATATGTAAGAGCCCACACCTTTAACATGTGATAGATGGTTTCCTGTACTTGTAATCCTTACTCAATGCAGCAATGGTATTTGCAGCACCTGACCTGACTATCAGTTAACTTACCTTCTGTTTTTCACTTTCTTGCTAATCTGCACAAGATTAAAATAACTGTAAAAAAACCACCTTCCTAGTCCAAAAATTAAATTAACATTGGAGCCACTTACCTGTGATAGAGTGTGTCCGACCTGGCCCGACCCGAGCCTGAATGCCGGACCCGGAAGTGCAACATGACCCAACCTGAACCCAAAACATATCGTCGGGTCTCGTCGGGTTCGGGTCAGGTAGTATGCCTTTACCGGTAACTCCCAGAATAAAACAGATCAAACCCGGTATCTTTAGACGACAACTAATTAACTATTTATTAAAACTAAATCATAAAGACTTTTAAGATAAACTATGTCTAATGACCTTATAACTTCTTATTTTAATCTAACTCCCCCATTCATACATATACACTCAAAATTAACAGCAGTTAACCAGTTTTAAAAGTGGTGGTTTTTAAAAATTAGCTGTCTCTTAAGAATAAATAAAATATGTAAGCCTTTGTGCGTTTACGTTCCTGATGGATGAGGTATTCTGATGTGGAAATAGTCAAAGGCCACTCGAAGTCTTCATGTGTATTTGATGCAGTAGTCTGTTTTTAATAAGCATTCAACTCTTTGGCTGCAGTAGGCATCAACAGGTCCTTCAGCAATACAAATGATTTCTTGAAAACAAGGCTTATCTTCTTTAGTCAATTAATTTGGCCCGTAGCTCCCTGTAGAACTTTTGCTGAGAGAAAATAGATAGCTATCTTCTCTTCAGTAGCACTCCTCATTTGAGAATCTGTCAAAAGTAACTGGTTCAGACCTTTTTTTGCCAGTTTTACACACGGTCAAATTGAAACATTGAACCATGTGACCTCTCTCTCTCCTGCTGTCACCTAGGGTAACAAATGCAGCTGCTGGCACATTGTACCTTAGAAATTCCAGAACTTTCTCTCCCTTAGAGGTGCACTGTTTTTAACAGAGTCTTAAAGGCACACACTGTTTTTAATCTGAGGAGAAAATAAATACAAGTCCATGACACTAAGCAACAGCGAGAGAGATGTGGTCACATGCCGTATTGTATCAGTTTGTGTGTAAAGACTGGCCAGAACCGATTTGATCTGGCAGACCAGCAAAGCATGCTCGATTTTGTCTTTCACTCAGCAGAAAATCTATATTGGCCTAAAGGCTGTGTTTCACCTAAAGTGGAAAAGCCCCCTGGAAAGGAATCTTTG
This sequence comes from Heterodontus francisci, assembly GCF_036365525.1. NCBI lineage: Eukaryota > Metazoa > Chordata > Chondrichthyes > Heterodontiformes > Heterodontidae > Heterodontus > Heterodontus francisci. Next base: position 49,986,260 of record NC_090389.1, read on the forward strand.
CATTGTTTGAGGGAGCAAATTCCTTTTTACTTCAAGAAGTCTTTGCCACAGGAGTGACTTTCTGTTGTCTTTTGTGTTTCTGGGAGTTCTGGAATTCTCAGTAAAGTTTCTACTGATAGACTGCTAATTCAAAAATCTAAATAGACCTGTTGTTATACTCCTTGTTGAAAAATCTGTGTGATGCCTACTGCAGCCGAAGAATGTTCATCAACTCGCCTGGAGACTTTGAGAGGCATCTGACAATTTGACTCTGGGACACCTCACCAAACCAGGAATGTAACCCACCAGGATTTAGAACCCAGTTATTTATATTATTCCTAAGAAACAGCTCTAATTTAAAACATCATTTTAAAACCGGGTAACCATTGGTTTTTAAATGTATGTGTGTGTATGAGGGTTAGGAGGAATAAGAAGTTATAAAGTCTTTTCAGACATAGATTTATCTCAGTATTGTTTAAGATTTAGTTTATGAATAGATAGTTAATTTGGTGTTGTTAGAGATACCTGGTTTGGTGTGTTTTATTTTTGTGGGTTAATAAAGTATTTAATTTGGCTAATTTCTGGTAGGTGGGAAACTTTAATAATATGCTGTGACCTTTGTAGTAATGGGACTGAATTGATAGTGCATTATTCCCGCCTCGGTCATAACAATACCCCTGGATTTCTCTAAAAGAGCCCTCTGGTATGCCTTTATTATTGTGGATGCAATCACAAGCTGGATGATGCAGTCTCCCAGCTCAGTCTCAGTGACATCACATTCACGGCCCTTAGCTCAACATCGACTGACAAACTGGTCAATGGATTCAGTTGGCTGCTATCAAAAAGATATGAATTTGAGATGCTGGACCCAAAAATTGAGTGTGACACGAAATTGATCCTCTAATGTGGACCAGATTTTCACAGGATCCATCTGCTCTTCTTCAGTAAGACCAGAAATGTTAAGGCGATGTAAGCCTTCATTGCCAATGGCAATGCATATTTTCACTGCCTGCTTCTGTGGATCCGCGACTGCTAAGTCATCAAACAAAACTCGACACTTTGCTTGAAGAGCTGAAATTCTGATAGCAAGTCAGATGCTTTCCAGTTGATGGTAGGGAACTGTGCTGTTATTCTTGTAATGACTCACTGCCATTGCTTTTAAAAGATATCTCCTGCTGTGCAGGCAAACTGAAATAGCTGTCTGTTTATCCACCTATGAACAGGTGTGGAGGGTGTGGCGCTATCTCCTGCTATGCAGACAGACAGAGAGCTGGCTGCAGTTCCACCTGGAGGATGCGGCATTGTGCCCAATTCACGCACTTTTGTTAGCACCCCCACCCACTCCTCACAAAGCAGTTAGCCAGGGAAAAGGCAATGGCAGCCAAAGCTTTTTTATTTTACTTTTGGCCGGGTCAGAACAGGCTTTGGACAGCATGATCCTGGAGCAACCTGCAGCAAACTTGGACACCGTGATCCTGGACTGACCTGTTTCTTCTTTTGATCACCGGTTCAGCAATTTTAAAATCAGGTACTCACAGCTTTAAAGAAACTTGGCCTTTTTCTTTGTGTGGCTCTTCATGACTTCAGACTGGTTCCTCTCCATGACCTCGCACTGAAGTAGAGCACCACGATCCTGATCTTCTGTTCCAATTTTCGTCTTTACATTTTTGAAGTTCTGCTACGTGGCCTGGCCTTCAAACGTGCACTGTGCCACCATATTCCATGTTGTTTTAACCTCTGTGTCATCTGTAACTATACACAAAGCATTGACCACTCAAGATGGGATCAGTAAGTGGACTCTTTATTTAAGCATGCTCCTGCATGTACAGACAGGTCTTCACTGTACAGGTACTTACTTAAGACTGCCGCCAACCCAGAAGTCACATGGTATGTTCCATCACAGCTCTTACACTACTGACAAGATAACATAGCTACACCTCTCAAAGGTGTGCACACAACAGCTGGTGACAGAATGTAAGGTGAAGTGAATACCATGGAGCTCGCTCGTTCTTTGTGGGCAGCTTTCTTCGAGGTCAGCAGTGAGTGCTGTCACTTCATCACTGACCACAAAATGAGGGCCATAACTTCCCAATGATATTACCACCTCATTTAAAGACACCTGAACAGTTATGAGGGAGCCCTTCCACTATGGACCAGGAATGAAGGTGGACAATTGGGCAAGGGCAAAAACCGATGGTGGGCATGACAACATTTACTGTCCCCTCCCTCCAAAATACGGCCTGAAAATCATGCAGAAAATCCAGCCAAAAGTATGCAAAACTGAGCATGTTTTGAAACACAAGTCACGACGGCTGCTTAATATCATAACTCGCTATGAAAATTGGATTTCACATTTATGAATGGGTCTCCAAAATCCTTTGCACTGCCTGTCATATCATTACTTTGCAGCAGGGGGCGTAGAGTGTAGAATCCGTTAAGAACTACTTTAGACTGAAAGTAATCCAGTCAAATGTTGGGTCGTTTTATGTGAAACCTTTAACAATTGTGTCAGAAAGCACGAAGAAAATTATATAAGGGGATGTTAGGAAAGCAATGCTGCTTGATTTGAATGAAAATTCCAGTGGAAACTTCGTCTGTGTGCAGAAATCCATAATATTACAAAGCCAATCTAATATGAGCCCTAACAAATGCTGTGTATTCGTGGTTATCGCAATGCTGAAAACTTAACTTATTGATCAGTAGTGATCGGGGTATTTTATTGATCAGTAGTGATCGGGGTATTTTATTGATCAGTAGTGATCGGGGTATTTTATTTCAGAGAACGACAGAATTCACAAAATCTTGTTTTATCCTCTGCTTCCAAAATTATAGTTTTTTAAAAAAAAAATGAATACCAGTTTATCTGAATAGTCAGGAAATTATTTTTGTTTTATTTCTTTTTTGTGCATTTATAAATATGATACAATTTACTGATTGTGGCGGTTGAACTTCAATTATACAATGAATCGTTGATTTCTGATGAAACTAATTTATTTAATCAGTTCCATGCATTGTATTTAATGACAATGAAAGGCGGTGAGATGCCTTCCCTCGGGTACAGTGCATGTACAATGTTGTTACATATTGTGAGTCGAATTAAATTTTCAAGCAATATCATCGTTGCAGTTATGAGTTCTCGTCTGCGGCGGTCCTTGTTTGGAGCTTTTATCTGCGTTGCAGACCTGTAGCAGGAAGTGGTGGCCATCGATCACATTTTATTGACAGAATCCGGCAAGCAGAAAGGGATTGTGGATGAATAAAGCCTCGATCCCGAACTGTGCACATCCTTAATACCTTCTGTCGGTGACAGGAGAGTTAAATCGCAAAAACGTAAGCAATCGGCTTCCTGCCTGCTGACAATCCGTGCAAAGCAAAGGAGAGCTCGCTTCCTCTCTGCCTCTGTTTACTTGCACAGTGCCTGTAGCTGCTGTTCCTCTGCTTTATTCTCTGTGTATGTGCCAGAGCGTGAGGGAGTGAGTCTGCAGGTAAGGCACCACGATGTTGGACCCGTCGTCTAGTGAGGAGGAATCGGAGGAGATAGTGGAGGAGGAGAACAAGGAGGTGCAGGCTCCGGCCCCGGGGAGTCGCCTCTCCCCGAGCAGGACCAGCGAGAGCAGCGGGGGTTTACAACCCAGCAGCCGGAGCAGCAGCATCCGACCGTCCAGCCCCAGCCCGTCCGTGGTGAGTGAGAAGGAGAAAGAGGAACTCGAGAGGCTGCAGAAAGAAGAGGAAGAGAGAAAGAGAAAGCTTCAGTTGTACGTCTTTGTGATGAGATGCATCGCCTATCCGTTCAATGCCAAGCAGCCCACAGACATGGCGAGGAGGCAGCAAAAGGTAAGCCAGCCAGGGAGGAGGAAAAAAATCTATGCCCCTCAAGGCATCAGCAACCTTTCTGGTTGGAAGGGGCATCACGTCCTCTGCAACAGCTTTAGCCTCGTGTTAATCAGCTGTTGGCACAAAAAAAAATGCAAGCCTTTTTTGACATTGCTAATGTCTCAGCTCTGCCCGGGGAGATGCTGGAAATTGATCGATCTGAGTGCTTCTTACTGCGGTAGCAAGACTCATCCAGTTCTCGGGTGCCCAGAGCAGCTAGTCTGCAGAGAAACACTTTATTACACTTGGCGTCCTTTAAATAGAACCAATAATTAGCACTTCAAGGTGACTTCTTAATTATGGCGGGGAGGCTAAAAGCAACTTTGCGGTTGTTTTGGATTTGTGGCTCGGTTTCAGAAATTGCAATCAAGCCAAACTCTGCCCAGCTAATGCAAAAACTTGATTTCAAACGCATCGCTACCAAAAGATCTGTGAATTGCCCTTTGTTCTCAGAACTGCGCATATTTTATCATTGACCAACAGTTCATATTGCGATAACGAGTAAAATGGTGCCATTAAATAAACCGATGATCGATTTGCGACGTGGTTTATCTGCTCATTTTGAGGAACACTATCCTAATAGACAAATAATCACACCTGCACTCCGATATACAACATGGGGCGTCATCATCCTCATGTGTTGATCGCTGTCACCGCCAAGTGGCGCTGGCAATGGTTATTACTTCCAGCACATTCAAAATTAACGCGAGTAATAGCTTGTATCGAGCTTAAATGTATGACTTCCAGCTGCTGTATATAAACTAAAGTGTACGTTAGAACACTCCTTAGTTTATGGACCAGCGTTGGGCTGTTACCACAGATCATTTCATGTTGCCCTAGGATAACAATCCTTGCTGCTTTTGTACTGCATACAGTACTCACTGTCCCTACTGGCACACTTGTCATTTGGAAATGTCTGATTTCATTTACGGAATACTATGCTTGGTTTTTTTTGCAATTTAGTTCAGACCCTTATCTCTGAAAGTGGAGAACTGAAAAAGCTTTGCTTTTGTGGATGAATTTCAATCTTCCACACTTTGCGTATCTGAATATTAACTGTAAGCAATTATTTTAGATGATACTTGGAAATGACACATTTTGTAGCGCATGCTGAATTATTTTGCAGTAAAGTAATTTAAATGTAAAACTCCACTAGTCTGAAAGGCTTGAACAATAAATTAGTAATTTAAAGTCACTATAAATCCCAAGCTCTGAAGAAAGAAATAATACACCAATTTACTGCTGTTTGGGTGAAAAAAGGTAATATTGATACAATTAATATTTGTTTAAATCTCTCTTCAAATTAGATTGTTGTGGGTCCAAATGACACAATAATTCAATACTTCCCCATTGTGACTTTGTTTAAAACAATTTTGGTCTGCTTAGAGAATTATGCTGAAACGAAAAGGAGGAATAGTTTATGCATACAAGCGTAGTGATATTTTGTAATTGTACTTAAAAGAATTCTGCAGGTCACTATCTTTAATGGAGGAGCCAGATTTTCAGTCAGAAGCATAATTACTCTACAACTTAAATCTGTGAATTACCTGGACTTTTCATAATAAGGGCATTGTGTCCTGCATGATTTGAAATGAAGTACGAATTTTCTGCACAACAGTAATATCCAATAAACTGCCAGATTAAATGCACATCATATACTCTAGTAGTTGTGTCCGAAATATAACCATGAATTATATTGCTTCACCTGCAAGGCTACGGACCAGATGCTGGAAGGTGAGATTAGATTGGGCGGCTAGTTTTTTCAGCTGGCGCAGACACTGGCGCTGAATGGTCTCTTTCTGTGTCATAACTTTTCTATGGTTCTGAATTGCAGTGTCTCACTGAAGAGTTATAACGTGTAGGAAGTACAGAAAAATCCTGTATACTTAGGTGACCCACATTATGAGGTGACATCACCCAAATTCCTCTCAAAAAAGGGAAAGTCCATGGCTATCGTATAAGATGAAGGTCAATATCATAGAGCTTCTATCCATCAAGCACTCACCTTCATCTCAGCTGGTATTCTGGCATCCAGAAATACATTTTCTCGTTTTATCTAATTTCCACCAGAGTATGCCTATCCACTGTTGCTGAACCCCTTCAGTGCCATTATATTTAAATATCAACTCCCTCCCGTTTTCAATTTAATAAATAAATTAACCTCTTCGTTCTCTATCCTGCAAGGCTGTGTCTGATTTTAAATCAGCAGTGGAAGCTTGAGCTGAATTTGGGAGGGGGGAACAGAGACACCCAACAGTAGCAGCTGATAGCGATGCGATGATATGACCCTTTGCTGCTGAAGTACCATGTTTTGTTCCGAGAGAAATTCAGGGAGAATATGACTTTGTAGAAGACAACACCACCAGCAGAGTCCTTAATTTCTTCGATTTCTAATGAGTGGTGAGAATTATTCATCCTTGGGAGTTGTTAATCGTCGATTAAAACACATTTGTAGTGTAAATATGAACAAGTTGAGTTGAATGACGCAGCGATTCAGGTTTAAATTCTACTTGACCCATAGAATTACAAAAGGCAATGAAACATAATTTAATGCCTTAGTGGTTGAAGCTGTCAGGGCACCCAGCATGCTTAATATCAATCTGTACTTTCATTTTATAAGATAATTAATTTTTCTTTACTTTAATCAACTGCTGCTTACCTCTTGATGTTCTATAATGATAATCTGCCTATCTTCCTGCATCTGACAATCATCACCTGCAATAATTGGTGACACAAATATTTGGTCCTAAAATGAGTAAAAGTAGAAATATCATAGCCTTGATTCTGCATTGAGCAGTAAGCTATAAATTGTGGGAAATACCTTCTCTAGGTACTAATGCTGGCAGAAACATTTACTGCCAAATTGGTGGAATAGGATAATTGAAGGCAGGTCAATGAGATTACTCACCCTTATTCCATTGTTCCAATTTGAAAGTGCCACTGGAGAGAGGGCCAGCTGGAGCTTAATTTCAGCCCTGAGGCATTAGGAGTTTTTTTTAAAAAGATGCTCCACTTCTACAAGGCTGGTATGGGTACGGTAGCATATTGGTTACGCTACTGTGCTAGTAATCCAGACGTCTGGACTAATGATTCAGAGACATGAGTTCAAATCCTTTCATGGCAGCTGGAGAATTTAACTTCAGTTATATAAATAAAAGCTCGAATAAAAAGCTAGTATCGGCAAAGTTCCCACCAAGCTGGGTCTGTGTGCAGCCACACAGCAGCCTGGAGAGTACTGCACAGACCTTATTCCGTGTTAAGTACCACATGCAAAGAAAGTGTAAAAGTACCGCACGTTGAAAAAAAAATTCGCTGTCCGCGTAGAACCAGAAAATTTTAAAGGAATCATTGTATCAGTAATGGTGGCCATGAAACTACTGGGTTGTCATGTTTTGTTAAAAAACTTAGTTCATTAATGTCTTTTAGGAAAGGAAGTCTGCTGTTCTTACCCAGTCTGGCCTATACGTGACTCCAGACTATTAGCAATTCCCTTTGAAATGACCTAGCAAGCCACTCAGTTATATGGCGATGAGCAATAAATGCTGGCCTTGCCAGTGACATCCACATGCTATGAATGATTTATTAAAAAAAAAAGTCCTCTCCTCAAGGAGGCAAGACTCCAGCAAATATATATATTTTTTTCGACAGGATCCCACGAAAGTTCGTCTAAACATTTTCAGAATACCTCTGAACAGGCACTTGGATAGTATAGTAGATGGGTTTTGCCAGAAAATTGAAATTTGGTGCTTGCTATTGAGAGAAAAATCTAGGCTAGATATTCTGGAGAATAAGAAACCTCAGCAAGAGATATTAAAGCAGTAAATTCACTTTGGGGTTTAACTTTGTCAGATTCATGATGTTGCCTGAACTCATTGGTTAAATTATTCCTTTGCAGTTCCTCTCAGTTGTCCATTATTCTCTATTTAACAATGCATATTTTTACATTTTTAGTATATATATTTCCAAAATATAATTTGACTTCTAAATGTACTATATTTGTATTATATTGCATCCACATTATATTCCATACAGTTTCCTGTTGCATCCATTCACGTTGTAGATCTTCCTCTATATTTCAACAAAGAGCAAAGAACAAAGAACAGTACAGCACAGGAACAGGCCATTCGGCCCTCCAAGCCTGCGCTGATCATGATGCCTGCCTAAACTAAAACCTTCTGCACTTCCGGAGACCGTATCCCTCTATTCCCATCCTATTCATGTATTTGTCAAGATGCCTCTTAAACGTCGCTATCGTACCTGCTTCCACCACCTCCCCCGGCAGCAAGTTCCAGGCACTCACCACCCTCTGTGTGAAAAACTTGCCCCGCACATCCCCTTTAAACTTTGCCCCTCGCACCTTAAACCTATGTCCCCTAGTAACTGACTCTTCCACCCTGGGAAAAAGCTTTTGACTATCCACTCTGTCCATGCCGCTCATAACTTTGTAAACCTCTATCATGTCGCCCCTCCACCTCCGTCGTTCCAGTGAAAACAATCCGAGTTTTTCCAACCTCTCCTCATAGCTAATGCCCTCCAGACCAGGCAACATCCTGGTAAACCTCCTCTGTACCCTCTCCAAAGCCTCCACGTCCTTCTGGTAGTGTGGCGACCAGAATTGCACGCAATATTCTAAGTGTGGCCTAACTAAAGTTCTGTACAGCTGCAGCATGACTTGCCAATTTTTATACTCTGTGCCCCGACCGATGGAGGCAAGCATGCCGTATGCCTTCTTGACTACCTTATCCACCTGCATTGCCACTTTCAGTGACCTGTGGACCTGTACGCCCAGATCTCTCTGCCTGTCAATACTCCTAAGGGTTCTGCCAGTTACTGTATACTTCCCACCTGCATTAGACCTTCCAAAATGCATTTGTCCGTATTAAACTCCATCTGCCATTTCTCCGCCCAAGTCTCCAACCGATCTATATCCTGCTGTATCCTCTGCCTTTTTTTTTCTCATCCTATTTAAAATTCTCCTGCTCTCTTCTGCTCAATAGTCATTCAGAAACTGAATCCTGATATCATACCTGAATCACTGGTCATTTCCATTACCACATTTGCTGAAGACAGGACAAAGCTTTACTTCTAATCAAATGATCTAATGATATTTAAGAGCCACAATTACACACGTTACAGTGCATTATTGGAAATTAAAGAACTTCTTGAAGTTTGATTGTTATCTATAAATGTAAGGACATGTGTGCAATGTATTCCAATGATAAATCATTACTTTTCATTTTGCATCTTCAGTTTAAATGTATTTCAAAGTTTTAGTTCAACAGCAATAGAAATCACTTGCATTTATATAGTGCCTTCAAAACTGAGAAATTGTCCCAAGTTGTTTCACAGAGGCATAAAAAAAAGTGCTGAGCCATTGAATGAGATATTAGGAGAGATGATCAAAAGCATGGTTAAGGAAGTGGTTTTTAAGGGGGATTTTATAGAAGAATAGAGAGGATGGAAAGGCTTAGGGAGAAAATTCCATAGTGGGACCCTAGGCAATTGAAGACGTGGGTATCAATGGTGGGGTAAAGTTTAGGGGAGGTCAAAAGAGGCTAGAATCAGGGGCATAGAGAGTTTGGAGGGGTAAGTTAGAGGAGATTAGAGAGGTACGAATGGGAAAAGCCATGAAGGAATTTAAACGTTAGAATGAGAATTTTAAATTTGAGATATTAATGGATTGGGAGCCATTGCAGGTCAGTGAGGGACTTGGTGTGGGACAGGATACAGACAGCAGAATTTTTTATGAGCTGACATTTACAGAGGACAGAAAATGAGAGCATTGGAATAGTGACGAAAGCATGGATGAGGATTTCAGCAACAGATGGACTGATATGAGTGTGGAAGCATCAGTGTTGGCCTTTGTAATGGAAAGGTTTGGAAGCTCAGCTTGGAGTCAGAGGATGCTGACATTCCAGACAGTCTGGTTCAATCAGAGACTGTGGCCTGGAGGAGGATAATATTGCATTTGATGGTGAGGGTGCAGATTTTGTGGAGGGGTCAAAGATGTTTACTTTGATCTTATCAATGTTTAGCTGTAGGAAATTGCATTGTTATTTTTGTCTCTTTTACCTATCACAACTCTTCTAAGAATGCAAAGTGAAAAAAACACAGATATTCTGAAAGTACTACAATCCTTTACTTTTCTCAGATTCCAAGTTAATATGCAAAATATTTCCTCCATTAAATGCCAGAAGAGTTTTCAATGCCTCAGCAATAAAGACTGCAAATTTAGCAGTCCAAAATGTCAAATAACACAGCTGTACGAAAGTTGAATTATTTATCATGTATTTTTGATGGAGTATACTTTTCTCTATCTTTAGCCCAAAGTATACTTATAAGCTTGCCAGCTCTTCCCTTTTAAAATAGTAAACTAAAGAAGCTATCACTATTTTAAAACTGCAAAAGCATTAGTGAGTAACTATCTTCAGCTATGCTAGGAGTAATTACTTCTATAGTTACCATAATGTTATGTTTACAAAATAGTTTAAAGTAAAATAATAGGCACATCTGTAGAATTCAGTGTGCGGATATTGGTTATGTAATCTTTTAAACTGATAAATTTTGTCTCAATACATTCAAGGTGTCATTATATTTGCTTACACAACCACAGTTATAACTTCAACAGTTATCCATTGGTTCTAAAGTTCTTTGAGACATCCAGAGGACATGAAAACCAGTGTGTAAGTGCCCACTCTGTCTTTCCTTTCTTTTCCTTGTTTCTTGCATCATAGAGTCCATTGATTTCATAATAACAATGACGATGTCTATTTATATAGCACCTTGGTAACTTCTGTTTATATAGTGCCATCAATAAAATAAAACATCCCAATGCTCTTGGTAGGAGCATTATAAAACAAAATATGACATGAGCCACATAAGGAGATATTAGGTCAATGATCAAAAGACTGGTCAAAGAGGTAGGTTTGAAGGAGCGTCTTAAAGGAGGAAAGTGAGGTGGAGAGGTGTGGGGAGGGAATTCCGGAGCTTAGGGCCCCGGGCAACAGACAGTGCTCAAGAGGCCAGAATTAGATGAATGCAGATATCTCGGAGGCTGGAGAGATTACAGAGACGTGGAGGGGATAATTCTAAATTTTTACAAACTGAATTTATCATACAAATTTATGCAGTCTAAAATAAGTATAATCATTCATTCATATATAACTGATAGCTGTGAGTGATTACAAAGATGTAATCTAAAGTATTCAGGTAATGACTCAAAGCTTTGAAGGAAAGGTAGTTCATAACTAATCTGTAACCTCGTCTTCATTTCCTTATGTCTGTACCTTTTTATAAAGACACAATATTCTGATCTGGAAGTGGGGTGCTGGGTGGGGGAGAAGAGTTGATTCAGTTCTAATCCATTTTATGCTAGCAGCAGATTACAGTGCACTTCACGTCGTTGATTTGTGATCATATTCATACAATGACAATGTGATATCTACAAATGAATCAGGGAAAATATGTAGTTAGTTGCTGTGTAGTATCTGAAATTAAGATTTTAACATTTAGCATGAATCGTGAAACAGATTAGCTGTAAAATAGAGAAATTCAAAGTGGAAAAAAGCATATTAATGTGCAGACCACTTTGAACTTCAGAAAAACCACAGGAAGTTATGTCAACATTCCTGTTGATCATTATGAACATGGTGCTCGCTCAAAAGCATCAGTTCAGTTCTGAGGAAACCAGGAAAAATCTATGTTTCTATCAATGGGTGTCAGAAACTGCATTGAGCGCACTCACATTTTTGATCCTTAAGAGTGATGCTATTTTACATCTTTCTGCAGAGCTGTGCCCAGCTACCCACAATTCACAGTCACTTCCTATGGTAGACGGAAACATTTTATTAGAACCAAGTTTTCTTACAAACTTTTTAGGTGAAAAATATAATTACAAAACAACTTTGAGGTTGCTTCACACTGATAGGACACTTTATTGAACACAATTAATTCCCTGTCAGACAAAGGATTATAACTAAAGCAAAAATTAAAATGCTGCAACATTGTGCCAGCCCCAGTCTACATAAAAACAGTCATTAAGCTTACTCAGACATTACATTTTTCCCACTTCTTCTACTTGAAGTGATTTAAAGATGATAGAGTTCAAAAATAAATTGATTATTTTTGAAGATTTACAATCTTTTTAATGAAAAACATAGATGAAGGGCTAATACAGAATGCCACCAAGGATTAAAAGTGTGAAATGAAAAGATGATGTGACTCAGGAACTCAGTGTTTCTGAAATTATTAATTAAAATAGTTCTTGGAATTGTAGGCATTTTAATCATGAGGCCAGCAAAATTAGGATTTTTATTAAACATTTATTTTCTCATTTTGACTTGTTCCCCAGTGCTTAATAGTGAAACTATTTTGGAATTGTTCCATTCATAACATACTAGAAATAACAGCAGGATTAAAAATTGCTTTATTGATGAGTATTTAGAAGACTTTTAGCATATTTATATGCTGTCTGGTAGTACTGACTATCCGTTCAGTATAACAGTGATTCATCATGACTAGTCACTATATCAAGAGTGATTTGGCTGATGTCTAACTATCCTATCCTCACAAAAGTACTTGAACGATCATGCATAGTGAACAGGTGTGTCACTGAGTAGCAGATAAGTAGATTGTAAACACGATATTTCTTGGTTATTTGACTGTTATCTGTGTAGAAATATTAATGATCAGTCAAGAAGCAGCTGACCTCAGAATAAATGTATTGAGTTTGTGTAATGTACCAAAACTCATGATTTACTGCCCCAGCACCACCAACTTAAGTATAAACCAAGTGACAATTCATTTGTCTCCATAGTTAGTTCAGGTGGAATTGCATTTGAAGGTCTCTTCCTTTATAGGTGCTGCCATATGTCAATAGTGCAGCTTAAGGTCTTATTCATAGTAAACTATTGAAAATGGTATACTTGCTCATATAAGGCAACAATGCCACGACTTCTGTTTGAATTTTACATGTATTTGATGCAGCATTGAGTGAGGGCTGGGCTTTGCAGTCAACAGTGAAGCAACTGCCATCGCCCCCAAAGAAAGCTGCCCACAAACAATGTTCCCTCTAATCATCTTTTTGGAGTGCATGTGTCATTTGTTTAAGTGCATGGCCCCTTGAAATTTGTTTGTACAGCTGGGCACATGTGGTAACTTAAAGAGGTCAACTTGTGCGGACTTTCGGCATGATGCGGAGCCGTGCAGCTTACTAGGAACATTGCCCATAAAGATCTAGGGATCTCTATGGTGGAGACGTCCCCTTTCCTGACAGCAGCTTAAATCTGGTGCCAAGTCAAGGGGATCTCCAGGTGTCCAGCAGCAGTGATATTAGCAAGCAGGTAAGCAGCCAATACCACTGAGTTATGGTCACA